>NC_142538.1:10452500-10770000 GCF_056151865.1 Erythranthe guttata | reverse complement strand
ACGTAGAGTTTTATTTCTACACTCCACTATATCTATTTGATCTAGTGTTTTTGCTGTTGTTTGTTGATGCGTATTAAAGTCCTAGTATTGTAGTTCGTGTTTTGAAGAACGTTGTTGCGAATGCACTTTTGCGCATGTTTTTTTACATGTACGTTTGTGCATGTCCATTTGAGCGAGTGTGCTTGTGCATGTTTGTTGATTTGTATTAATGTCCTAGGATTGTAGTTTGTGTTTTCATGATCCTTTTTGCGAATGCACTTTTGCGTGAGTACTTTTGTGCATGCTTTTGTATACTTACTTATGTGCGTATCTTTCTATCGACATTTTTTGTGCACGTTTCTCGATGCGCATTCATGTCCTCGAACTTTAGTACGTATTTTCATGATCGCTTTTGGAATCCAATTTTGACCATGTTCGAGTCCAAATTTGGATTTTTGCACTTTAGAAAGGAATTGTAGCCAGCTGAAATAGCTTTCTAATGCCGCCGGAACCAGTTGATTTGGAGTCCGGATGAGAAAGTTATGCTCGACTTCGTGGACGTACACTACCAAAGATGTTGAGGGATTCTCTCTTCTAATTTGATTTTATTTTCCTAATTGCAACTCTTTTCTTTCTCTTTGATCATTTTTGCTTCCTGGACACCTAATTTTTGATTTGTACCTATAAGATACCAAATCCACCAATTCAAACAAAAAATAAATTAATCAAAAAAAAAAATCCACGTAAACGTAAACGTAGAGTGTTATTTCTACACTCCACTATATCTATTTGATCTAGTGTTTTTGCTGTTGTTTGTTGATGCGTATTAAAGTCCTAGTATTGTAGTTCGTGTTTTGAAGAACGTTGTTGCGAATGCACTTTTGCGCATGTTTTTTTACATGTACGTTTGTGCATGTCCATTTGAGCGAGTGTGCTTGTGCATGTTTGTTGATTTGTATTAATGTCCTAGGATTGTAGTTTGTGTTTTCATGATCCTTTTTGCGAATGCACTTTTGCGTGAGTCTTTTGTGCATGCTTTTGTATACTTACTTATGTGCGTATCTTTCTAGCGACATTTTTTGTGCACGTTTCTCGATGCGCATTCATGTCCTCGAACTTTAGTACGTATTTTCATGATCGCTTTTGGAATCCAATTTTGACCATGTTCGAGTCCAAATTTGGATTTTTGCACTTTAGAAAGGAATTGTAGCCAGCTGAAATAGCTTTCTAATGCCGCCGGAACCAGTTGATTTGGAGTCCGGATGAGAAAGTTATGCTCGACTTCGTGGACGTACACTACCAAGATGTTGAGGGATTCTCTCTTCTAATTTGATTTTATTTTCCTAATTGCAACTCTTTTCTTTCTCTTTGATCATTTTTGCTTCCTGGACACCTAATTTTCGATTTGTACCTATAAGATACCAAATCCACCAATTCAAACAGAAAATAAATTAATCAAAAAAAAAAAATCCACGTAAACGTAAACGTAGAGTTTTATTTCAACACTCCACTGTATCTATTTGATCTAGTGTTTTTGCTGTTGTTTGTTGATGCGTATTAAAGTCCTAGTATTGTAGTTCGTGTTTTGAAGAACGTTGTTGCGAATGCACTTTTGCGCATGTTTTTTTACATGTACGTTTGTGCATGTCCATTTGAGCGAGTGTGCTTGTGCATGTTTGTTGATTTGTATTAATGTCCTAGGATTGTAGTTTGTGTTTTCATGATCCTTTTTGCGAATGCACTTTTGCGTGAGTACTTTTGTGCATGCCTTTGTATATTTACTTATGTGCGTATCTTCCTAGCGACAGTTTTTGTGCACGTTTCTCGATGCGCATTCATGTCCTCGAACTTAAGTACGTATTTTTATGATCGCTTTTGGAATCCAATTTTGACCATGTTCGAGTCCAAATTTGGATTTTTGCACTTTAGAATGGAATTGTAGCCAGCTGAAATAGCTTTCTAATGCCGCCGGAACCAGTTGATTTGGAGTCCGGATGAGAAAGTTATGCTCGACTTCGTGGACGTACACTACCAAAGATGTTGAGGGATTCTCTCTTCTAATTTGATTTTATTTTCCTAATTGCAACGCTTTCCTTTCTCTTTGATCATTTTTGCTTCCTGGACACCTAATTTTCGATTTGTACCTTTAAGATACCAAATCCACCAATTCAAACAAAAAATAAATTAATCAAAAAAAAACATCCACGTAAACGTAAACGTAGAGTTTTATTTCTACACTCCACTGTATCTATTTGATCTAGTGTTTTTGCTGTTGTTTGTTGATGCGTATTAAAGTCCTAGTATTGTAGTTCGTGTTTTGAAGAACGTTGTTGCGAATGCACTTTTGCGCATGTTTTTTTACATGTACGTTTGTGCATGTCCATTTGAGCGAGTGTGCTTGTGCATGTTTGTTGATTTTTATTAATGTCCTAGGATTGTAGTTTGTGTTTTCATGATCCTTTTTGCGAATGCACTTTTGCGTGAGTACTTTTGTGCATGCTTTTGTATACTTACTTATGTGCGTATCTTTCTATCGACATTTTTTGTGCACGTTTCTCGATGCGCATTCATGTCCTCGAACTTTAGTACGTATTTTCATGATCGCTTTTGGAATCCAATTTTGACCATGTTCGAGTCCAAATTTGGATTTTTGCACGTTAGAAAGGAATTGTAGCCAGCTGAAATAGCTTTCTAAAGCCGCCGGAACCAGTTGATTTGGAGTCCGGATGAGAAAGTTATGCTCGACTTCGTGGACGTACACTACCAAGATGTTGAGGGATTCTCTCTTCTAATTTGATTTTATTTTCCTAATTGCAACTCTTTTCTTTCTCTTTGATCATTTTTGCTTCCTGGACACCAAATTTTCGATTTGTACCTATAAGATACCAAATCCACCAATTCAAACAGAAAATAAATTAATCAAAAAAAAAAAATCCAAGTAAACGTAAACGTAGAGTTTTATTTCTACACTCCACTGTATCTATTTGATCTAGTGTTTTTGCTGTTGTTTGTTGATGCGTATTAAAGTCCTAGTATTGTAGTTCTTGTTTTGAAGAACGTTGTTGCGAATGCACTTTTGCGCATGTTTTTTTACATGTACGTTTGTGCATGTCCATTTGAGCGAGTGTGCTTGTGCATGTTTGTTGATTTGTATTAATGTCCTAGGATTGTAGTTTGTGTTTTCATGATCCTTTTTGCGAATGCACTTTTGCGTGAGTACTTTTGTGCATGCCTTTGTATACTTACTTATGTGCGTATCTTTCTATCGACATTTTTTGTGCACGTTTCTCGATGCGCATTCATGTCCTCGAACTTTAGTACGTATTTTCATGATCGCTTTTGGAATCCAATTTTGACCATGTTCGAGTCCAAATTTGGATTTTTGCACGTTAGAAAGGAATTGTAGCCGGCTGAAATAGCTTTCTAATGCCGCCGGAACGAGTTGATTTGGAGTCCGGATGAGAAAGTTATGCTCGACTTCGTGGACGTACACTACCAAGATGTTGAGGGATTCTCTTTTCTAATTTGATTTTATTTTCCTAATTGCAACTCTTTTCTTTCTCTTTGATCATTTTTTCGTTCCTGGACACCTAATTTCCGATTTGTACCTATAAGATACCAAATCCACCAATTCAAACAGAAAATAAATTAATCAAAAAAAAAAAATCCACGTAAACGTAAACGTAGAGTTTTATTTCTACACTCCACTGTATCTATTTGATCTAGTGTTTTTGCTGTTGTTTGTTGATGCGTATTAAAGTCCTAGTATTTTAGTTCGTGTTTTGAAGAACGTTGTTGCGAATGCACTTTTGCGCATGTTTTTTTACATGTACGTTTGTGCATGTCCATTTGAGCGAGTGTGCTTGTGCATGTTTGTTGATTTGTATTAATGTCCTAGGATTGTAGTTTGTGTTTTCATGATCCTTTTTGCGAATGCACTTTTGCGTGAGTACTTTTGTGCATGCCTTTGTATACTTACTTATGTGCGTATCTTTCTATCGACATTTTTTGTGCACGTTTCTCGATGCGCATTCATGTCCTCGAACTTTAGTACGTATTTTCATGATCGCTTTTGGAATCCAATTTTAACCATGTTCGAGTCCGAATTTGGATTTTTGCACGTTAGAAAGGAATTGTAGCCAGCTGAAATAGCTTTCTAATGCCGCCGGAACGAGTTGATTTGGAGTCCGGATGAGAAAGTTATGCTCGACTTCGTGGACGTACACTACCAAGATGTTGAGGGATTCTCTTTTCTAATTTGATTTTATTTTCCTAATTGCATCTCTTTTCTTTCTCTTTGATCATTTTTTCGTCCTGGACACCTAATTTTCGATTTGTACCTATAAGATACCAAATCCACCAATTCAAACAAAAAATAAATTAATCAAAAAAAAAAAAATCCACGTAAACGTAAACGTAGAGTTTTATTTCTACACTCCACTGTATCTATTTGATCTAGTGTTTTTGCTGTTGTTTGTTGATGCGTATTAAAGTCCTAGTATTTTAGTTCGTGTTTTGAAGAACGTTGTTGCGAATGCACTTTTGCGCATGTTTTTTTACATGTACGTTTGTGCATGTCCATTTGAGCGAGTGTGCTTGTGCATGTTTGTTGATTTGTATTAATGTCCTAGGATTGTAGTTTGTGTTTTCATAATACTTTTTGCGAATGCACTTTTGCGTGAGTACTTTTGTGCATGCCATTGTATATTTACTTGTGTGCATATCTTTCTAGCGACAGTTTTTGTGCACGTTTCTCGATGCGCATTCATGTCCTCGAACTTTAGTACGTATTTTCATGATCGCTTTTGGAATCCAATATTGACCTTGTTCGAGTCCGAATTTGGATTTTTCACGTTAGACAGGAATTGTAGCCAGCTGAAATAGCTTTCTAATGCCGCCAAAACCAAATGATTTGGAGTCCGGATGAGAAAGTTATGCTCGACTTCGTGGACGTACACTACCAAAGATGTTGAGGGATTCTCTCTTATAATTTGATTTTATTTTCCTAATTGCAACTCTTTTCTTTCTCTTTGATCATTTTTGCTTCCTGGACACTTAATTTTCGATTTGTACCTATAAGATACCAAATCCACCAACTCAAACAAAAAATAAATTAATCAAAAAAAAAATACACGTAAACGTAAACGTAGAGTTTTATTTCTACACTCCACTGTATCTATTTGATCTAGTGTTTTTGCTATTGTTTGTTGATGCGTATTAAAGTCCTAGTATTGTAGTTCGTGTTTTGAAGAACGTTGTTGCGAATGCACTTTTGCGCATGTTTTTTTACATGTACGTTTGTGCATGTCCATTTGAGCGAGTGTGCTTGTGCATGTTTGTTGATTTGTATTAATGTCCTAGGATTGTAGTTTGTGTTTTCATAATCCTTTTTGCGAATGCACTTTTGCGTGAGTACTTTTGTGCATGCCTTTTTATACTTACTAGTGTGCGTATCTTTCTAGCGACAGTTTTTGTGCACGTTTCTCGATGCGCATTCATGTCCTCGAACTGTAGTACGTATTTTCATGATCGCTTTTGGAATCCAATTTTGACCATGTTCGAGTCCAAATTTGGATTTTTCACGGTAGACAGGAATTGTAGCCAGCTAAAATAGCTTTCTAATGCCGCCGGAACTAGTTGATTTGGAGTCCAGATCAGAAAGTTATGCTCGACTTCGTGGACGTACACTACCAAAGATTTATGAGGGATTCTGTTTTCTAATTTGATTTTATTTTCCTAATTGCAAATGTTTTCTTTCTCTTTCATCATTTTTACTTCCTGGACATCTAATTTTGGATTTGTACCTATAAGATACCAAATCCACCAATTCAAACAAAAAATAAATTAATCCAAAAATATAATCCACTTAAACGTAAACGTAGAGTTTTATTTCTACACTCCACTGTATTTATTTGATCTAATGTTTTTGCTGTTGTTTGTTGATGCGTATTAAAGTCCTAGTATTGTAGTTCGTGTTTTTAAGAACGTTGTTGCGAATGCACTTTTGCGCATGTTTATTTACATGTACGTTTGTGCATGTCCATTTGAGCGAGTGTGCTTGTGCATGTTTGTTGATTTGTATTAATGTCCTAGGATTGTAGTTTGTGTTTTCATGATCCTTTTTGCGAATGCACTTTTGCGTGAGTACTTTTGTGCATGCCTTTGGACACCTAATTTTGGATTTGTACCTATAAGTTACCAAATCCACCAATTCAAACAGAAAATAAATTAATCCAAAAAAAAATCCACGTAAACGTAAACGTAGAGTTTTATTCCTACACTCCACTGTATCATTTTTATCTAGTGTTTTTGCTGTTGTTTGTTGATGCGTATTAAAGTCCTAGTGTTGAAGTTCGTGTTTTTAAGAACGTTGTTGCGAATGGACTTTTGCGCATGTTTTTTTACATGTACATTTGTGCATGTCCATTTGAGCGAGTGTGAATGTTTGTTGATTTGTATTAATGTCCTAGGATTGAAGCTTGTGTTTTCATGATCCTTTTTGCGAATGCACTTTTGCGTGAGTACTTTTGTGCATGCTTTTGTACACATACTTATGTGCGTATCTTTCTATCGAGAGTTTGTATGCACGTTGCCTGATGCGCATTCATGTCCTCGAGCAGTAGTACGTATTTTCATGATCGCTTTTGGAATCCTATTTTTACCATGTTCGAGTCCGAATTCGGATTTTTCACGTGAGACAGGAATTGTAGCCAGTTGAAATAGCTTTCTTATGCCGCTCGAACTAGTTGATTTGGAGTCCGGATGAGAAAGTTATGCTCGACTTCGTGGACGTACACTACCAAAGATGTTGAGGGATTCTCTTTTCTAATTTGATTTTATTTTCCTAATTGCAACTCTTTTCTTTCTCTTTGATCATTTTTGCTTCCTGGACACCTTATTTTCGATTTGTACCCATAAGATACCAAATCCACCAATTCAAAAAGAAATATAAATTAATCCCAAAAAAAAAATCCATGTAAACGTGATCGTAGAGTTTTATTTCTACACTCCACTGTATCTTTTTTATATAGTGTTTTTGCTGTTGTTTGTTGATGCGTATTAATGTTCTTGTACTGTAGTTCGTGTTTTTAAGAACGTTGTTGCGAATGCACTTTTGCGTGACTACTTTTGTGCATGCTTTTGTACACTTACTTATGTGCGTATCTTTCTAGCGAGAGTTTTTGTGCACGTTTCTTGATGCGCATTCATGTCCTCGAGCTGTAGTACGTATTTTCATGATCGCTTTTGGAATCCAATTTTGACCATGTTCGAGTTTGAATTTGGATTTTTCACGTTAGATAGGAATTGTAGCCAGCTGAAATAGCTTTCTAATGCCGCCGGAACTAGTTGATTTGGAGTCCGGATGATAAAGTTATGCTCAACATCGTGGACGTACACTACCAAAGATGTTGAGGGATTGTCTCTTCTAATTTGATTTTATTTTCCTAATTGCAACTCTTTTCTTTCTCTTTGATCATTTTTGCTTCCTGGACACCTAATTTTCGATATGTACCTATAAGATACCAAATCCACCAATTCAAACAGAAAATAAATTAATCCAAAAAAAAAAAATCCACGTAAACGTAAACGTAGAGTTTTATTTCTACACTCCACTATATCATTTTTATCTAGTGTTTTTGCTGTTTTTTGTTGATGCGTATTAAAGTCCTTGTATTGTAGTTCGTGTTTTTAAGAACGTTGTTGCGAATGCACTTTTGCGCATGTTTTTTTACATGTACGTTTGTGCATGTCCATTTGAGCGAGTGTGCTTGTGCATGTTTGTTGATTTGTATTAATGTCCTAGGACTGTAGTTTGTGTTTTCATGATCCTTTGCGAATGCACTTTTGCGTGAGTACTTTTGTGCATGCCTTTTGTACACTTACTTATGTGCGTATCTTTCTAGCGACAATTTTTGTGCACGTTTCTCGATGCGCATTCATGTCCTCGAACTGTAGTACGTATTTTCATGATCGCTTTTGGAATCCAATTTTGACCATGTTCGAGTCCGCATTTGGATTTTTCACGTTAGACAGGAATTGTAGCCAGCTGAAATAGCTTTCTAATACCGCCAGAACCAGTTGATTTGGAGTCCGGATGAGAAAGTTATGCTCGACTTCGTGGACGTACAATACCAAAGATGTTGAGGGATTCTCTCTTCTAATTTGACTTTATTTTCCTAATTGCAACTCTTTTCTTTCTCTTTGATCGTTTTTGCTTCCTGGACACCTAATTTTCGATTTGTACCTATAAGATACCAAATCCACCAATTCAAACAGAAAATAAATTCATCCAAAAAAAAATCCACGTAAAAGTAAACGCAGAGTTTTATTTCTACACTCCACTGTATCATTTTTATCTAGTGTTTTTGCTGTTGTTTGTCGATGCGTATTAAAGTCCTAGTATTGTAGTTCGTGTTTTTAAGAACGTTGTTGCGAATGCACTTTTGCGCATGTTTTTTTACATGTACGTTTGTGCATGTCCATTTGAGCGAGTGTGCTTGTGCATGTTTGTTGATTTGTATTAATGTCCTAGGATTGTAGTTTGTGTTTTCATGATCCTTTTTGCGAATGCACTTTTGCGTGTGTACTTTTGTGCATGGTTTTGTACACTTACTTATGTGCGTATCTTTCTAGCGACAGTTTTTGTGCACGTTTCTTGATGCGCATTCATGTCCTCGAACTGTAGTACGTATTTTCATGATCGCTTTTGGAATCCAATTTTGACCATGTTCGAGTCCGCATTTGGATTTTTCTCGTTAGACAGGAATTGTAGCCAGCTGAAATAGCTTTCTAATGCCGTCGGAACCAGTTGATTTGGAGTCCAGATGAGAAAGTTATGCTCGACTTCGTGGACGTACACTACCAAAGATGTTGAGGGATTCTCTTTTCTAATTTGACTTTATTTTCCTAATTGCAACTCTTTTCTTTCTCTTTGATCGTTTTTGCTTCCTCGACACCTAATTTTCGATTTGTACCTATATGATACCAAATCCACCAATTCAAACAGAAAATAAATTAATCCAAAAAAAAATCCACTTAAAAGTAAACGCAGAGTTTTATTTCTACACTCTAGTGTATCATTTTTATCTAGTGTTTTTGCTGTTGTTTGCCGATGCGTATTAAAGTCCTAGTATTGTAGTTCGTGTTTTTAAGAACGTTGTTGCGAATGCACTTTTGCGCATGTTTTTTTACATGTACGTTTGTGCATGTCCATTTGAGCGAGTGTGCTTGTGCATGTTTGTTGATTTGTATTAATGTCCTAGGATTGTAGTTTGTGTTTTCATGATCCTTTTTGTGAATGCACTTTAGCGTGAGTACTTTTGTGCATGCTCTTGTAAACTTACTTTTGTGCGTATCTTTCTAGCGAGAGATTTTGTGCACGTTTCTTGATGCGCATTCATGTCCTCGAACTGTAGTACGTATGTTCATGATCGCTTTTGGAATCCAATTTTGACCATGTTCGAGTCCGAATTTGGATTATTCACGTTAGACAAGAACTGTAGCCAGCTGAAATAGCTTTCTAATGCCGACGGAACCAGTTGATTTGGAGTCCGGATGATAAAGTTATGCTCAACTTCGTGGACGTACACTACCAAAGATGTTGAGGGATTCTCTCTTCTAATTTGATTTTATTTTCCTAATTGCAACTCTTTTCTTTCTCTTTGATCATTTTTGCTTCCTGGACACCTTATTTTCGATATGTACCTATAAGATACCAAATCCACCAATTCAAACAGAAAATAAATTAATCCAAAAAAAAAAAATCCACGTAAACGTAAACGTAGAGTTTTATTTCTACACTCCACTGTATCATTTTTATCTAGTGTTTTTGCTGTTGTTTGTTGATGCGTATTAAAGTCCTAGTATTGTAGTTCGTGTTTTTAAGAACGTTGTTGCGAATGCACTTTTGCGCATGTTTTTTTACATGTACATTTGTGCATGTCCATTTGAGCGAGTGTGAATGTTTGTTGATTTGTATTAATGTCCTAGGATTGAAGCTTGTGTTTTCATGATACTTTTTGAAAATGCACTTTTGCGTGAGTACTTTTGTGCATTCTTTTGTACAAATACTTATGTGCGTATCTTTCTAGCGAGAGTTTGTGTGCACGTTTCTTGATGCGCATTCATGTCCTCGAGCATGAGTACGTATTTTCATGATCGCTTTTGAAATCCAATATTTACCATGTTCGAGTCCGAATTCGGATTTTTCACTTGAGACTGGAATTGTAGCCAGCTGAAATAGCTTTCTTATGCCGCTTGAACCTATTGATTTGGAGTCCGGATGAGAAAGTTATGCTCGACTTAGTGGACGTACACTACCAAAGATGTTGAGGGATTCTCTCTTCTAATGTGATTTTATTTTCCTAATTGCAACTATTTTCTTTCTCTTTGATCATGTTTGCTTCCTGGACACCTAATTTTCGATTTGTACCTATAAGATACCAAATCCACCAATTCAAAAAGAAATATAAATTAATCCCAAAAAAAAAATCCATGTAAACGTGATCGTAGAGTTTTATTTCTACACTCCACTGTATCTTTTTTATATAGTGTTTTTGCTGTTGTTTGTTGATGCGTATTAAAGTTCTTGTACTGTAGTTCGTGTTTTTAAGAACGTTGTTGCGAATGCACTTTTGCGTGAGTACTTTTGTGCATGAGTTTGTGCACTTACTTATGTGCGTATCTTTCTAGCGAGAGTTTTTGTGCACGTTTCTTGATGCGCATTCATGTCCTCGAGCTGTAGTACGTATTTTCATGATCGCTTTTGGAATCCAATTTTGACCATGTTCGAGTTCGAATTTTTATTTTTCACGTTAGACAGGAATTGTAGCCAGCTGAAATAGCTTTCTAATGCCGACGGAACCTGTTGATTTGGAGTGCGGATGATAAAGTTATGCTCAACTTCGTGGACGTATACTACCAAAGATGTTGAGGGATTGTCTCTTCTAATTTGATTTTATTTTCCTAATTGCAACTCTTTTCTTTCTCTTTGATCATTTTTGCTTCCTGGACACCTAATTTTCGATATGTACCTATAAGATACCAAATCCACCAATTCAAACAGAAAATAAATTAATCCAAAAAAAAAAAATCCACGTAAACGTAAACGTAGAGTTTTATTTCTACACTCCACTATATCATTTTTATCTAGTGTTTTTGCTGTTGTTTGTTGATGCGTATTAAAGTCCTAGTATTGTAGTTCGTGTTTTTAAGAACGTTGTTGCGAATGCACTTTTGCGCATGTTTTTTTACATGTACGTTTGTGCAGGTCCATTTGAGCGAGTGTGCTTGTGCATGTTTGTTGATTTGTATTAATGTCCTAGGATTGTAGTTTGTGTTTTCATGATCCTTTTTGTGAATGCACTTTTGCGTGTGTACTTTTGTGCATGCTCTTGTAAACTTACTTTTGTGCGTATCTTTCTAGCGAGAGTTTGTGTGCACGTTTCTTGATGCGCATTCATGTCCTCGGGCACTAGTACGTATTTTCATGATCGCTTTTGAAATCCAATTTTTACCATGTTCGAGTCCGAATTCGGATTTTTCACGTGAGACTGGAATTGTAGCCAGCTGAAATAGCTTTCTAATGCCGCTGGAACCTGTTGATTTGGAGTCCGGATGAGAAAGTTATGCTCGACTTAGTGGACGTACACTACCAAAGATGTTGAGGGATTCCCTCTTCTAATTTGATTTTATTTTCCTAATTGCAACTATTTTCTTTCTCTTTGATCATGTTTGCTTCCTGGACACCTAATTTTCGATTTGTACCTATAAGATACCAAATCCACCAATTCAAAAAGAAATATAAATTAATCCCAAAAAAAAATCCATGTAAACGTGATCGTAGAGTTTTATTTCTACACTCCACTGTATCTTTTTTATATAGTGTTTTTGCTGTTGTTTGTTGATGCGTATTAAAGTTCTTGTACTGTAGTTCGTGTTTTTAAGAACGTTGTTGCGAATGCACTTTTGCGTGAGTACTTTTGTGCATGAGTTTGTGCACTTACTTATGTGCGTATCTTTCTAGCGAGAGTTTTTGTGCACGTTTCTTGATGCGCATTCATGTCCTCGAGCTGTAGTACGTATTTTCATGATAGCTTTTGGAATCCAATTTTGACCATGTTCGAGTTCGAATTTTGATTTTTCACGTTAGACACGAATTGTAGCCAGCTGAAATAGCTTTCTAATGCCGACGGAACCAATTGATTTGGAGTCCGGATGATAAAGTTATGCTCAACTTCGTGGACGTACACTACCAAAGATGTTGAGGGATTCTCTCTTCTAATTTGATTTTATTTTCCTAATTGCAACTCTTTTCTTTCTCTTTGATCATTTTTGCTTCCTGGACACCTAATTTTCGATATGTACCTATAAGATACCAAATCCACCAATTCAAACAGAAAATAAATTAATCCAAAAAAATAAAAATTCACGTAAACGTAAACGTAGAGTTTTATTTCTACACTCCACTGTATCATTTTTATCTAGTGTTTTTGCTGTTGTTTGTTGATGCGTATTAAAGTCCTAGTATTCTAGTTCGTGTTTTTAAGAACGTTGTTGCGAATGCACTTTTGCTCATGTTTTTTTACATGTACGTTTCTGCATGTCCATTTGAGCGAGTGTGCTTGTGCATGTTTGTTGATTTGTATTAATGTCCTAGGATTGTAGTTTGTGTTTTCATGATCCTTTTTGTGAATGCACTTTTGCGTGTGTACTTTTGTGCATGCTCTTGTAAATTTAATTTTGTGCGTATCTTTCTAGCGACAGTTTTTGTGCACGTTTCTTGATGCGCATTCATGTCCTCGAACTGTAGTACGTATGTTCATGATCGCTTTTGGAATCCAATTTTGACCATGTTCGAGTCCGAATTTGGATTTTTCACGTTAGACAGGAATTGTAGCCAGCTGAAATAGCTTTCTAATGCCACCGGAACCAGTTGATTTGGAGTCCGGATGAGAAAGTTATGCACGACTTCGTGGACGTACACTACCAAAGATGTTGAGGGATTCTCTCTTCTAATTTGATTTTATTTTCCTAATTGCAACTCTTTTCTTTCTCTTCGATCGTTTTTGCTTCCTGGACACCTAATTTTCGATTTGTACCTATAAGATACCAAATCCACCAATTCAAAACGAAATATACATTAATCCCAAAAAAAAATCCATGTAAACGTGATCGTAGAGTTTTATTTCTACACTCCACTGTATCTTTTTTATATAGTGTTTTTGCTGTTGTTTGTTGATGCGTATTAAAGTTCTTGTACTGTAGTTCGTGTTTTTAAGAACGTTGTTGCGAATGCGTATTAAAAATCAATTAGTTTTAATATTAATTTCAGAAAATCGGAAAATATTTTTTTTTTTTTTTTTTTTTTTTTTTGTGCTGACCGGACCGGTCAGACCGGTCCGACCGGACCGGTTCGGTCAGCTGAAAAACAGCAGAAAAAACGAGTTTAAAAATTTTATATTTTCTGAAATATTCAAAACATTTAATTAATATTAAACCACCCAATTTGATAACACCAAAAATTCAACAATTCAACAAATCGAAGCATGCTTTCGAAAACGATTAACACGTTGACAAATAAACGATTAACCTGTGGCTTTGATACCACTGTTGGGGATCGTGCATGTATACGCAGCGGAATTTAAAATTTTTAGATCGAACTAGTTTCGATGACATGCATAAACTAATCATATAGTCAACGTACCTGAACGCTTCCGCCATACATATTGTAATTATCGATTTAATTGAAAAACACGTAAAACCGAAAATTACAAAACATGCTTGTTCATCATTCAATAAAATCGAAACACGTAATCACATATTACTCATAATCATGAATTACAATTCATACAAACATGCTCGAATTAATTTACGAAAGTTTCGATTTATTTACCTCTTGTAGCGTGAGATTTCGACGAATCGAAACCTAAACTCAAACACGTACAAGCTGCGTTATACCACTCCTAGGGGCTGCAGGAACACCACCAAACGGCAGCTGGTCCGAAGGTGAGGCGACGGCGGCACGTGGCAGTCAGCGGCGGCGGCGCGTGGGCGGTGCAGCGGCGGCGTGGCAATTCCGTCGGGGCAGCAGCTCCTCTCCAATTAGGTTTCACCTCGAATAAACGACCCACTCGAACTACAGCACTAGATGTAAACGAGTTAGATAAACAACAAGTAAAACGAAGGAAACGACAGGAGAAAAACCGGCGGTATTCCGGCGGTGGTCGGCGGTGGCGCGACGGGGCAGCAACGGCCGAAGAGGGCTGAGCGGCTAGGGTTTTTGGTGCTGAAAATCTGATCTCAAACTCTAGTTTGAGGTCTATTTATACCTAGGGTTTTCAACCCCAGTGGGTTTAAGTCATTGGGCTTGACCCACTGATGCATTAAGCCCATTCCCTCGTCGGCCTCGTTTCTAATAAACGATCGTCCACAAAATTATAACAATATTATATTTGTGACGAGCTCAAAGTCCTCGTCGATACAAGTGCCTCTTTGAAATTTCCAATTTCCAAAATTGGAAACTTCCATTTCAGTGGACTTGCTAAATCGGGAAACTTCCCAATTTAGAAAGTTCACTAAATTCCGCATGTCTCTCTTTCTCTACGTTTATTCCGATTCGCAATCCACAATTACGAACCTTGGATTCAATCAGATCGACATCCAATCGTTCAAAGATTAACACATTAATCTATGCTTGTTGTTATCAAGGATCTATATTACACGAGAAGTGTGACCCTCAATGGTTCAGGTGTATGCTAGTCGTGGGCTCACAACTCTTTGTGATTCGAACAACAAATTGTTCTTATACGAACTCCTCCCAAGAGTCCTGATTAGAGTAAAACTCATTTTACCTAATCCCCGATCAAATCGGTGCCCAACGAATCAAGATTGGCGTCTAGCAACTACGCATCATGATTCCCTAGATACAAGTGAAGTGCCTGCAAAAACGTTATGATATAGTTAGCGTACAGTACGATCCTTTCGCAGCACATGTCCCGATTGAACTAGAGGCATTGGTTCACCGAGACCTCTTATAAAGTTCAATAACCGTGCGGACGTTCTAGGTATTATAAATCCGTTCGTGTGCAACTTAGGGAACCACATTTCCCTAATCACCCCACTATCAACTCTGGCCAGAGATTCCTTGGATTATAAACCGTCAGAACACACAGGACATCCATGACTACTCAAGCGCTCGAATCCCCTACTACAATGCACAGACTTCACACTAGATTTCGGATTGCACGAACGTTGGCCCTTGGAGTGGTCCGCGGTGGGACTCAGAGACAGGTCACGATACAATCGGTCCTCTAGTGAAGTCACGGTGATGTCTGGGTCTTAAGGAATAATGGTGTACAACTATATCTTAGAAACCTATTACTCGATGAATGAGAACCACTTATAGATTTCTAGGGCGAGGGAGTTCAGTGAACTCATCTAATATGAGCACCCACTCAAGTATGCCGATGTCACAACACCGAGGACTGATGAGACGCAGTACACATACACTAAGTGCTAGTCTCAAAAGGGAAAGGCCGGTATCCTCATTATTGGCGTAACCCATCGACTATGAACAAGGTTTAACAGTTACATTACATTGCTGAGTTATCTCACGATTCTACTAGATCAAGTCACAGTAATAGAGTAACTCGTTAGGACTATATCTATGCTGCTTGCATGGGATAACAGATATAGAATGCCAAATGAAATATTTTATCATTACGAACGAAAAACGATTGTTTTATTACAAGATAAAAGGAAAGACCACAACCACAAGTTGCCTTGTTGGTCACCTACTCCAACAAGATGTTGAGGGATTCTCTCTTCTAATTTGATTTTATTTTCCTAATTGCAACTCTTTTCTTTCTCTTTGATCATTTTTGCTTCCTAAACACCTAATTTTCGATTTGTACCTATAAGATACCAAATCCACCAACTCAAACAGAAAATAAATTAATCCAAAAAAAAAAAAAATCCACGTAAACGTAAACGTAGTGTTTTATTTCAACACTCCACTGTATCATTTTTATCAAGTGTTTTTGCTGTTGTTTGTTGATGAGTATTAAAGTCCTAGTATTGTAGTTCGTGTTTTTAAGAACGTTGTTGCGAATGCACTTTTGCGCATGTTTTTTTACATGTACGTTTGTGCATGTCCATTTGAGCGAGTGTGCTTGTGCATGTTTGTTGATTTGTATTAATGTCCTAGGATTGTAGTTTGTGTTTTCATGATCCTTTTTGCGAATGCACTTTTGCGAGTTTACTTTTGTGCATGCTTTTGTACACTTACTTATGTGCGTATCTTTCTAGCGAGAGTTTTTGTGCACGTTTCTTGATGCGCATTCATGTCCTCGAATTGTAGTACGTATTTTCATGATCGCTTTTGGAATCCAATTTTGACCATGTTCGAGTCCGAATTTGGATTTTGACCATGTTCGAGTCCGAATTGTAGTACGTATTTTCATGATCGCTTTTGGAATTGTATCCAGCTGAAATAGCTTTCTTACGGAGTCCGGATGAGAAAGTTATGCTCGACTTCGTGCACGTACACTACCAAAGATTTTGAGGGATTCTCTCTTCTAATTTGATTTTATTTTCCTAATTGCAATTCTTTTCTTTCTCTTTGATCATTTTTGCTTCCTGGACACCCCTATTTTCGATTTGTACCTATAAGATACAAAATCCACCAATTCAAATAGAAAATAAATTAATCCAAAAAAAAAATCCACGTAAACGAAAACGTAGAGTTTTATTTCTACACTCCACTTTATCTATTTTATCTAGTTTAGGCCAAAATGGTCGACTGGCGGGGAAATTTGGCGACGAAAATGTCTATTTGGCGACGATTTTTTACTGTTTGCGAAGAATTATTTTCGTCGCCAAATCCTACAAAAAACGTCGCCAAACGTCCCGTCGCAAGGTCGGCGACGAAAAGTCATTTTCGACGCAACGTTTGGCGACGAATTTCATAAATCGTCACAACATTCGTATTTTCTGGAAAAAAATGTTTTTTTAATATTCGCGACGGATCCTATACTTTCGTCGCTGCCTAGTTGCGACGAATAAAGAATAAGTCGCAAACATTGGCGACGAATTATGTTTTCGTCGCTATATTCAGCGACGTTTTGTGACGGTTTTGTCGCTACGTTTGTGAAAATGTTTGCGACTAATAACCTTTTTCGTCGCAAGGCCCACGATTTATTTGCGACGATTTGTTTTATTTATTCGTCGCTAGGGTTTTTTTTTTTTAATATAATTTCAGGTTTATTTATTTTTTCAATTAACAAATTCAACCTGTATTCAGCAGTTGTACAAAAAAAAAAATACACTTGTATCGAAAATATTAAAACCAATTATACGGATTAAATATCAAGGTTGCACAAAACATAAATTAAAAAAATACATAAAAGCTTAAAAGCATATAATGTAGTGTTGCAAAGTTTAGTTCAAAAACCAAACAAAGTGTTGTAATCTTAATTCCAAGCCCTTTGCTTTTTCCGAGCACTTTTTCTATCGCAATTGAGTTGGTCGTGCTTTCGTCACTTCCATCACGAATTGTCTCATCGTACACTCATTCCAAATCAGCCTGAAATGATTAAGTACACTTGTTTAGCAAAAATTTCGACAGCATAACAACTAATAAATGAACATCCCCAAAAAAGCCATCCATGTATGCAACAACATTATTTAAAACAAATATTCATGAGAAATAAACAACTATTCAACTGTTGTCCAGACACGAATTTAGCGATGACGAATTATTAGATAAACAAACATAGTTGTTTCTTGGAAAAAATGGCGTGCCTAAACAGTATGGAACTTGAAATAAATAAAATGAATGTATATACTATTTATCACTTGCATCTTGTTGTCTATTATTTGATAAACACAGCACAAACACGAACACGACACTTCGAATGAAAGAAATGATTGGAATTTATTTAACTAAGAAAACATATTTTGATATGATGAAATCAACAGTTTCAAGAAAATACCTTGGTTGTGATACTTAGGCCGGTAAGTAGAAGCCAAGCTTTCCCAATCAACAACCTGCTTTCCCCATCTTCATCAACCTTAAACCTCTTTGCTGTATTAGTCAAATCAGTCCCAAAAATCCTCTTCTTCGAGTCTACAATTCCATTATCGAGTCTAATGTTAAGAAATTTATTATTGTATCTTTCATTTAAGCAATAAAGCAAGATAAATAAATAAGGTAAAAGTATCTTACTTCTAGTAGTCATTGAAGTGTGCTTTCCGTCACCGAGCAAAAGCTTTGCTGCATCTTCGATAGAAATCAAATACATCTGAATTTGAAGACAATTTATATTCATAAGATGCAAACCAAACAGATATCAATATTAATGTTCGACATGAAATATAGTTACATCGGTGCAGAGAAACAGCTTAACGAAATTATGTGTAAGAAACCCAAGAGACTTTTCCTTCCTATTCTCACCTATATACGAAAATGAAAATTCTAAGGAAAGAGTTAAAGGAAAGAAATACAAAAACATGGTAATAACATGAATCATCAATCTACCACACTTCAAAAACACACACACACACACACACACACTCCAGACCCAACCACAAGAAAAATAACATTTTCTTTTTCTTCTTAGCCAATCTAATCAACAGAGAATCCTCATAAACATAGCACAACCAGAAACATGTGTTGTATACAATAATACATACATTGCTGGAGAAAATCATGTAAAACGCAGAAACACCCAAAACAAAATTAAAAATTAAAAAAAGGGGGTTTTGCAATTAACCATAATTTCACGAATCGCGGTGGGGGAAACGCCGTCGCCATCTTTGCACTGCTTGAATTTCTTAATCGCAATGGATTTGGAGCGGTTCGCCTTAATCTTCGCCAAGAAAACCAAACCGTATGTTCCCTCTCCGATTTTCCCAATCACATCGTATTGCTCGAGCCACTCCGGCTTACTACTCGAATTGCCCGCCCTCCCATCCCCCATATATGCTCCACCTGCTTTGAAGCGGCAGAGAGATGGGCGGAGGAGAGCAGCGGCGGACGGCGGACGGCGGAGAGCAGCGGCAACGGCAGACTGCGGTGGCGGAGGCGGAGGGGGAGGACCCGGCGGAGGGGAAGATTGAAAGAGAGAGAGAAACGAGAAGAAAATCGGAGAAAATGGGGAAAGGGGGATTAGGGCCTGATTTCTAATTCAATATTTTGCGACGATTCCTAACAAATCGTCGCCAATTCAGATTTAAATGAATCTAGTAGCGACGTTTTCATCTCTTTCGTCGCAAACCAAAAAAACATTAAATAGATTTGCGACGTTTCTGTAAGAACCGTCGCTATAGAAAAGCGAGATTTTTTCTATAATTATTTTGGCGACGATTCATACACTATCGTCGCAAATAATAATTATAATTCTTTTAACAAAGTATTTTACTTGCGACGAATACAATATTTTCGTCGCTACGAATAAATATAATTTCATATTTCCTCTTTATTACGCTACGTTTATCCTTATTCGTCGTCAACCCAATAATTTTTTTTTTCACAATTGCCCTAGCGACGTATACGTCATATTCGTCGCGAAGGTAAAAAAATAAATTGCAAAAAATATTTTTCATGCGTCGGTTATAAAAAAAAACGTCGCAAGTGAGCTGTTTTGGCCTAGTGATTTTGCAGTTGTTTATTGATGCGTATTAAAGTCCTAGTATTGTAGTTCGTGTTTTTAAGAACGTTGTTGCGAATGCACTTTTGCGCATGTTTTTTTACATGAACGTTTGTGCATGTCCATTTGAGCGATTGTGCTTGTGCATGTTTGTTGATTTGTATTAATGTCCTAGGATTGTAGTTTGTGTTTTCATGATCCTTTTTGCGAATGCACTTTTGCGTGAGTACTTTTGTGCATGCTTTTGTACACTTACTTATGTGCGTATTTTTCTAGCGAGATTTTTTTGTGCACGTTTCTTGATGCGCATTCATGTCCTCGAATTGTAGTACGTATTTTCATGATCGCTTTTGGAATCTAATTTTGACCATGTTCGAGTCCGAATTTGGATTTTTCACGTTAGACAGGAATTGAAGCCAGCTGAAATAGCTTTCTAATGCCGCCGGAACCAGTTGATTTGGAGTCCGGATGAGAAAGTTATGCTCGACTTCGTGGACGTACACTACCAAAGATTTTGAGGGATTATCTCTTCTAATTTGATTTTATTTTCCTAATTGCAACTCTTTTCTTTCTCTTTGATCATTTTTGCTTCCTGGACACCGAATTTTCGATTTGTACCTATAAGATACCAAATCCACCAATTCAAACAGAAAATAAATTAATCCAAAAAAATAATACACGTAAACGTAAACGTAGTGTTTTATTTCTACACTCCACTATATCATTTTTATCTAGTGTTTTTGCTGTTGTTTGTTGATGGGTATTAAAGTCCTAGTATTGAAGTTCGTGTTTTTAAGAACGTTGTTGCGAATGCACTTTTGCTCATATTTTTTTACATGTACGTTTGTGCATGTCCATTTGAGCGAGTGTGCTTGTGCATGTTTGTTGATTTGTATTAATGTCCTAGGATTGTAGTTTGTGTTTTCATGATCCTTTTTGCGAATTCACTTTTGCGTGTGTACTTTTGTGCATTCTTTTGTACACTTACTTATGTGCGTATCTTTCTAGCGAGAGTTTTTGTGCACGTTTCTTGATGCGCATTCATGTCCTCGAATTGTAGTACGTATTTTCATGATCGCTTTTGGAATCCAATTTGACCATGTTCGAGTTCGAATTTGGATTTTTCATGTTACATAGGAATTGTAGCCAGCTGAAATAGCTTTCTAATGCCGCCGGAACCAGTTGATTTGGAGTCCGGATGAGAATGTTATGCTCGACTTCGTGGACGTACACTACCAAAGATTTTGAGGGATTCTCTCTTCTAATTTGATTTTATTTTCCTAATTGCAACTCTTTTCTTTCTCTTTGATCATTTTTGCTTCCTGGACACCTAATTTTCGATTTGTACCTATAAGATACCAAATCCACCAATTCAAACAAAAAATAAATTAATCCAAAAAAAAAAATACACGTACACGTAAACGTAGAGTTTTATTTCTACACTCCACTGTATCATTTTTATCTAATGTTTTTGCTGTTGTTTGTTGATGCGTATTAAAGTCCTAGTATTGTAGTTCGTTTTTTTAAGAACGTTGTTGCGAATGCAATTTTGCGCATGTTTTTTTTCATGTACGTTTGTGCATGTCCATTTGAGCGAGTGTGCTTGTGCATGTTTGTTGATTTGTATTAATGTCCCAGGATTGTTGTTTGTGTTTTCATGATCCTTTTTGCGAATGCACTTTTGCGTGAGTAATTTTGTGCATGCTTTTGTACACTTACTTATGTGCGTATCTTTCTAGCGAGATTTTTTGTGCACGTTTCTTGATGCGCATTCATGTCCTCGAACTGTAGTACGTATTTTCATGATCGCTTTTGCAATCCAATTTTGACCATGTTCGAATCCGAATTTGGATTTTTCACATTAGACAGGTATTGTAGCCAGCTGAAATAGCTTTCTATTGCCGCCGGAACCAGTTGATTTGGAGTCCGGATGAGAAAGTTATGCTCGACTTCGTGGACGTACACTACCAAAGATGTTGAGGGATTCTCTCTTCTAATTTGATTTTATTTTCCTAATTGCAACTCTTTTCTTTCTCTTTGATCATTATTGCTTCCTGGACACCCCTATTTTCGATTTGTACCTATAAGATACAAAATCCACCAATTCAAACAGAAAATAAACTAATCCAAAAAAAAAATCCACGTAAACGTAAACGTAGAGTTTTGTTTCTACACTCCACTGTATCTATTTTATCTAGTGTTTTTGCTGTTATTTATTGATGTGTATTAAACTCCTAGTATTGTAGTTCGTGTTTTGAAGAACGTTGTTGCAAATGCTCTTTTGCGCATGTTTTTTTACATGTACGTTTGGCATTGTCCATTTGAGCGAGCGTGCTTGTGCATGTTTGTTGATTTGTATTAATGTCCTAGGATTGTAGTTTGTGTTTTCATGATCCTTTTTGCGAATGCACTTTTGCGTGAGTACTTTTGTGCATGCTTTTGTACACTTACTTATGTGCGTATCTTTCTAGCGAGAGTTTTTTGTGCACGTTTCTGGATGCGCATTCATGTCCTCGAACTGTAGTACGTATTTTCATGATCGCTTTTGGAATCTAATTTTGACCATGTTCGAGTCCGAATTTGGATGTTTCACGTTCGACAGGAATTGTAGCCAGCTGAAATAGCTTTCTAATGCCGCCGGAACCAGTTGATTTGGAGTTCGGATGAGAAAGTTATGCTCGACTTCGTGGACGTACACTACCAAAGATTTTGAGGGATTATCTCTTCTAATTTGATTTTATTTTCCTAATTGCAACTCTTTTCTTTCTCTTTGATCATTTTTGCTTCCTGGACACCTAATTTTCGATTTGTACCTATAAGATACCAAATCCACCAATTCAAACAGAAAATAAATTAATCCAAAAAAATAATACACGTAAACGTAAACGTAGAGTTTTATTTCTACACTCCACTATATAATTTTTATCTAGTGTTTTTGCTGTTGTTTGTTGATGGGTATTAAACTCCTAGTATTGAAGTTCGTGTTTTTAAGAACGTTGTTGCGAATGCACTTTTGCTCATATTTTTTTACATGTACGTTTGTGCATGTCCATTTGAGCGAGTGTGCTTGTGCATGTTTGTTGATTTGTATTAATGTCCTAGGATTGTAGTTTGTGTTTTCATGATCCTTTTTGCGAATTCACTTTTGCGTGTGTACTTTTGTGCATTCTTTTGTACACTTACTTATGTGCGTATCTTTCTAGCGAGAGTTTTTGTGCACGTTTCTTGATGCGCATTCATGTCCTCGAATTGTAGTACGTATTTTCATGATCGCTTTTGGAATCCAATTTGACCTGTTCGAGTTCGAATTTGGATTTTTCATGTTACGCAGCAATTGTAGCCAGCTGAAATAGCTTTCTAATGCCGTCGGAACCAGTTGATTTGGAGTCTGGATGAGAAAGTTATGCTCGACTTCGTGGATGTACACTACAAAAGGTTTTTAGGGATTCTCTCTTCTAATTTGATTTTATTTTCCTAATTGCAACTCTTTTCTTTCTCTTTGATCATTTTTGCTTCCTGGACACCTAATTTTCGATTTGTACCTATAAGATACCAAATCCACCAATTCAAACAGAAAATAAATTAATCCAAAAAAAAACTACACGTACACGTAAACGTAGAGTTTTATTTCTACACTCCACTGTATCATTTTTATCTAGTGTTTTTGCTCTTGTTTGTTGATGCGTATTAAAGTCCTAGTATTGTAGTTCATTTTTTTAAGAACGTTGTTGCGAATGCAATTTTGCGCATGTTTTTTTACATGTATGTTTGTGCATGTCCATTTGAGCGACTGTGCTTGTGCATGTTTGTTGATTTGTATTAATGTCCCAGGATTGTTGTTTGTGTTTTCATGATCCTTTTTGCGAATGCACTTTTGCGTGAGTACTTTTGTGCATGCTTTTGTACACTTACTTATGTGCGTATCTTTCTAGCGAGAGTTTTTTGTGCACGTTTCTTGATGCGCATTCATGTCCTCGAACTGTAGTACGTATTTTCATGATCGCTTTTGGAATCGAATTTTGACCATGTTCGAGTCCGAATTTGCATGTTTCACGTTAGGCAGGAATTGTAGCCAGCTGAAATAGCTTTCTAATGCCACCGAAACCAGTTGATTTGGAGTCCGGATGAGAAAGTTATGCTCGACTTCGTGGACGTACACTACCAAAGATTTTGAGGGATTATCTCTTCTAATTTGATTTTATTTTCCTAATTGCAACTATTTTCTTTCTCTTTGATCATTTTTGCTTCCTGGACACCTAATTTTCGATTTGTACCTATAAGATACCAAATCCACCAATTCAAACAGAAAATAAATTAATCCAAAAAAATAATACACGTAAACGTAAACGTAGAGTTTTATTTCTACACTCCACTACATCATTTTTATCTAGTGTTTTTGTTGTTGTTTGTTGATGGGTATTAAACTCCTAGTATTGAAGTTCGTGTTTTTAAGAACGTTGTTGCGAATGCACTTTTGCTCATATTTTTTTACATGTACGTTTGTGCATGTCCATTTGAGCGAGTGTGCTTGTGCATGTTTGTTGATTTGTATTAATGTCCTAGGATTGTAGTTTGTGTTTTCATGATCCTTTTTGCGAATTCACTTTTGCGTGTGTACTTTTGTGCATTCTTTTGTACACTTACTTATGTGCGTATCTTTCTAGCGAGAGTTTTTGTGCACGTTTCTTGATGCGCATTCATGTCCTCGAATTGTAGTACGTATTTTCATGATCGCTTTTGGAATCCAATTTGACCTGTTCGAGTTCGAATTTGGATTTTTCATGTTACGCAGGAATTGTAGCCAGCTGAAATAGCTTTCTAATGCCGTCGGAACCAGTTGATTTGGAGTCCGGATGAGAAAGTTATGCTCGACTTCGTGGACGTACACTACCAAAGATTTTGAGGGATTCTCTCTTCTAATTTGATTTTATTTTCCTAATTGCAACTCTTTTGTTTCTCTTTGATCATTTTTGCTTCCTGGACACCTAATTTTCGATTTGTACCTATAAGATACCAAATCCACCAATTCAAACAGAAAATAAATTAATCCAAAAAAAAAAATACACGTACACGTAAACGTAGAGTTTTATTTCTACACTCCACTGTATCATTTTTATCTAGTGTTTTTGCTCTTGTTTGTTGATGCGTATTAAAGTCCTAGTATTGTAGTTCGTTTTTTTAAGAACGTTGTTGCGAATGCAATTTTGCGCATGTTTTTTTACATGTATGTTTGTGCATGTCCATTTGAGCGACTGTGCTTGTGCATGTTTGTTGATTTGTATTAATGTCCCACGATTGTTGTTTGTGTTTTCATGATCCTTTTTGCGAATGCACTTTTGCGTGAGTAATTTTGTGCATGCTTTTGTACACTTACTTATGTGCGTATCTTTCTAGCGAGAGTTTTTTGTGCACGTTTCTTGATGCACATTCATGTCCTCGAACTGTAGTACGTTTTTTCATGATCGCTTTTGGAATCCAATTTGACCATGTTCGAGTCCGAATTTGGATGTTTCACGTTAGACAGGAATTGTAGCCAGCTGAAATAGCTTCCTAATGCCGCCGGAACCAGTTGATTTGGAGTCCGGATGAGAAAGTTATGCTCGACTTCGTGGACGTACACTACCAAAGATTTTGAGGGATTATCTCTTCTAATTTGATTTTATTTTCCTAATTGCAACTCTTTTCTTTCTCTTTGATCATTTTTGCTTCCTGGACACCTAATTTTCGATTTGTACCTATAAGATACAAAATCCACTTATTCAAACAGAAAATAAATTAATCCCAAAAAAAAATACACGTAAACGTAAAGGTAGAGTTTTATTTCTACACTCCACTATATCATTTTTATCTAGTGTTTTTGCTGATTTTTGTTGATGTGTATTAAACTCCTAGTATTGAAGTTCGTGTTTTTAAGAACGTTTTTGCGAATGCACTTTTGCTCATATTTTTTTACATGTACGTTTGTGCATGTCCATTTGAGCGACTGTGCTTGTGCATGTTTGTTGATTTGTATTAATGTCCCAGGATTGTTGTTTGTGTTTTCATGATCCTTTTTGCGAATTCACTTTTGCGTGTGTACTTTTGTGCATTCTTTTGTACACTTAATCATGTGCGTATCTTTCTAGCGAGAGTTTTTGTGCACGTTTCTTGATCTGCATTCATGTCCTCGAATTGTAGTACGTATTTTCATGATCGCTTTTGGAATCCAATTTGACCATGTTCGAGTTCGAATTTGGATTTTTCATGTTACACAGGAATTGTAGCTTGCTGAAATAGCTTTCTAATGCCGCCGGAACCAGTTGATTTGGAGTCCGGATGAAAAAGTTATGCTCGACTTCGTGGACGTACACTACCAAAGATTTTCAGGGATTCTCTCTTCTAGTTTGATTTTATTTTCCTAATTGCAACTCTTTTCTTTCTCTTTGATCATTTTTGCTTCCTGGACACCTAATTTTCGATTTGTACCTATAAGATACCAAATCCACCAATTCAAACAGAAAATAAATTAATCCAAAAAAAAAAATACACGTACACGTAAACGTAGAGTTTTATTTCTACACTCCACTGTATCATTTTTATCTAGTGTTTTTGCTGTTGTTTGTTGATGCGTATTAAAGTCCTAGTATTGTAGTTCGTTTTTTTAAGAACGTTGTTGCGAATGCAATTTTGCGCATGTTTTCTTACATGTACGTTTGTGCATGTCCATTTGAGTGACTGTGCTTGTGCATGTTTGTTGATTTGTATTAATGTCCCAGGATTGTTGTTTGTGTTTTCATGATCCTTTTTGCGAATGCACTTTTGCGGGAGTAATTTTGTGCATGCTTTTGTACACTTACTTATGTGCGTATCTTTCTAGCGAGATTTTTTGTGCACGTTTCTTGATGCGCATTCATGTCCTCGAACTGTAGTACGTATTTTCATGATCGCTTTTGCAATCCAATTTTGACCATGTTCGAGTCCGAATTTGGATTTTTCACATTAGACAAGAATTGTAGCCAGCTGAAATAGCTTTCTAATGCCGCCGGAACCAGTTGATTTGGAGTCCAGATGAGAAAGTTATGCTCGACTTCGTGGACGTACACTACCAAAGATGTTGAGGGATTCTCTCTTTTAATTTGATTTTATTTTCCTAATTGCAACTCTTTTCTTTCTCTTTGATCATTTTTGCTTCCTGGACACCCCTATTTTCGATTTGTACCTATTAGATACAAAATCCACCAATTCAAACAGAAAATAAATTAATCCAAAAAACAAATCCACGTAAACGTAAACGTAAACATAGAGTTTTATTTCTACACTCCATTGTATCTATTTTATCTAGTGTTTTTGAAGTTGTTTATTGATGCGTATTAAATTTCTAGTATTGAAGTTCGTGTTTTTAAGAACGTTGTTGCGAATGCACCTTTGCTCATGTTTTTTTACATGTACGTTTGTGCATGTCCATTTGAGCGAGTGTGCTTGTGCATGTTTGTTGATTTGTATTAATGTCCTAGGATTGTAGTTTGTGTTTTCATGATCCTTTTTGCGAATGCACTTTTGCGTGAGTACTTTTGTGCATGCTTTTGTACACTTACTTATGTGCGTATCTTTCTAGCAAGAGTTTTTGTGTACGTTTCTTGATGTGCATTCATATCCTGGAACTGTAGTACGTATTTTCATGATCGCTTTTGGAATCAAATTTTGACCATGTTCGAGTTCGAATTTGGATTTTTCACGTTAGACAGGAATCGTAGCCAGCTGAAATGGCTTTCTAATGCCGCCAGAACCAGTTGATTTGGAGTCCGGATGAGAAAGTTATGCTTGACTTCGTGGACGTACACTACCAAAGATTTTGAGGGATTCTCTCTTCTAATTTGATTTTATTTTCCTAATCACAACTCTTTTCGTTCTCTTTGATCATTTTTGCTTCCTGGACACCTAATTTTCGATTTGTACCTATAAGATACCAAATCCACCAATTCATTAATCGAAAAAAAAAATACACGTAAACGTAAACGTAGAGTTTTATTTCTACCCTCCACTATATCATTTTTATCTAGTGTTTTTGCTGATTTTTGTTGATGCGTATTAAAGTCCTAGTATTGAAGTTCGTGTTTTTAAGAACGTTGTTGCGAATGCACTTTTGCTCATATTTTTTTACATGTACGTTTGTGCATGTCCATTTGAGCGAGTGTGCTTGTGCATGTTTGTTGATTTGTATTAATGTCCTAGGATTGTAGTTTGTGTTTTCATGATCCTTTTTGCGAATTCACTTTTGCGTGTGTACTTTTGTGCATTCTTTTGTACACTTACTTATGTGCGTATCTTTCTAGCGAGAGTGTTTGTGCACATTTCTTGATGCGCATTCATGTCCTCGAATTGTAGTACGTATTTTCATGATCGCTTTTGGAATCCAATTTGACCATGTTCGAGTTCGAATTTGGATTTTTCATGTTACACAGGAATTGTAGCCAGCTGAAATAGCTTTCTAATGCCGCCGGAACCAGTTGATTTGGAGTCCGGATGAGAAAGTTATGCTCGACTTCGTGGACGTACACTACCAAAGATTTTGAGGGATTCTCTCTTCTAGTTTGATTTTATTTTCCTAATTGCAACTCTTTTCTTTCTCTTTGATCATTTTTGCTTCCTGGACACCTAATTTTCGATTTGTACCTATAAGATACAAAATCCACCAATTCAAACAGAAAATAAATTAATCCAAAAAAAAAAAATCCACGTAAACGTAAACGTAGAGTTTTATTTCTACACTCCACTGTATCTATTTTATCTAGTGTTTTTGCTGTTGTTTATTGATGTGTATTAAACTCCTAGTATTGTAGTTCGTGTTTTTAAGAACGTTGTAGCGAATGCTCTTTTGCGCATGTTTTTTTACATGTACGTTTGGCATTGTCCATTTGAGCGAGTGTGCTTGTGCATGTTTGTTGATTTGTATTAATGTCCTAGGATTGTAGTTTGTGTTTTCATGATCCTTTTTGCGAATGCACTTTTGCGTGAGTACTTTTGTGCATGCTTTTGTACACTTACTTATGTGCGTATCTTTCTAGCGAGAGTTTTTTGTGCACGTTTCTTGATGCGCATTCATGTCCTCGAACTGTGGTACGTATTTTCATGATCGCTTTTGGAATCTAATTTTGACCATGTTCGAGTCCGAATTTGGATTTTTCACGTTAGACAGGAATTGTAGCCAGCTGAAATAGCTTTCTAATGCCGCCGGAACCAGTTGATTTGGAGTCCAGATGAGAAAGTTATGCTCGACTTCGTGGACGTACACTACCAAAGATTTTGAGGGATTTTCTCTTCTAGTTTGATTTTATTTTCCTAATTGCAACTCTTTTCTTTCTCTTTGATCATTTTTGCTTCCTGGACACCTAATTTTCGATTTGTACCTATAAGATACCAAATCCACCAATTCAAAAAGAAAATAAATTAATCCAAAAAAAAAATACACGTACACGTAAACGTAAAGTTTTATTTCTACACTCCACTGTATCATTTTTATCTAGTGTTTTTGCTGTTGTTTGTTGATGCGTATTAAAGTCCTAGTATTGTAGTTCGTTTTTTTAAGAACGTTGTTGCGAATGCAATTTTGCCCAAGTTTTTTTACATGTACGTTTGTGCATGTCCATTTGAGCGATTGTGCTTGTGCATGTTTGTTGATTTGTATTAATGTCCCAGGATTGTTGTTTGTGTTTTCATGATCCTTTTTGCGAATGCACTTTTGCGTGAGTAATTTTGTGCATGCTTTTGTACACTTACTTATGTGCGTATCTTTATACAAGATTTTTTGTGCACGTTTCTTGATGCGCATTCATGTCCTCGAACTGTAGTACGTATTTTCTTGATCGCTTTTGCAATCCAATTTTGACCATGTTCGAGTCCGAATTTGGATTTTTCACATTATACAGGAATTGTAGCCAGCTGAAATAGCTTTCTAATGCCGCCGGAACCAGTTGATTTAGAGTCCGGATGAGAAAGTTATGCCCGACTTCGTGGACGTACACTACCAAAGATGTTGAGGGATTCTCTCTTTTAATTTGATTTTATTTTCCTAATTGCAACTCTTTTCATTCTCTTTGATCATTTTTGCTTCCTGGACACCCCTATTTTCGATTTGTACGTATTAGATACAAAATCCTCCAATTCAAACAGAAAATAAATTAATCCAAAAAAAAAATCCACGTAAACGTAAACGTAGAGTTTTATTTCTACACTCCACTGCATCTTTTTTATCTAGTGTTTTTGCAGTTGTTTATTGATGCGTATTAAAGTCCTTGTATTGAAGTTCGTGTTTTTAAGAAAGTTGTTGCGAATGCACTTTTGCTCATGTTTTTTTACATGTACGTTTGTGCATGTCCATTTGAGCGAGTGTGCTTGTGCATGTTTGTTGATTTGTATTAATGTCCCAGGATTGTTGTTTGTGTTTTCATGATCCTTTTTGCGAATTCACTTTTGCGTGTGTACTTTTGTGCATTCTTTTGTACACTTACTTATGTGCGTATCTTTCTAGCGAGAGTTTTTGTGCACGTTTCTTGATGCGCATTCATGTCCTCGAATTGTAGTACGTATTTTCATGATTGCTTATGGAATCCAATTTGACCATGTTCGAGTTCGAATTTGGATTTTTCATGTTACACAGGAATTGTAGCCAGCTGTAATAGCTTTCTAATGCCGCCGGAACCAGTTGATTTGGAGTCCGGATGAAAAAGTTATGCTCGGCTTCGTGGACGTACACTACCAAAGATTTTGAGGGATTCTCTCTTCTAATTTGATTTTATTTTCCTAATTGCAACTCTTTTCTTTCTCTTTGATCATTTTTGCTTCCTGGACACCTAATTTTCGATATGTACCTATAAGATACCAAATCCACCAATTCAAACAGAAAATAAATTAATCCAAAAAAAAAATACACGTACACGTAAACGTAGAGTTTTATTTCTACACTCCACTGTATCATTTTTATCTAGTGTTTTTGCTGTTGTTTGTTGATGCGTATTAAAGTCCTAGTATTGTAGTTCGTTTTTTTAAGAACTTTGTTGCGAATGCAATTTTGCCCATGTTTTTTTACATGTACGTTTGTGCATGTCCATTTGAGCGACTGTGCTTGTGCATGTTTGTTGATTTGTATTAATGTCCCAGGATTGTTGTTTGTGTTTTCATGATCCTTTTTGCGAATGCACTTTTGCGTGAGTAATTTTGTGCATGCTTTTGTACACTAACTTATGTGCGTATCTTTATAGCGAGATTTTTTGTGCACGTTTCTTGATGCGCATTCATGTCCTCGAACTGTAGTACGTATTTTCTTGATCGCTTTTGCAATCCAATTTTGACCATGTTCGAGTCCGAATTTGGATTTTTCACATTATACAGGAATTGTAGCCAGCTGAAATAGCTTTCTAATGCCGCCGGAACCAGTTGATTTGGAGTCCGGATGAGAAAGTTATGCCCGACTTCGTGGACGTACACTACCAAAGATGTTGAGGGATTCTCTCTTTTAATTTGATTTTATTTTCCTAATTGCAACTCTTTTCATTCTCTTTGATCATTTTTGCTTCCTGGACACCCCTATTTTCGATTTGTACGTATTAGATACAAAATCCACCAATTCAAAAAGAAAATAAATTAATCCAAAAAAAAAATCCACGTAAACGTAAATGTAGAGTTTTATTTCTACACTCCACTGCATCTTTTTTATCTAGTGTTTTTGCAGTTGTTTATTGATGCGTATTAAAGTCCTAGTATTGAAGTTCGTGTTTTTAAGAACGTTGTTGCGAATGCACTTTTGCTCATGTTTTTTTACATGTACGTTTGTGCATGTCCATTTGAGCGAGTGTGCTTGTGCATGTTTGTTGATTTGTATTAATGTCCCAGGATTGTTGTTTGTGTTTTCATGATCCTTTTTGCGAATTCACTTTTGCGTGTGTACTTTTGTGCATTCTTTTGTACACTTACTTATGTGCGTATCTTTCTAGCGAGAGTTTTTGTGCACGTTTCTTGATGCGCATTCATGTCCTCGAATTGTAGTACGTATTTTCATGATTGCTTATGGAATCCAATTTGACCATGTTTGAGTTCGAATTTGGATTTTTCATGTTACACAGGAATTGTAGCCAGCTGTAATAGCTTTCTAATGCCACCGGAACCAGTTGATTTGGAGTCCGGATGAAAAAGTTATGCTCGGCTTCGTGGACGTACACTACCAAAGATTTTGAGGGATTCTCTCTTCTAATTTGATTTTATTTTCCTAATTGCAACTCTTTTCTTTCTCTTTGATCATTTTTGCTTCCTGGACATCTAATTTTCGATTTGTACCTATAAGATACCAAATCCACCAATTCAAACAGAAAATAAATTAATCCAAAAAAAAAAATACACGTACACGTAAACGTAGAGTTTTATTTCTACACTCCACTGTATCATTTTTATCTAGTGTTTTTGCTGTTGTTTGTTGATGCGTATTAAAGTCCTAGTATTGTAGTTCGTTTTTTTAAGAACGTTGTTGCGAATGCAATTTTGCCCATGTTTTTTTACATGTACGTTTGTGCATGTCCATTTGAGCGACTGTGCTTGTGCATGTTTGTTGATTTGTATTAATGTCCCAGGATTGTTGTTTGTGTTTTCATGATCCTTTTTGCGAATGCACTTTTGCGTGAGTAATTTTGTGCATGCTTTTGTACACTTACTTATGTGCGTATCTTTATAGCGAGATTTTTTGTGCACGTTTCTTGATGCGCATTCATGTCCTCGAACTGTAGTACGTATTTTCATGATCGCTTTTGCAATCCAATTTTGACCATGTTCGAGTCCGAATTTGGATTTTTCACATTAGATATGAATTGTAGCCAGCTGAAATAGCTTTCTAATGCCGCCGGAACCAGTTGATTTGGAGTCCGGATGAGAAAGTTATGCTCGACTTCGTGGTCGTACACTACCAAAGATGTTGAGGGATTCTCTCTTTTAATTTGATTTTATTTTCCTAATTGCAACTCTTTTCTTTCTCTTTGATCATTTTTGCTTCCTGGACACCCCTATTTTCGATTTGTACCTATTAGATACAAAATCCACCAATTCAAAAAGAAAATAAATTAATCCAAAAAAAAAATCCACGTAAACGTAAACGTAGAGTTTTATTTCTACACTCCACTGTATCTTTTTTATCTAGTGTTTTTGCAGTTGTTTATTGATGCGTATTAAAGTCCTAGTATTGAAGTTCGTGTTTTTAAGAACGTTGTTGCGAATGCACTTTTGCTCATGTTTTTTTACATGTACGTTTGTGCATGTCCATTTGAGCGAGTGTGCTTGTGCATGTTTGTTGATTTGTATTAATGTCCTAGGATTGTAGTTTGTGTTTTCATGATCCTTTTTGCGAATGCACTTTTGCGTGAGTACTTTTATGCATGCTTTTGTACACTTACTTATGTGCGTATCTTTCTAGCGAGATTTTTTGTGCACGTTTCTTGATGCGCATTCATGTCCTCGAACTGTAGTACGTATTTTCATGATCGCTTTTGCAATCCAAGTTTGACCATGTTTGAGTCCGAATTTGGATTTTCTACATTAGACAGGAATTGTAGCCAGCTGAAATAGCTTTCTAATGCCGCCGGAACCAGTTGATTTGGAGTCCGGATGAGAAAGTTATGCTCGACTTCGTGGACGTACACTACAAAAGATATTGAGGGATTCTCTCTTTTAATTTGATTTTATTTTCCTAATTGCAACTCTTTTCTTTCTCTTTGATCATTTATGCTTCCTGGACACCCCTATTTTCGATTTGTACCTATTAGATACAAAATCCACCAATTCAAACAGAAAATAAATTAATCCAAAAAAAAAAATCAACGTAAACGTAAACGTAGAGTTTTATTTCTACACTCCACTGTATCTATTTTATCTAGTGTTTTTGCAGTTGTTTATTGATGCGTATTAAAGTCCTAGTATTGAAGTTCGTGTTTTTAAGAACGTTGTTGCGAATGCACTTTTGCTCATGTTTTTTTACATGTACGTTTGTGCATGTCCATTTGAGCGAGTGTACTTGTGCATGTTTGTTGATTTGTATTAATGTCCTAGGATTGTAGTTTGTGTTTTCATGATCCTTTTTGCGAATGCACTTTTGCGTGAGTACTTTTGTGCATGCTTTTGTACACTTACCTATGTGTGTATCTTTCTAGCGAGATTTGTTGTGCACGTTTCTTGATGCGCATTCATGTCCTCGAACTGTAGTACGTATTTTCATGATCGCTTTTGCAATCCAATTTTGACCATGTTCGAGTCCGAATTTGGATTTTTCACATTAGACAGGAATTGTAGCCAGCTGAAATAGCTTTCTAATGCCGCCGGAACCAGTTGATTTGGAGTCCGGATGAGAAAGTTATGCTCGACTTCGTGGACGTACACTACCAAAGATGTTGAGGGATTCTCTCTTTTAATTTGATTTTATTTTCCTGATTGCAACTCTTTTCTTTCTCTTTGATCATTTTTGCTTCCTGGACACCCCTATTTTCGATTTGTACCTATTAGATACAAACTCCACCAATTCAAACAGAAAATAAATTAATCCAAAAAAAAAATCCACGTAAACGTAAACGTAGAGTTTTATTTCTACACTCCACTGTATCTATTTTATCTAGTGTTTTTGCAGTTGTTTAGTGATGCGTATTAAAGTCCTAGTATTGAAGTTCGTGTTTTTAATAACGTTGTTGCGAATGCACTTTTGCTCATGTTTTTTTACATGTACGTTTGTGCATGTCTATTTGAGCGAGTGTGCTTGTGCATGTTTGTTGATTTGTATTAATGTCCTAGGATTGTAGTTTGTGTTTTCATGATCCTTTTTGCGAATGCACTTTTGCGTGAGTACTTTTGTGCATGCTTTTGTACACTTACTTATGTGCGTATCTTTCTAGCGAGAGTTTTTGTGCATGTTTCTCGATGCGCATTCATGTCCTCGAACTGTAGTACGTATTTTCATGATCGCTTTTGGAATCAAATTTTGACCTTGTAGCACCCCCCTCGGGTCGGGCGATAAATCGAACCGGTTTATTGGAAAACTTTAGATAGCGGAAGCAAAAGGGATCTCTTTGTAAATTTTAAAACTTTCGAGTAGGACCAAAATGTAATTTCTAAAATATCATTTTGGGTCATTTGAAAACTTTTGAAAAACCTTGAGAATTTCTAAAACTCCTTTGGGTGATTTTGGTTGTTTAAAATCTTTCGTTTAGAAATAACTTTGGAACGGGAGATTATTATTCAAGTGCTACATTTATCTAACTATGGTTTCACTTTTGGTTCGAAAAGAAATCAGAGTTTAAAGCTATTTGGTGAATAGGGATTTTCGGGTAAGAAATGCAATTATCAAAATAAGCGGACCAACTATATTAATATCAAAATAAGGCCCGTAATAAGGTAAGAGTTTAATTCCCCTAACGAGGAAATATTAGAGTTTAAAGAAAACGGAAATACGTAAAGTATCTATAGTTTACATCACCAAAATAAAGTAAGCATAGTTTATAGACCCCTCGTACGACCCTCCAAAAGCTTCGGCCAAGACTCCGATCCACTACTCGGTCCATTCCGTTGAGGGATTCCTACTACTACCTGCAATCAAAGAAGTATCTATATGAGCTATTAAGCCCAGTAAGAAATCCGAATGGATAACGAGGTTTTAAAATATGGTTTTACGTACTTATATTAGTATATACACATAAGCATCACACCTTACCATTCGTCGACAACCAACACACACAACCACGTAATTTCATTTAAACACGTAAATCACATAAATCGACTCAATTGCTGAAAATTACCAAATTACCCTTTTCGTGCAAATGCATGAATGAAAGCATTTTCTGTTGTTCGGATCCGTGAAAAATTAACTTCTTTACTTGGATGATAAGCATATTATTCTGAGCCCGTTCTTTTGGTGGAATCAAACCACCCCTTTAACTATAGTAACTATGGTTGGAATACCGGCCCCCCGTATCCCGACTTATCCAACCCAAGCATTCCATTAACCTTTCCTTTCGTAAAAATGAAATCTCTTTTTATGCAAGACCATGAGACGAATGAGACTCTAATACGAAAATGACCATTTTACGACATCACAAATATCAATCAACGAGCATACAAATAAGATCCAATTATCCACATAATACTCACATACACACGGCAATCACACACATATCATACACACATATACATATAGCCATTTAAGCATAGCACATAATTCACAAACCACTATCACAATATATTATATATCCATATATCATAAAACACACACACACACAGCAGCACATACACACACACACGACACACATACACACACATAACATGCAGCCCCCAAAACACACTTTAATTAGCGTTTAATAGCAAACCATGCTCTTAAAGCACCAACATTTCTATCTTTTCGTTTATGGGATTTCTCCCACTTTTATTCATTTAATGAATTAAAATTCTTACACCCCCTTAACATAGTTCAGCTGCAGATTTTTAACCATCAATTCACCTTCTCACAATTAATACACAAGACATAATGATTGACACACAAAAGTTCTATTTATGGCACATGCACAAGCAATATTTCGATATAATAGCAAATAGCATCTAAAAATTCTCAAATTTAATTATATGCTACCTAACTGACTAAATGAACAGATCCAAAAAGAATTTTGCAGTTTCCTCGAAAATCGGATTTTTAAAAATTAAAATACTCGGCAAGTAGTGTTGAAGGCAAAAATGATTTTCCGAACAAATATTAATTCAAAACTAAGGCCAAATAGCAAATAATCAAATTCCACTTACTCCTACTGAGATTTTAAAGATGAAAACATTTTTCATGTCGAAATTTTAAGAAATTGCAGATTAGTCCTAAAGATTCATAGATCTACACATGCAACCCCGAAAATCTTGAAAACTCATTTTCTTTTTACCAAAATTCCAAAAATTCGAAATATGAAACCTTTAAACACAAAATGCTTAGAATCACAGATTATAACATGGATTAGACATGCAAGAACACAAATAACAAGATTAACACAAGATTTCGGAATTTACACAAAAAGCCCTAATTTTTCGAAAAGTGAAGAAATCTTTTAGGAAACTTCAAAAATCCTTTTCCATACTATGATACCCTTCGATTGCAGCAAGAATTTCGAGATTTCTTACCTATCAAGAGTGTTTGGCCGAAGAAAGAAAAAACCTTCAAAAGAAAAGAGTGTTTTTAGAGAGAGAAAGGAGGATGAAGAAGATGAAGAACACGAAGATACAATGTTACCTCCTTCAAGAAGTGGCTCCAAGATTGAACCAAGCTATTTGAATGGAGAAGGTAAGAGCTTTGATATCAAGTTGGGAAGAGTTTAAATCTCCCGTAAGAGGGCAAGCATTTTTGATGGTGTTCTTAGCATATTCAAGGGTGAAGCTTATATAGGGGATTTGCATTTTGATTTCTCTATTTTTTTCTTGAAGAATTTTGAGGTGTTGGCCGATGGAGGAGGTGGTGCTTCGGTGGTGATGGTGAAGAGAAGACAAGTGGGGGTGTAGGTGTCAAATGATGAAGATAGATGGGTGTCTCTTGAGATTACTTAGCATGCTTGAGTGTAGGATTAGTGTAACTCCTCACTCTTTGCCAAGTGGACAAGCATGCATCTTTTCTAATTTATTTACTAATTAATAAATTCACTAATTAACTCTCTCATACACATAAAACCGAACACATACATATACATATACCTATATTGCCTATAGTCTAGAGTAGGTTATAGCATATGCATATATGTATGCATACATGTACATATATATGCATGTATTATACATGTAATTATGATTAAACCATGAAATCACATAATTAAATTAATTATACACATGAGTCACATAAATTAATCTAACACATAATTAACAATAATTAATCTACTTAAGCACATAATTATCGAAATAGAGTCGGCACATATTTATTCAATAAATTCCTACCACATAAGGCATATAATCAAATCGGCATATAAGGATTAATAGTCTATGCAAATAAGGCACTTAAGGCACTTAAGTTAATAAAGTGAATAGATTCCTAAAAATTTCTACGTGAGAATTTTCGGGTTATGGAATTTTGGTTAGGGATTAGGGTTACGAAAATGTGGGGTGTTACAATGTTCGAGTCCAAATTTGGATTTTTCACGTTAGACAGGAATTGTAGCCAGCTGAAATAGCTTTCTAATGCCGGCGGAACCGGTTGATTTGGAGTCCGGATGAGAAATTTATGCTCGACTTCGTGGACGTACACTACCAAAGATTTTGAGGGATTCTCTTTTCTAATTTGATTGTATTTTCCTAATTGCATATCTATTCTTTCTCTTTGATCATTTTTGCTTCCTGGACACCTAATATTCGATTTGTACCTATAAGATACCAAATCCACCAATTCAAACAGAAAATAAATTAATCCAAAAATAAAATCCACTTAAACGTAAACATAGAGTTTTATTTCTACACTCCACTGTATCTATTTGATCTAGTGTTTTTGCTGTTGTTTGTTGATGCGTATTAAAGTCCTAGTATTGTAGTTCGTGTTTATAAGAACGTTGTTGCGAATGCACTTTTGCGCATGTTTTTTTACATGTACGTTTGTGCATGTCCATTTGAGCGAGTGTGCTTGTGCATGTTTGTTGATTTGTATTAATGTCCTAGGATTGTAGTTTGTGTTTTCATGATCTTTTTTGCGAATGCACTTTTGCGTGAGTACTTTTGTGCATGCCTTTGTATACTTACTTATGTGCGTATCTTTCTAGCGACAGTTTTTGTGCACGTTTCTCGATGCGTATTCATGTCCTCGAACTGTAGTACGTATTTTCATGATCGCTTTTGGAATCTAATTTTGACCATGTTCGAGTCCGAATTTGGATTTTTCACGTTAGACAGGAATTGTAGCTAGCTGAAATAGCTTTCTAATGCCGCCGGAACCGGTTGATTTGGAGTCCGGATGAGAAAGTTATGCTCGACTTCGTGGACGTACACTACCAAAGATTTTGAGGGATTCTCTTTTCTAATTTGATTGTATTTTTCTAATTGCAAATCTATTCTTTCTCTTTGATCATTTTTGCTTCCTGGACACCTAATTTTCAATTTGTACCTATAAGATACCAAATCCACCAATTCAAACAGAAAATAAATTAATCCAAAAATAAAATCCACTTAAACGTAAACATAGAGTTTTATTTCTACACTCCACTGTATCTTTTTTATCTAGTGTTTTTGCTGTTGTTTGTTGATGCGTATTAAAGTCCTAGTATTGTAGTTCGTGTTTATAAGAACGTTGTTGCGAATGCACTTTTGCGCATGTTTTTTTACATGTACGTTTGTGCATGTCCATTTGAGCGAGTGTGCTTGTGCATGTTTGTTGATTTGTATTGATGTCCTAGGATTGTAGTTTGTGTTTTCATGATCCTTTTTGCGAATGCACTTTTGCGTGAGTACTTTTGTGCATGCTTTTGTACACTTACTTATGTGTGTATCTTTCTAGCGAGAGTTTTTGTGCACGTTTCTTGATGCGTATTCATGTCCTCGAACTGTAGTACGTATTCATGATCGCTTTTGGAATCCAATTTTTACCATGTTCGAGTCCGAATTTTGATTTTTCACGTTTGACAGGAGTTGTAGCCAGCTGAAATAGCTTTCTAATGCCATCGGAACCAGTAGATTTGGAGTCCGGATGAGAAAGTTATGCTCAACTTTGTGGACGTACACTACCAAAGATTTTGAGGGATTCTCTCTTCTAATTTGATTTCATTTTCCTAATTGCAACTCTTTTCTTTCTCTTTGATCATTTTTGCTTCCTTGACACCTAATTTTCGATTTGTACCTATAATATACCAAATCCACCAATTCAAACAGAAAATAAATTAATCCAAAAAAAAAAAATACACGTAAACGTAAACGTAGAGTTTTATTTCTACACTCCACTGTATCTATTTTATCTAGTGTTTTTGCTGTTGTTTATTGATGCGTATTAAAGTCCTAGTATTGAAGTTCGTGTTTTTAAGAACGTTGTTGCGAATGCACTTTTGCGAATGTTTTTTAAAATGTACGTTTGTGCATATCCATTTGAGCGAGTGTGCTTGTGCATGTTTGTTGATTTCTATTAATGTCCTAGGATTGTAGTTTGTGTTTTCATGATCCTTTTAGCGAATGCACTTTTGCGTGAGTACTTTTGTGCATGCTTTTGTACACTTTCTTATGTGCGTATCTTTCTAGCGAGAGTTTTTGTGCACGTTTCTTGATGCGCATTCATGTCCTCGAACTGTAGTATGTATTTTCATGATCGCTTTTGGAATCCAATTTTGACCATGTTCGAGTCCGAATTTGGATTTTTCGTATTAGACAGGAATTGTAGCTAGCTGAAATAGGTTTCTAATGCCGCCAGAACCAATTCATTTGGACCCCGGATGAGAAAGTTATGCTCGACTTCGTGGACGTACACTACCAAAGATTTTGAGGGATTCTCTCTCCTAATTTTATTTTATTTTCCTAATTGTAACTCTTTTCTTTCTCTTTGATCATTTTTGCTTCCTGGACACCTAATTATCGATTTGTACCTATAAGATACAAAATCCACCAATTCAAACAGAAAATAAATTAATCCAAAAAAAAAAATCCACGTAAACGTAAATGTAGAGTTTTATTTCTACACTCCACTGTATCATTTTTATCTAGTGTTTTTGCTGTTGTTTGTTGATGCGTATTAAAGTCCTAGTATTGTAGTTCGTGTTTTTAAGAACGTTGTTGCGAATGCACTTTTGCGCATGTTTTTTTACATGTACGTTTGTGCATGTCCATTTGAGCGAGTGTGCTTGTGCATGTTTGTTGATTTGTATTAATGTGCTAGGACTGTAGTTTGTGTTTTCATGATCCTTTTTGCGAATGCACTTTTGCGTGTGTACTTTTGTGCATGCTTTTGTACACTTACCTATGTGCGTATCTTTCTAGCGAGAGTTTTTGTGCACGTTTCTTGATACCCATTCATGTCCTCGAACTGTAGTACGTATTTTCATGATCGCTTTTGGAATACAATTTTGACCATGTTCGAGTCCGAATTAGAATTTTTAACGTTAACCAAGAATTGTAGCCAGCTGAAATAGCTTTCTCATGCCGCCAAAACCAGTTGATTTGGAGTCCGGATGAGAAAGTTATGCTCGACTTCGTGGACGTACACTACCAAAGATTTTGAGGGATTCTGTCTTCTAATTTGATTTTATTTTCCTAATTGCAACTCTTTTCTTTCTCTTTGATCATTTTTGCTTCCTGGACACCTAATTTTCGATTTGTACCTATAAGATACCAAATCCACCAATTCAAACAGAAAATAAATTAATCCAAAAAAAAAATCCACGTAAATGTAAACGTAGAGTTTTATTTCTACACTCTACTGTATCTATTTTATCTGGTGTTTTTGCTGTGGTTTGTTGATGCGTATTAAAGTCCTAGTTTTGTAGTTCGTGTTTTTAAGAACTTTGTTGCGAATGCACTTTTGCGCATGTTTTTTTACATGTACGTTTGTGCATGTCCATTTGAGCGAGCGTGCTTGTGCATGTTTGTTGATTTGTATTAATGTCCTAGGATTGTAGTTTGTGTTTTCATGTTCCTTTTTGCGAATGCACTTTTATGTGAGTACTTTTGTGCATGCTTTTGTACTCTTACTTATGTGCGTATCGTTCTAGCGAGAGTTTTTGTGCACGTTTCTTGATGCGCATTCATGTCCTCGAACTGTAGTACGTATTTTCATGATCGCTTTTGGAATCCAATTTTGACCATGTTCGAGTCCGAATTTGGATTTTTAACGTTAGCCAAGAATTGTAGCCAGCTGAAATAGTTTTCAAATGCCGCCGGAACCTGCTGATTTGGATTCCGGATGAGAAGGTTATGCTCGACTTCGTGGACGTACACTACCAAAGATTTTGAGGGATTCTCTCTTCTTATTTGATTTTATTTTCCTAATTGCAACTCTTTTCTTTCTCTTTGATCATTTTTGCTTCTAGGACACCTAATTTAGGATTTGTACCTATAAGATACCAAATCCACCAATTCAAACAGAAAATAAATTAATCCAAAAAAAAAAATCCACGTAAACGTAAACGTAGAGTTTTATTTCTACACTCCACTGTATATATCTATTTTATCTAGTGTTTTTGTTGTTGTTTGTTTATGTGTATTAAAGTCCTAGTATTGTAGTTCGTGTTTTTAAGAACGTTGTTGCGAATGCACTTTTGCGCATGTTTTTTTACATGTACGTTTGTGCATGTCCATTTGAGCGAGTGTGCTTGTGCATGTTTGTTGATTTGTATTAATGTCCTAGGATTGTAGTTTGTGTTTTCATGTTCCTTTTAGCGAATGCACTTTTGCGTGAGTACTTTTGTGCATGCCTTTGTATACTTACTTATGTGCGTATCTTTCTAGCGAGAGTTTTTGTGCACGTTTCTCGGGGCGCATTCATGTCCTCGAACTGTAGTACGTATTTTCATGATCGCTTTTGGATTCCAATTTTGACCATGTTCGAGTCCGAATTTGGATTTTTCACGTCAGACAGGTATTGTAGCCAGCTGAAATAGCTTTCTAATGCCGCCGGAATCAGTTGATTTGGAGTCCGGATGAGAATGTTATGCTCGACTTCGTGGACGTACACTTCCAAAGATGTTGAGGGATTCTCTCTTCTAATTTGATTTTATTTTCCTAATTGCAACTCTTTTCTTACTTTTTGATCATTTTTGCTTCCTTGACACCTAATTTTCGATTGTACCTATAAGATACCAAATCCAACAATTCAAACAGAAATCCTAATTAATCCAAAAAAAAAATCCACGTAAACGTAAACGTAGAGTTTTATTTCTACACTCCAGTGTATCTTTTTTATCTAGTGTATTTGCTGTTGGTTGTTGATGCGTATTGAAGTCCTAGTATTGTAGTTCGTGTTTTTATGAACGTTGTTGCGAATGCACTTTTGCACATGTTTTTTTACATGTACGTTTGTGCATGTCCATTTGAGCGAGTGTGCTTGTGCATGTTTTTTGATTTGTATTAATGTTTTAGGATTGTAGTTTGTGTTTTCATGATCCTTTTTGCGAATGCACTTTTGCGTGAGTACTTTTGTGCATGCTTTTGTACTCTTAGTTAGGTGCGTATCTTTCTAGCGAGAGTTTTTGTGCACGTTTCTTGATGCGCATTTGTGACACCCCCTAGTTATTTATGTAGCAAACCGAGAGGGTTTGCCAGGCACGGAAGCTTTAAACGCATTATACAAGCATTTAGGTATATGGGTAGACTCCGAAGTTTGGTGAATCGATTTTTTATCTCATGACCTAAGACTTAAAACGGAGTTGGCTTCGGAAGATTTTTCGGCGGAATGATTTAGTGGGATGGAGGAGTGTACGTCTAACTACCCGATTTAACTCGTATAAATAGACTATAAGTGGTGTCACCTTGATAAAACATAGAAATGAAAGGTTAAAGTCCAGAATTAAAATGACATATTAATTCTACATAAATGGACCATAGTTTAACAAAAAGGGGCCCACATTCGGAGGAATTAGCCTCCTTTACCACGGATAATAATACACATGAGCTACTACGGAAATAGTAATTGTCCTAAGGACAATATACACAAAAGATAGTACTACAAGCATTATAAGTAGATCCTCCATATGAACCAAAAACCCGGAGTCGGCCTCTCGAACCGTCGACTAGTCCAATCCGGTGGAGTGAGTAGTACTAGTACCTGCAAACGGAGAATATCTATATGAGCTAACAAAGCTCAGTAAGGTCATCGAAAGATACCGAAAATTTAAAATATAGTCATACTACATATACTTATTTAATAATAGCACAAGTACAACAACATTTAACACAATTTACATTTCTAGGGCATAAAATTCATTAACTATAGAAACATAAAGAATCTTCATTTTATCGGATCCGATGAGAAATTAACTTCTTTACTTAGAAAATAAGAAGCTTATTCTGAGCCCGTTTTAGTGGAATCAAACCACTCAACTGTAGTATCTATGGTTGGAATACCGGCCCCCCCGTATCCATTCTCATCTTTTCTAAGTATTTCATTAATTCCCCAAATTATTCTGTTTAATATCAAAAGTGGCATAGTCGAATTATTTAAAATCTCCTTTGAGTACCTAAAGAATAACAATGATCCACAATCACCCATAATAATTTAAAACATCACAAATATCAATCAAGTGACAAATAAACACATATTTCACATAAACTTGGCTTTTATCGAAAAGCACATTAAAGCATACGTACCCAAAAATAACACACAAACCATTCAAAACCAATCTTATTACTAATTGATTCTAGGATTTAAGGGAAAACATGCTAGTTTAGGAGGTTTCGGGTATTCAGCACAACACCCCTGAACTTCTGAAAATTACAGTTCTGCCCTCCAAAGTTCAAGACTCACACATGCAATATGATCTAAAGTCCAAAAATTCATACTTTCACGAAAATCAACCCTTAACTTAACTGAAATTCAGATTAATGCAGAAAAATCAGTTAGAAATGATTTGATACAGAATTTCCAGAAATTACATAATTCACCCTAGATTCTCTAGATCTATACATGCAAGACCTCTAGAAATTCACAAATTCCATTTTCTTGTAAAACCTTTCAAAGAACCGAATATTACCCTTCACTAGATGCTGGAAAACATACCTGGAACTCTAATTGAAACTAATTTCTCGAAAATTACAGATTTACCCCAAAACTCTTTCAATTTACACATGCAACTACACTATAATTTCAAAATCCACTTTTTCATGAAAAACCCCTAAAGATCCGAAATCTCTACTCAAGATATGCAGAAAACGGAATTAAGATTTTAATTTATGCAACAACTTCGAAAATTTCATTTTTCCACCACAAAACTTTTAGATCCATACATGCAAGACCACTAGTAGTTCAAAAATTACTTTTTCTTGAAAAATTTCCCTAAATCTGGAATTTCCGTTCAATACTTACTAAAAACCAATTTTGAAAACCTATATGAGTCTGACTTTTCACAAATTACAGATCTGGCCCAAAAGTATGCAGATTTACACATGCAACCCCAAAACTTTTCTCAATTTAATTTTCTTCACAATTTTCGAAATAACTGAAATTTCTTCGAAAGCCATTAACTCAAATCTACCATTTAACACCTCTGATCATACATGCAATGATATAAATCATATGAACTAACAAAAAGAAACCATTAAATGCAAGAACAACATAAAACAAGAATTAGGGGTGTCTTTTAAATTAATTTCGAAATTTTGTTCTTGATACTATGATACCTCCATTTGCAGCAAGGATTTCGATTCCTTACCTCGAAACAGAAGGGAAATAGAAGGCTAGATGAAAAAGGGGAAGGTTCTTGGGAACCTTCAAAGAAAACCGAAGTTAGAAGGGAAAAGAACGAAGAAGAAGGAAGAGGGGAAAGAACTTTGAATGGCAGCTTCTTACCTTCTTCAAGCTTGAAGATTCAGCCAAGCTACCTTAATGTGGAAGGACACGGTGTAGATTTCAAGGTGAGAAGTGTTCTCATTAGTGAAGGGGCACCATGTATTTATAGTGTTCTTGGAGAATTCAAGGGCAAGGGTGAGATAGGGAATTCTCATTGTTGGCTTGAGAAGTATCTTGCTGATTTGAGGGTGGTTCGAGCTTTGGTGGAGCTGCTATCAATGGTGGTTTCGGTGGTTTGAAGGAGGAAAGAACAATGAAGAAGGAGAGGGGTTTAGGTGCAGCCGAAATGAGGGGGAGGGAGGGACTCTTGACCTTCTAATTAAGCATGCTAGAGATGGAGTGTAGGATTGGGTTAATAGGGGTTAGGCTAGGCTTAGGATAATCATTTATTTAATTTCTAATTATTTAATAATCCACCCCTAATTACACACACACATACACGGCACACACATACATATATTCATATATATATTATATATTATGATAATTCCTAATATGCATGCATAATTACCGAAACACATAGGCATATAAGGTCACGTAATAAATTTGATATCTAATAATTTGGATATCAATAATTCACGTATAGCCCTATTATTGGAAAAATCTAGCATTTACGTGACTAGAAGTTTTATGGTTTAGAAATTATCGTGTTTTGAACACGTGGGGTGTTACAATCTTCCCCCCTTTAAAAATTTTGTCCCCAAAATTTGTTACCTGTCCCGAATAATTCGGGATAAAGACTTCTCATTTCTGATTCGCGTTCCCATGTAGCTTCTTCGGGTGTGTGGTTGTGCCACTGCACTTTGACTAGGTGAATCTCGCGGTTTCGGAGTGTCTTGGTTTTGGAGTCGAGGATTCAAAGGGGTCTTTCTTCGTATGAAAGGTTTGGGTTCAGCTCAAAAGGTTCGGCCTTGAGAACGTGTTCGGGGCTGGGAATGTACTTACGAAGCATGGAGACGTGGAATACGTTATGGATTCGGGATAGGTTAGGTGGAAGCGCTAGACGGTAAGCGCGACTGCCTATTCTTTCGAGTATTTCGAATGGACCGATATATCGCGGAGATAGTTTGCCTCGGTTTCCGAATCGCAAAACGCCTTTAAAAGGAGCTACTTTTAGGAATACCAATCCTCCGACCTCGAATTCCAAATCTCGCCTTCTATTATTAGCGTAGCTTTGTTGTCGGTTTTGGGCGACTCGCATATTTTCTCGGATGTCTCGAACTAGGCTCACCGTTTGTTGAACAAGGTCGGGCCCGAGGAGTTTTCTCTCTCCAACTTCATCCCAGTAGAGGGGAGATCGGCACTTTCGTCAGTAGAGTGCTTCGTAGGGCGCCATTCCGATTGACGATTGAAAGCTATTATTATACGCGAATTCGATCAACGGTAGCCGAGATTCCCAGTTGCCTCCAAAGTCGAGTATACAAGCTCGAAGTAGGTCCTCAAGGGTTTTAATCGTGCGTTCTGACTGGCCATCGGTTTGGGGATGAAAGGCCGTGCTGAACGATAATTTGGTTCCAAGAGCTCCTTGCAAACTTTTCCAGAATTTTGAGGTGAACCGTGGGTCTCGATCCGAAATAATCGCCGTTGGAATTCCATGGAGTCGAACGATTTCTCGCATATAGAGTTCTGCGAGTTTATCTAGGCTAAACGTCTTGCGGATCGGAAGAAAATGGGCCGATTTGGTTAAACGGTCGATAATTACCCAAATAGAGTCGGAACCGCGTTGTGTTCTTGGAAATCCTTGAACAAAGTCCATCGTTATCACTTCCCATTTCCATTCGGGAATTGAATTTGGTTGAAGTAATCCTCCGGGTCATTGGTGTTCGGTCTTGATCTGCTGGCAGGTGAGGCATTGGGCGACGAATCGAGCTATATCTTCCTTCATTCTCGGCCACCAATAAAGTTTCTTCAAGTCTTGGTACATTTTGGTTGATCCGGGATGACAAGTATATGTGGTTTGATGTGCCTCGGTTAAAATGAGTCGTTTGATTTCGGCATCGTCGGGAATGCAAGTGCGGGTTTGGAATTGGAGAAGTCCGTCTTTGGAAATTTGGAAATTAGGGTTTGCTTCGAGATTTGTGCGAATTTTCCGAAGTTGGGGGTCTTGATCTTGAGCTGTCCTCACGTGGTCTCGAAATTTTGATTCAACCACTAGGGCGTTTATCGATTTTCGACTAAGGGCATCTGCCACGACATTCGCCTTCCCGGGGTGGTATAGGAATTCGCAGTCATAATCTTTAACCAGATCGAGCTATCTTCGTTGCCTCATGTTTAATTCCTTCTGTGTGAAGAAATACTTCAGGCTCTTGTGATCGGTGTAAACGGTGCACTTATCTCCGTATAGGTATTGACGCCAGATCTTAAGTGCAAAGACTACTGCTGCGAGCTCTAAATCGTGAGTTGGGTAGTTCTTCTCGTATTCCTTGAGCTGTCGGGACGGGTAAGCGATCACCTTTCCGTTTTGCATAAGTACAGCACCTAGTCCGAGTTTGGATGCGTCGCTATAGATCACAAATCCGCCGGATCCATCGGGTAATGAAAGAATTGGAGCGGTGGTCAAACGCTTCTTTAGTTCTTGGAAACTAGCCTCGCGGTCTGGGCTCCATTGGTAAGTGACTCCCTTTTTTGTGAGTTGAGTGAGGGGTGATGCGATCTTTGAGAAATCTTGAACGAATTTGCGATAGTATCCGGCTAAACCATGGAAACTTCGTATTTCCCTTACGTTCTTTGGAGTTGGCCATGTTGAGATTGCTTCTATTTTGCTGGGGTCGACGGAAAGTCCTTCGGCGGAGATGATGTGGCCAAGGAAAGTGACTCGTGATAGCCAAAATTCACATTTACTGAACTTGGCGTAGAGTTGATGTTCCCGGAGTGTTTGAAGTACTGTTCGCAGTTGGGAGGTATGTTCTTCTTGGGTCTTGGAGTATATAAGAATATCATCGATAAAGACGATGACAAACTTGTCGAGGTACTGATGAAAAACTCGATTCATAAGGTCCATGAAAGCGGCTGGTGCGTTGGTTAACCCGAACGGCATTACTATAAATTCATAATGGTCGTATCGTGTCCGGAAGGCAGTCTTTGGAATATCTGTTTCTTTGATCTTAAGCTGGTGGTATCCTGACCTAAGGTCGATTTTGGAGGAGACGGATGACCCTTGGAGTTGGTCAAAGAGATCATCGATGCGGGGCAGAGGATATTTATTCTTTATGGTCACCTTATTCAGCTCTCGATAGTCGATGCAAAGGCGGAATGATCCATCTTTCTTTTTAACGAATAGTACCGGGGCTCCCCATGGGGAGTGACTGGGGCGGACGTACCCCTTATCGAGTAATTCTTAGACTTGATTCTTCAATTCTTTGAGTTCCACAGGAGCCATGCGGTACGGAGCCTTTGAGATTGGTTCCGTTCCCGGAATAAGATGAATTTCGAACTCAATTTCTCGATGAATTGGACCTTGAATGCTTCCCATGACAAGTTCTCGAGTTCAACACCTTCCTTAGCTCCTTCCCACCAGTTCCGGGCTTCGTTGCGAAGTAAAAAGAGGGCACAGTGCACTCGTTCACGGTCATCCATTTGCATGTAATCAAAGATTACCTCCAAGGATTTGATCCATTCTTCGGCTATGACCGGGTCGGGATCACCATGAAACTCAGAGGGCTTCATACGAAGGAAACGTTCGTATAGGCTTTGGGGGTTTGGTTGAGGCGTAGGTGGGGTTTGTCGGCTTTGAAGGAGTTGTTGAATCTGATCGTGATGATTCTGCGCTTGCTCGCGGATAAGGTTGGAAAGACCGAGAATAACGTTAGCGGTGTCTGGGAGATTATTCGTGGTGGCGGCGTTCCGAGATTGTCTTCCTGTCATGTCTTAGTGTGTGTTGCAAAAATACTTTTAGAACAGTAGAAATTAATATAAAACACAAGTAAGCACATAATTACCGGACAGACCGAGTCTTCACGCTTCGAGGGTTCCGAATTCCGGTTCGGTGTTCGTATAGAGTTTCTACAAATTTTGCTCTGATACCATGTCTGTGACACCCCCTAGTTATTTATGTAGCAAACCGAGAGGGTTTGCCAGGCACGGAAGCTTTAAACGCATTATACAAGCATTTAGGTATATGGGTAGACTCCGAAGTTTGGTGAATCGATTTTTTATCTCATGACCTAAGACTTAAGACGGAGTTGGCTTCGGAAGATTTTTCGGCGGAATGATTTAGTGGGATGGAGGAGTGTACGTCTAACTACCCGATTTAACTCGTATAAATAGACTATAAGTGGTGTCACCTTGATAAAACATAGAAATGAAAGGTTAAAGTCCAGAATTAAAACGACATATTAATTCTACATAAATGGACCATAGTTTAACAAAAAGGGGCCCACATTCGGAGGAATTAGCCTCCTTTACCACGGATAATAATACACATGAGCTACTACGGAAATAGTAATTGTCCTAAGGACAATATACACAAAAGATAGTACTACAAGCATTATAAGTAGATCCTCCATATGAACCAAAAACCCGGAGTCGGCCTCTCGAACCGTCGACTAGTCCAATCCGGTGGAGTGAGTAGTACTAGTACCTGCAAACGGAGAATATCTATATGAGCTAACAAAGCTCAGTAAGGTCATCGAAAGATACCGAAAATTTAAAATATAGTCATACTACATATACTTATTTAATAATAGCACAAGTACAACAACATTTAACACAATTTACATTTCTAGGGCATAAAATTCATTAACTATAGAAACATAAAGAATCTTCATTTTATCGGATCCGATGAGAAATTAACTTCTTTACTTAGAAAATAAGAAGCTTATTCTGAGCCCGTTTTAGTGGAATCAAACCACTCAACTGTAGTATCTATGGTTGGAATACCGGCCCCCCCGTATCCATTCTCATCTTTTCTAAGTATTTCATTAATTCCCCAAATTATTTTGTTTAATATCAAAAGTGGCATAGTCGAATTATTTAAAATCTCCTTTGAGTACCTAAAGAATAACAATGATCCACAATCACCCATAATAATTTAAAACATCACAAATATCAATCAAGTGACAAATAAACACATATTTCACATAAACTTGGCTTTTATCGAAAAGCACATTAAAGCATACGTACCCAAAAATAACACACAAACCATTCAAAACCAATCTTATTACTAATTGATTCTAGGATTTAAGGGAAAACATGCTAGTTTAGGAGGTTTCGGGTATTCAGCACAACACCCCTGAACTTCTGAAAATTACAGTTCTGCCCTCCAAAGTTCAAGACTCACACATGCAATATGATCTAAAGTCCAAAAATTCATACTTTCACGAAAATCAACCTTAACTTAACTGAAATTCAGATTAATGCAGAAAACTCAGTTAGAAATGATTTGATACAGAATTTCCAGAAATTACATAATTCACCCTAGATTCTCTAGATCTATACATGCAAGACCTCTAGAAATTCACAAATTCCATTTTCTTGTAAAGCCTTTCAAAGAACCGAATATTACCCTTCACTAGATGCTGGAAAACAGACCTGGAACTCTAATTGAAACTAATTTCTCGAAAATTACAGATTTACCCCAAAACTCTTTCAATTTACACATGCAACTACACTATAATTTCAAAATCCACTTTTTCATGAAAAACCCCTAAAGATCCGAATCTCTACTCAAGATATGCAGAAAACGGAATTAAGATTTTAATTTATGCAACAACTTCGAAAATTTCATTTTTCCACCACAAAACTTTTAGATCCATACATGCAAGACCACTAATAGTTCAAAAAATACTTTTTCTTGAAAAATTTCCCTAAATCTGGAATTTCCGTTCAATACTTACTAAAAACCAATTTTGAAAACCTATATGAGTCTGACTTTTCACAAATTACAGATCTGGCCCAAAAGTATGCAGATTTACACATGCAACCCCAAAACTTTTCTCAATTTAATTTTCTTCACAATTTTCGAAATAACTGAAATTTCTTCGAAAGCCATTAACTCAAATCTACCATTTAACACCTCTGATCATACATGCAATGATATAAATCATATGAACTAACAAAAAGAAACCATTAAATGCAAGAACAACATAAAACAAGAATTATGGGTGTCTTTTAAATTAATTTCGAAATTTTGTTCTTGATACTATGATACCTCCATTTGCAGCAAGGATTTCGATTCCTTACCTCAAAACAGAAGGGAAATAGAAGGCTAGATGAAAAAGGGGAAGGTTCTTGGGAACCTTCAAAGAAAACCAAAGTTAGAAGGGAAAAGAACGAAGAAGAAGGAAGAGGGGAAAGAACTTTGAATGGCAGCTTCTTACCTTCTTCAAGCTTGAAGATTCAGCCAAGCTACCTTAATGTGGAAGGACACGGTGTAGATTTCAAGGTGAGAAGTGTTCTCATTAGTGAAGGGGCACCATGTATTTATAGTGTTCTTGGAGAATTCAAGGGCAAGGGTGAGATAGGGAATTCTCATTGTTGGCTTGAGAAGTATCTTGCTGATTTGAGGGTGGTTCGAGCTTTGGTGGAGCTGCTATCAATGGTGGTTTCGGTGGTTTGAAGGAGGAAAGAACAATGAAGAAGGAGAGGGGTTTAGGTGCAGCCGAAATGAGGGGGAGGGAGGGACTCTTGACCTTCTAATTAAGCATGCTAGAGATGGAGTGTAGGATTGGGTTAATAGGGGTTAGGCTAGGCTTAGGATAATCATTTATTTAATTTCTAATTATTTAATAATCCACCCCTAATTACACACACACATACACGGCACACACATAAATATATTCATATATATATTATATATTATGATAATTCCTAATATGCATGCATAATTACCGAAACACATAGGCATATAAGGTCACGTAATAAATTTGATATCTAATAATTTGGATATCAATAATTCACGTATAGCCCTATTATTGGAAAAATCTAGCATTTACGTGACTAGAAGTTTTATGGTATCGTGTTTTGAACACGTGGGGTGTTACAGCATTCATGTCCTCGAACTGTAGTACGTATTTTCATGATTGCTTTTGGAATCCAATTTTGACCATGTTCGAGTCCGAATTTGGATTTCTAACGTTAACCAAGAATTGTAGCCAACTGAAATAGCTTTCTCATGCCGCCGAAACCGGTTGATTTGGAGTCCGGATGAGAATGTTATGCTCTACTTCGTGGACGTACACTACCAAAGATGTTGAGGGATTCTCTCTTCTAATTCGATTTTATTTTCCTAATTGCAACTCTTTTCTTTCTCTTTGATCATTTTTTCTTCATGGACACCTAATTTTCGATTTATACCTATAAGATACCAAATCCACCAATTCAAACAGAAAATAAATTAATCCAAAAAAAAAATCCACTTAAACGTAAACAAATAGTTTTATTTCTACACTCCACTGTACCATTTTTATCTAGTGTTTTTGCTGTTGTTTGTTGATGCGTATTAATGTCCTAGTATTGTAGTTCGTGTTTTTAAGAACGTTGTTGCGAATGCACTTTTGCGTACATGTACGTTTGTGCATGTCCATTTGAGCGAGTGTGCTTGTGCATGTTTGTTCATTTGTATCAACGTCCTAGGATTGTCGTTTGTGTTTTCATGATCCTTTTTGCGAATGCACTTTTGCGTGAGTACTTTTGTGCATGCTTTTGTACTCTTACTTATGTGCGTATCGTTCTAGCGAGAGTTTTTGTACACGTTTCTTGATGCGCATTCATTTCCTCGAACTGTAGTACGTATTTTCATGATCTCTTTTGGAATCCAATTTTGACCATGTTCGAGTCCGAATTTGGATTTTTTACGTTCGCCAGAAATTGTAGCCAGCTGAAATAGCTTTCTAATGCCGCCAAAACTAGTTGATTTGGAGTCCGGATGAGAAAGTTATGCTCGACTTCGTGGACGTACACTTCCAAAGATTTTGAGGGATTCTCTCTTCTAATTTGATTTTATTTTCCTAATTGTAACTCTTTTCTTTCTCATTGATCATTTTTGCTTCCTGGACACCTAATTTTCGATTTGTACCTATAAGAGACCAAATCCACCAATTCATACAGAAAATAAATTAATCAAAAAAAAAAAAATCCACGTAAACGTAAACGTAGAGTTTTATTTCTACACTCCACTGTATCTATTTTATCTAGTGTTTTTGCTGTTGTTTATTGATGCGTATTAAAGTCCTAGTATTGTAGTTCGTGTTTTTAAGAACGTTGTTGCGAATGCAATTTTGCGCATGTTTTTTTACGTGTATGTTTTTGCATGTCCATTTGAGCGAGTGTGTTTGTACATGTTTGTTGATTTGTATTAATGTCCTAGGATTGTAGTTTGTGTTTTCATGATCCTTTTTGCGAATGCACTTTTGCGTGAGTACTTTTGTGCATGCATTTGTACACTTACTTATGTGCGTTTCTTTCTAGCGAGAGTTTTTGTGCATGATTCTTGACGCGCATTCATGTCCTGGAACTGTACTACGTATTTTCATGATCGCTTTAGGAATAAAATTTTGTCCATGTTTGAGTCCGAATTTGGATTTTTAACTTTAGCCAGGAATTGTAGCCAGCTGAAATAGCTTTCTAATGCCGCCGGAACCAGTTGATTTGGAGTCCGGATGAGAAAGTTATGCTCGACTTCGTGGACGTACACTTGCAAAGATTTTGAGGGATTCTCTTTTCTAATTTGATTTTATTTTCCTAATTGCAACTCTTTTCTTTCTCTTTGATCATTTTTGTTTCCTAGACACCTAATTTTCGATTCGTACCAATAAGATACCAAATCCACCAATTCAAACAGAAAATAATTTAATCCAAAAAAAAAAATCCACGTAAATGTAAACGTAGAGTTTTATTTCTACACTCTACTGTATCTATTTTATCTAGTGTTTTTGCTGTTGTTTGTTGATGCGTATTAAAGTCCTAGTATTGTAGTTCGTGTTTTTAAGAACATTGTTGGGAATGCAGTTTTGCGCATGTTTTTTTACCTGTACGTTTGTGCATGTCCATTTGAGCGAGTGTGCTTGTGCATGTTTGTTGATTTGTATTAATGTCCTAGGATCGTAGTTTGTGTTTTCATGATCCTTTTTGCGAATGCACTTTTGCGTGAGTACTTTTGTACATGCCTTTGTATACTTACTTATGTGCGTATCTTTCTAGCGAGAATTTTTGTGCACGTTTCTCGATGCGCATTCATGTCCTCGAACTGTAGTACGTATTTTCATGATCGCTTTAGGAATCCAATTTTCACCATGTTCGAGTCCGAATTTGGATTTTTAACTTTCGCCCGAAATTGTAGCCAGCTGAAATAGCTTTCTAATGCCGCCGGAACCAGTTGATTTGGAGTCCGGATGAGAAAGTTATGCTCGACTTCGTGGACGTACACTTCCAAAGATTTTGAGGGATTCTCTCTTCTAATTTGATTTTATTTTCCTAATTGCAACTCTTTTCTTTTTCTTTGATCATTTTTGCTTGCAGGACACCTAATTTTCGATTTGTACCAATAAGATACCAAATCCACCAATTCAATCAGAAAATAAATTAATCCAAAAAAAAAATCCACGTAAATGTAAACGTAGAGTTTTATTTCTACACTCTTCTGTATCTATTTTATCTAGTGTTTTTGCTGTTGTTTGTTGATGCGTATTAAAGTCCTAGTATTGTAGTTCGTGTTTTTTAGAACGTTGTTGCGAATGCACTTTTGCGCATGTTTTTTTACATGTACGTTTGTGCATGTCCATTTGAGCGAGTGTGCTTGTGCATGTTTGTTGATTTGTATTATAATGTCCTAGGATTGTAGTTTGTGTTTACATGATCCTTTTTGCGAATGCACTTTTGCGTGAGTACTTTTGTGCCTGCCTTTGTATACTTACTTATGTGCGTATCTTTCTAGCGAGAGTTTTTGTGCACGTTTCTCGATGCGCATTCATGTCCTCGAACTGTAGTACGTATTTTCATGATCGCTTTTGGAATCCAATTTTGACCATGTTAGAGTCCGAATTCGGATTTTTCACGTTAGAGTGGAATTGTATCCAGCTGAAATAGCTTTCTAATGCCGCTTGAACCAGTTGATTTGGAGTCCGGATGAGAATGTTATGCTCGACTTCGTGGACATACACTACCAAAGATGTTGAGGGATTCTCTCTTCTAATTTGATTTTATTTTCCTAATTGCAACTATTTTCTTTCTCTTTGATCATTTTTGCTTCCTGGACACCTAATTTTCGATTTGTACCTATAAGATACCAAATCCACCAATTCAAACAGAAAATAAATTAATCCAAAAAAAAATTCCACGTAAACGTAAACGTAGAGTTTTATTTCTACACTCCACTATATCTATTTGATCTAGTGTTTTTGCTGTTGTTTGTTGATGTGTATTGAAGTCCTAGTATTGCAGTTCGTGTTTTGAAGAACATTGTTGCGAATGCACTTTTGCGCATGATTTTTTACATGTACGTTTGTGCATGTCCATTTGAGCGAGTATGCCTGTGCATGTTTGTTGATTTGTATTAACGTCCTAGGATTGTAGTTTGTGTTTTCATGATCCTTTTTGCGAATGCACTTTTGCGTGAGTACTTTTGTGCATGCCTTTGTATACATACTTATGTGCGTATCTTTCTAGCGAGAGTTTTTGTGCAGGTTTCTCGATGCGCATTCATGTCCTCGAACTGAAGTACGTATTTTCATGATCGCTTTTGGAATCCAATTTTGACCATGTTCGAGTCCGAATTTGGATTTTTCACGTTAGTCAAGAATTGAATCCAGCTGAAATAGCCTTCTAATGCCGCCGGAAACAGTTGATTTGGAGTCCGGATGAGAAAGTTATGCTCGACTTCGTGGACGTACACTACCAAAGATGTTGAGGGATTCTCTCTTCTAATTTGATTATATTTTCCTAATTGCAACTCTTTTCTTTCTCTTTGATCATTTTTGCTTCCTGGACACCTAATTTTCGATTTGTACCTATAAGATACCAAATCCACCAATTCAAACAGAAAATAAATTAATCCAAAAAAAAAATCCACGTAAATGTAAACGTAGAGTTATATTTCTACACTCTACTGTATCTATTTTATCTAGTGTTTTGCTGTGGTTTGTTGATGCGTATTAAAGTCCTAGTATTGTAGTTCGTGTTTTTAAGAACGTTGTTGCGAATGCAATTTTGCGCATGTTTTTTTACATGTACGTTTGTGCATGTCCATTTGAGCGAGTGTGCTTGTGCATGTTTGTTGATTTGTATTAATGTCCTAGGATTGTAGTTTGTGTTTTCATGATCCTTTTTGCGAATGCACTTTTGCGTGAGTACTTTTGTGCATTCCTTTGTATACTTACTTATGTGCGTATCTTTCTAGCGAGAGTTTTTGTGCACGTTTCTCGATGCGCATTCATGTCCTCGAACTGTAGTACGTATTTTCATGATCGCTTTTGGAATCCAATTTTGACCATGTTCGAGTCCGAACTTGGATTTTTCACGTTAGACTGGAATTGTATCCAGCTGAAATAGCTTTCTAATGCCGCCAGAACATGTTGATTTGGAGTCCGGATGAGAAAGTTATGCTCGACTTCGTGGACGTACACTAGCACGGATGTTCAGGGATTCTCTCTTCTAATTTGATTTTATTTTCCTAATTGCAACTCTTTTCTTTCTCTTTGATCATTTTTGCTTCCTGGACACCTTATTTTCGATTTGTACCTATTAGAAACCAAATCCACCAATTCAAACAGAAAATAAATTAATCCAAAAAATAAATCAACTTAAACGTAAACGTAGAGTTTTATTTCTACATTCCACTGTATCTATTTTATCTAGTGTTTTTGCTGTTGTTTCTTGATGCGTATAAAAGTCCTAGTATTGTAGTTCGTGTTTTTAAGAACGTTGTTGCGAATGCACTGTTGCGCGTGTTTTTTTACATGTACGTTTGTGCATGTCCATTTGAGCGAGTGTGCTTGTGCATGTTTGTTGATTTGTATTAATGTCCTAGGATTGTAGTTTGTGTTTTCATGATCGTTTTTGCGAATGCACTTTTGCGTGAGTACTTTTGTGCATGCCTTTGTATACTTACTTATGTGCGTATCTTTCTAGCGACAGTTTTTGTGCACGTTTCTCGATGCGCATTCATGTCCTCGAACTGTAGTACGTATTTTCATGATCGCTTTTGGAATCCAATTTTGACCATGTTCGAGTCCGAATTTGGATTTTTAACGTTAGCCAGGAATTGTAGCTAGCTGAAATAGCTTTCTAATGCCTCCGGAACCAGTTGATTTAGAGTCCGGATGAGAAAGTTATGCTCGACTTCGTGGACGTACACTTGCAAAGATTTTGAGGGATTCTCTCTTCTAATTTGATTTTATATTCGGAATTGCAACTCTTTTCTTTCTCTTTGATCATTTTTGCTTCCTAGACACCTAATTTTCGATTTGTACCTATAAGATACCAAATCCACCAATTCAAACAGAAAATAAATTAATCCAAAAAAAAAATCCACGTAAATCTAAACGTAGAGTTATATTTCTACACTCTACTGTATCTATTTTATCTAGTGTTTTTTACTGTGGTTTGTTGATGCGTATTAAAGTCCTAGTATTGTAGTTCGTGTTTTTAAGAACGTTGTTGCGAATGCACTTTTGCGCATGTTTTTTTACATGTACGTTTGTGCATGTCCATTTGAGCGAGTGTGCCTGTGCATGTTTGTTGATTTGTATTAATGTCCTAGGATTGTAGTTTGTGTTTTCATGATCCTTTTTGCGAATGCACTTTTGCGTGAGTACTTTTGTGCATGCCTTTGTATACTTACTTATGTGCGTATCTTTCTAGCGACAGTTTTTGTGCACGTTTCTCGATGCGCGTTCATGTCCTCGAACTGTAGTACGTATTTTCATGATCGCTTTTGGAATCCAATTTTGACCATGTTCGAGTCCGAACTTAGATTTTTCACGTTAGACTGGAATTGTATCCAGCTGAAATAGCTTTCTAATGCCGCCAGAACATGTTGATTTGGAGTCCGGATGAGAAAGTTATGCTCGACTTCGTGGACGTACACTACCACGGATGTTCAGGGATTCTCTCTTCTAATTTGATTTTATTTTCCTAATTGCAACTCTTTTCTTTCTCTTTGATCATTTTTGCTTCCTGGACACCTTATTTTCGATTTGTACCTATTAGAAACCAAATCCACCAATTCAAACAGAAAAACAATTAATCCAAAAAATAAATCAACTTAAACGTAAACGTAGAGTTTTATTTCTACATTCCACTATATCTATTTTATCTAGTGTTTTTGCTGTTGTTTCTTGATGCGTATAAAAGTCCTAGTATTGTAGTTCGTGTTTTTAAGAACGTTGTTGCGAATGCACTGTTGCGCATGTTTTTTTACATGTACGTTTGTGCATGTCCATTTGAGCGATTGTGCCTGTGCATGTTTGTTGATTTGTATTAACGTCCTAGGATTGTAGTTTGTGTTTTCATGATCCTTTTTGCGAATGCACTTTTGCGTGAGTACTTTTGTGCATGCCTTTGTATACTTACTTATGTGCGTATCTTTCTAGCGAGAGTTTTTGTGCACGTTTCTCGATGCGCATTCATGTCCTCGAACTGTAGTACGTATTTTCATGATCGCTTTTGGAATCCAATTTTGACCATGTTCGAGTCCGAACTTGGATTTTTCACGTTAGACTGGAATTGTATCCAGCTGAAATATCTTTCTAATGCCGCCAGAACATGTTGATTTGGAGTCCGGATGAGAAAGTTATGCTCGACTTCGTGGACGTACACTACCACGGATGTTCAGGGATTCTCTCTTCTAATTTGATTTTATTTTCCTAATTGCAACTCTTTTCTTTCTTTGATCATTTTTGCTTCCTGGACACCTTATTTTCGATTTGTACCTATTAGAAACCAAATCCACCAATTCAAACAAAAAATAAATTAATCCAAAAAATAAATCAACTTAAACGTAAACGTAGAGTTTTATTTCTACATTCCACTGTATCTATTTTATCTAGTGTTTTTGCTGTTGTTTCTTGATGCGTATAAAAGTCCTAGTATTGTAGTTCGTGTTTTTAAGAACGTTGTTGCGAATGCACTGTTGCGCGTGTTTTTTTACATGTACGTTTGTGCATGTCCATTTGAGCGAGTGTGCTTGTGCATGTTTGTTGATTTGTATTAATGTCCTAGGATTGTAGTTTGTGTTTTCATGATCGTTTTTGCGAATGCACTTTTGCGTGAGTACTTTTGTGCATGCCTTTGTATACTTACTTATGTGCGTATCTTTCTAGCGACAGTTTTTGTGCACGTTTCTCGATGCGCATTCATGTCCTCGAACTTTAGTACGTATTTTCATGATCGCTTTTGGAATCAAATTTTGACCATGTTCGAGTCCGAATTTGGATTTTTAACGTCAGCCAGGAATTCTAGCCAGCTGAAATAGCTTTCTAATGCCTCCGGAACCAGTTGATTTAAAGTCCGGATGAGAAAGTTATGCTCGACTTCGTGGACGTACACTTGCAAAGATTTTGAGGGATTCTCTCTTCTAATTTGATTTTATTTTCCGAATTGCAACTCTTTTCTTTCTCTTTGATCATTTTTGCTTCCTAGATACCTAATTTTCGATTTGTACCTATAAGATACCAAATCCACCAATTCAAACAGAAAATAAATTAATCCAAAAAAAAAATCCACGTAAATGTAAACGTAAAGTTATATTTCTACACTCTACTGTATCTATTTTATCTAGTGTTTTTTACTGTGGTTTGTTGATGCGTATTAAAGTCCTAGTATTGTAGTTCGTGTTTTTAAGAACGTTGTTGCGAATGCACTTTTGCGCATGTTTTTTTACATGTACGTTTGTGCATGTCCATTTGAGCGAGTGTGCATGTGCATGTTTGTTGATTTGTATTAATGTCCTAGGATTGTAGTTTGTGTTTTCATGATCCTTTTTGCGAATGCACTTTTGCGTGAGTACTTTTGTGCATGCCTTTGTATACTCACTTATGTGCGTATCTTTCTAACGACAGTTTTTGTGCACGTTTCTCGATGCGCATTCATGTCCTCGAACTGTAGTACGTATTTTCATGATCGCTTTTGGAATCCAATTTTGACCATGTTCGAGTCCGAACTTAGATTTTTCACGTTAGACTGGAATTGTATCCAGCTGAAATAGCTTTCTAATGCCGCCAGAACATGTTAATTTGGAGTCCGGATGAGAAAGTTATGCTCGACTTCGTGGACGTACACTACCACGGATGTTCAGGGATTCTCTCTTCTAATTTGATTTTATTTTCCTAATTGCAACTCTTTTCTTTCTCTTTGATCATTTTTGCTTCCTGGACACCTCATTTTCGATTTGTACCTATTAAAAACAAAATCCACCAATTCAAACAGAAAATAAATTAATCCAAAAAACAAATCAACTTAAACGTAAACGTAGAGTTTTATTTCTACATTCCACTGTATCTATTTTATCTAGTGTTTTTGCTGTTGTTTCTTGATGCGTATAAAAGTCCTAGTATTGTAGTTCGTGTTTTTAAGAACGTTGTTGCGAATGCACTGTTGCGCATGTTTTTTTACATGTACGTTTGTGCATGTCCATTTGAGCGAGTGTGGTTGTGCATGTTTGTTGATTTGTATTAATGTCCTAGGATTGTAGTTTGTGTTTTCATGATCGTTTTTGCGAATGCACTTTTGCGTGAGTACTTTTGTGCATGCCTTTGTATACTTACTTATGTGCGTATCTTTCTAGCGAGAGTTTTTGTGCACGTTTCTCGATGCGCATTCATGTCCTCGAACTGTAGTACGTATTTTCATGATCGCTTTTGGAATCCAATTTTGACCATGTTCGAGTCCGAACTTGGATTTTTCACGTTAGACTGGAATTGTATCCAGCTGAAATAGCTTTCTAATGCCGCCAGAAAATGTTGATTTGGAGTCCGGATGAGAAAGTTATGCTCGACTTCGTGGACGTACACTACCACGGATGTTCAGGGATTCTCTCTTCTAATTTGATTTTATTTTCCTAATTGCAACTCTTTTCTTTCTCTTTGATCATTTTTGCTTCCTGGACACCTTATTTTCGATTTGTACCTATTAGAAACCAAATCCACCAATTCAAACAGAAAAAAAATTAATCCAAAAAATAAATCAACTTAAACGTAAACGTAGAGTTTTATTTCTACATTCCACTGTATCTATTTTATCTAGTGTTTTTGCTGTTGTTTCTTGATGCGTATAAAAGTCCTAGTATTGTAGTTCGTGTTTTTAAGAACGTTGTTGCGAATGCACTGTTGCGCATGTTTTTTTACATGTACGTTTGTGCATGTCCATTTGAGCGAGTGTGCTTGTGCATGTTTGTTGATTTGTATTAATGTCCTAGGATTGTAGTTTGTGTTTTCATGATCGTTTTTGCGAATGCACTTTTGCGTGAGTACTTTTGTGCATGCCTTTGTATACTTACTTATGTGCATATCTTTCTAGCGACAGTTTTTGTGCACGTTTCTCGATGCGCATTCATGTCCTCGAACTGTAGTACGTATTTTCATGATCGCTTTTGGAATCCAATTTTGGCCATGTTCGAGTCCGAATTTGGATTTTTAACGTTAGCCAGGAATTGTATCCAGCTGAAATAGCTTTCTAATGCCTCCGGAACCAGTTGATTTGGAGTCCGGATGAGAAAGTTATGCTCGACTTCATGGACGTACACTACCAAGGATGTTGAGGGATTCTCTCTTCTAATTTGATTTTATTTTCCTAATTGCAACTCTTTTCTTTCTCTTTGATCATTTTTGCTTCCTGGACACCTAATTTTCGATTTGTACCTATAAGATACCAAATCCACCAATTCAAACAGAAAATAAATTAATCCAAAAAATAAATCAATTTAAACGTAAACGTAGAGTTTTATTTCTACACTCCACTGTATCATTTTTATCTAGTGTTTTTGCTGTCTTTTGTTGATGCGTATTAAAGTCCTAGTATTGTAGTTCGTGTTTTAAAGAACGTTGTTGCGAATGCACTTTTGCGCATGTTTTTTTACATGTACGTTTGTGCATGTCCATTTGAGCGAGTGTGCTTGTGCATGTTTGTTGATTTGTATTAATGTCCTAGGATTGTAGTTTGTGTTTTCATGATCCTTTTTGCGAATGCACTTTGGCGTGAGTACTTTTGTGCATGCCTTTGTATACTTACTTATGTGCGTATCTTTCTAGCGAGAGTTTTTGTGCACGTTTCTCGATGCGCATTCATGTCCTCGAACTGTAGTACGTATTTTCATGATCGCTTTTGGAATCCAATTTTGACCATGTTCGAGTCCGAATTTGGATGTTTCAAGTTTGACAGGAATTGTAGCCAGCTGAAATAGCTTTCTAAAGCCGCCGAAACCTGTTGATTTGGAGTCCGGATGAGAAAGTTATGCTCGACTTCGTGGACGTACACTACCAAAGATGTTGAGGGATTCTCTCTTCTAATTTGATTTTATTTTCCTAATTGCAACTCTTTTCTTTCTCTTTGATCATTTTTGCTTCTTGGACACCCAATTTTCGATTTGTACCTATAAGATACCAAATCCACCAATTCAAACAGAAAATAAATTAATCCAAAAAAAAATCCACTTAAACGTAAACGTAGAGTTTTATTTCTACACTCCATTGTATCTATTTGATCTAGTGTTTTTGCTGTTGTTTGTTGATGCGTATTAAAGTCCTAGTATTGTAGTTCGTGTTTTGAAGAACGTTGTTGCGAATGGACTTTTGCGCATGTTTTTTTACATGTACGTTTGTGCAAGTCCATTTGAGCGAGTGTGCTTGTGCATGTTTGTTGATTTGTATTAATGTCCTAGAATTGTAGTTTGTGTTTTCATGATCCTTTTTGCGAATGCACTTTTGCGTGAGTACTTTTGTGCATGCCTTTATATACTTACTTATGTGCGTATCTTTCTAGCGAGAGTTTTTGTGCACGTTTCTCGATGCGCATTCATGTCCTCGAACTGTAGTACGTATTTTCATGATCGCTTTTGGAATCCAATTTTGACCATGTTCGAGTCCGAATTTGGATTTTTCACGTTAGACAGGAATTGTAGCTAGCTGAAATAGCTTTCTAATGCCGCCGGAACCTATTGATTTGGAGTCCGGATGAGAAAGTTATGCTCGACTTCGTAGACGTACACTACCAAGGATGTTGAGGGATTCTCTCTTCTAATTTGATTTTATTTTCCTAATTGCAACTCTTTTCTTTCTCTTTGATCATTTTTGCTTCCTGGACACCTCATTTTCGATTTGTACCTATTAAAAACAAAATCCACCAATTCAAACAGAAAATAAATTAATCCAAAAAACAAATCAACTTAAACGTAAACGTAGAGTTTTATTTCTACATTCCACTGTATCTATTTTATCTAGTGTTTTTGCTGTTGTTTCTTGATGCGTATAAAAGTCCTAGTATTGTAGTTCGTGTTTTTAAGAACGTTGTTGCGAATGCACTGTTGCGCATGTTTTTTTACATGTACGTTTGTGCATGTCCATTTGAGCGAGTGTGCTTGTGCATGTTTGTTGATTTGTATTAATGTCCTAGGATTGTAGTTTGTGTTTTCATGATCCTTTTTGCGAATGCACTTTTGCGTGAGTACTTTTGTGCATGCCTTTGTATACTTACTTATGTGCGTATGTTTCTAGCGAGAGTTTTTGTGCACGTTCCTTGATGCGCGCGCATTCATGTCCTCGAACTGTAGTACGTATTTTCATGATCGCTTTTGGAATCCAATTTTGACCATGTTCGAGTCCGAATTTGGAATTTTCACGTTAGACAGGAATTGTAGCCAGCTGAAATAGCTTTTTAATGCCGCCGGAACCAGTTGATTTGGAGTCGTGATGAGAAAGTTATGCTCGACTTCGTGGACGTTCACTACCAAAGTCTTTGAGGGATTCTCTCTTCTAATTTGATTTTATTTTCCTAATTGCAACTCTTTTCTTTCTCTTTGATCATTTTTGCTTCCTTAACATCTAATTTTTTATTTGTACCTATAAGATACCAAATCCACCAATTCAAACAAAAAATAAATTAATCCAAAAAAAAAATCCACGTAAACGTAAACGTAGAGTTTTATTTCTACACTCCACTGTATCTATTTTATCTAGTGTTTTTGCTGTTGTTTATTGATGCGTATTAAAGTCCTAGTAGTGTAGTTTGTGCATTGAAGAACGTTGTTGCGAATGCACTTTTGCGCATGTTTTTTTACATGTACGTTTGTGCATGTCCATTTCAGCGAGTGTGCTTGTACATGTTTGGTTATATGTCTTAATGTCCTAGGATTGTAGTTTGTGTTTTCATGATCCTTTTTGCGAATGCACTTTTGCGTGAGTAGTTTTGTGCATGCTTTTGTACACTTACTTATATGCGTATCTTTCTAGCGAGAGTTTTTGTGCACGTTTCTTGATGCGCATTCATGTCCTGGAGCTGTAGTACATATTTTCCTGATCGCTTTTGGAATCAAATTTTGACCATGTTCGAGTCCGAATTTGGATTTTTCACGTTGGACAGGAATTGTAGCCAGCTGAAATATCATTCTAATGCCGCCGGAACCAGTTGATTTGGAGTCCGAATGAGAAAGTTGTGCTCAACTTCGTGGACGTACACTACCAAATATTTTGAGGGATTCTCTTTTCTAATTTGATTTTATTTCCTAATTGCAACTCTTTTCTTTCTCTTTGATCATTTTTGCTTCTTTGATACCTAATTTTCGATTTTTACCTATAAGATACCAAATCCACAAATTCAAACATAAAATAAATAATCCAAAAAAAACTATCCACGTAAACGTAAACGTAGAGTTTTATCTAGTGTTTTTGTTGTTGTTTGTTGATGCGTATTAAAGTCCTAGTATTGCAGTTCGTGTTTTTAAGAACGTTGTTGCGAATGCATTTTTGCGCATGGTTTTTTACATGTAAGTTTGTGCATGTCCATTTGAGCGAGTGTACTTGTGCATGTTTGGTTATTTGTAGTAATGTCCTAGGATTGTAGTTTGTGTTTTCATGATCCTTTTTGCGAATGCACTTTTGCGTGAGTACTTTTGTGCATGTTTTTTTACACTTAGTTATGCGCGTATCTTTCTAGCGAGAGTTGTTGTGCACGTTTCTTGATGCGCATTCATGTCCTTGAACTGTAGTACGTATTTTCATGATCGCTTTTGGAATCCAATTTTGACCATGTTCGAGTCCGAATTTGGATTTTTCACGTTAGACAGGAATTGTAGCTAGCTGAAATAGCTTTCTAATGCCGTTGGAACCAGTTGATTTGGAGTCCGGATGAGAAAGTTATGCTCGACTTCGTGGACGTACACTACCAAAGATTTTAAGGGATTCTCTCTTCTAATTTGATTTTATTTTCCTAAATGCAACTCTTTTCTTTCTCTTTGATCATTTTTGCTTCCTGGACACCTAATTTTCGATTTGTACCTATCAGATACCAAATCCACCAATTCAAAGAGAAAATAAATTTATCCAAAAAAAAAATCCACGTAAACGTAAACGTAGAGTTTTATTTCTACACTCCATTGTATCAATTTTATCTAGTGTTTTTGCTGTTGTTTATTGATGCGTATTAAAGTCCTAGTATTGTAGTTCGTGTTTTTAAGAACGTTGTCGCGAATGCACTTTTGCAAATGTTTTTTTACATGTTCGTTTGTGCATGTCCATTTGATCGAGTGTGCTTGTGCATGTTTGTTAATTTGTATTAATGTCCTAGGATTGTAGTTTGTGTTTTCATGATCCTTTTTGCGAATGCACTTTTGCGTGAGTACTTTTGTGCATGCTTTTGTACACATAGTTATGTGCGTATCTTTCTAGCGAGAGTTTTTGTGCACGTTCCTTGATGCGCGCGCATTCATGTCCTCGAACTGTAGTACGTATTTTCATGATCGCTTTTGGAATCCAATTTTGACCATGTTCGAGTTCGAATTTGGAATTTTCACGTTAGACAGGAATTGTAGCCAGCTGAAATAGCTTTCTAATGCCGCCGGAACCAGTTGATTTGGAGTCCTGATGAGAAAGTTATGCTCGACTTCGTGGACGTTCACTACCAAAGTCTTTGAGGGATTCTCTCTTCTAATTTGATATTATTTTCCTAATTGCAACTCTTTTCTTTCTCTTTGATCATTTTTGCTTCCTTAACATCTAATTTTTTATTTGTACCTATAAGATACCAAATCCACCAATTCAAACAAAAAATAAATTAATCCAAAAAAAAAATCCACGTAAACGTAAACGTAGAGTTTTATTTCTACACTCCACTGTATCTATTTTATCTAGTGTTTTTGCTGTTGTTTATTGATGCATATTAAAGTCTTAGTAGTGTAGTTTGTGCTTTTAAGAACGTTGTTGCGAATGCACTTTTGCGCATGTTTTTTTACATGTACGTTTGTGCATGTCCATTTCAGCGAGTGTGCTTGTACATGTTTGGTTATATGTCTTAATGTCCTAGGATTGTAGTTTGTGTTTTCATGATCCTTTTTGCGAATGCACTTTTGCGTGAGTAGTTTTGTGCATGCTTTTGTACACTTACTTATGTGCGTATCTTTCTAGCGAGAGTTTTTGTGCACGTTTCTTGATGCGCATTCATGTCCTGGAGCTGTAGTACATATTTTCCTGATCGCTTTTGGAATCAAATTTTGACCATGTTCGAGTCCGAATTTGGATTTTTCACGTTGGACAGGAATTGTAGCCAGCTGAAATATCTTTCTAATGCCGCCGGAACCAATTGATTTGGAGTCCGGATGAGAAAGTTATGCTCGACTTCGTGGACGTACACTACCAAATATTTTGAGGGATTCTCTTTTCTAATTTGATTTTATTTCCTAATTGCAACTCTTTTCTTTCTCTTTGATCATTTTTGCTTCTTTGACACCTAATTTTCGATTTTTACCTATAAGATACCAAATCCAAAAATTCAAACATAAAATAAATAATCCAAAAAAAACTATCCACGTAAACGTAAACGTAGAGTTTTATCTAGTGTTTTTGTTGTTGTTTGTTGATGCGTATTAAAGTCCTAGTATTGCAGTTCGTGTTTTTAAGAACGTTGTTGTGAATGCATTTTTGCGCATGGTTTTTTACATGTAAGTTTGTGCATGTCCATTTGAGCGAGTGTACTTGTGCATGTTTGGTTATTTGTAGTAATGTCCTAGGATTGTAGTTTGTGTTTTCATGATCCTTTTTGCGAATGCACTTTTGCGTGAGTACTTTTGTGCATGTTTTTTTACACTTAGTTATGCGCGTATCTTTCTAGCGAGAGTTGTTGTGCACGTTTCTTGATGCGCATTCATGTCCTTGAACTGTAGTACGTATTTTCATGATCGCTTTTGGAATCCAATTTTGACCATGTTCGAGTCCGAATTTGGATTTTTCACGTTAGACAGGAATTGTAGCTAGCTGAAATAGCTTTCTAATGCCGTTGGAACCAGTTGATTTGGAGTCCGGATGAGAAAGTTATGCTCGACTTCGTGGACGTACACTACCAAAGATTTTAAGGGATTCTCTCTTCTAATTTGATTTTATTTTCCTAAATGCAACTCTTTTCTTTCTCTTTGATCATTTTTGCTTCCTGGACACCTAATTTTCGATTTGTACCTATCAGATACCAAATCCACCAATTCAAAGAGAAAATAAATTTATCCAAAAAAAAAATCCACGTAAACGTAAACGTAGAGTTTTATTTCTACACTCCACTGTATCAATTTTATCTAGTGTTTTTGCTGTTGTTTATTGATGCGTATTAAAGTCCTAGTATTGTAGTTCGTGTTTTTAAGAACGTTGTTGCGAATGCACTTTTGCACATGTTTTTTTACATGTTCGTTTGTGCATGTTGTAACACCCCACGTGTTCAAAACACGATAATTTCTAAACCATAAAACTTCTAGTCACGTAAATGCTAGATTTTTCCAATAATAGGGCTATACGTGAATTATTGATATCCAAATTATTAGATATCAAATTTATTACGTGACCTTATATGCCTATGTGTTTCGGTAATTATGCATGCATATTAGGAATTATCATAATATATAATATATATATGAATATATGTATGTGTGTGCCGTGTATGTGTGTGTGTAATTAGGGGTGGATTATTAAATAATTAGAAATTAAATAAATGATTATCCTAAGCCTAGCCTAACCCCTATTAACCCAATCCTACACTCCATCTCTAGCATGCTTAATTAGAAGGTCAAGAGTCCCTCCCTCCCCCTCATTTCGGCTGCACCTAAACCCCTCTCCTTCTTCATTGTTCTTTCCTCCTTCAAACCACCGAAACCACCATTGATAGCAGCTCCACCAAAGCTCGAACCACCCTCAAATCAGCAAGATACTTCTCAAGCCAACAATGAGAATTCCCTATCTCACCCTTGCCCTTGAATTCTCCAAGAACACTATAAATGCATGGTGCCCCTTCACTAATGAGAACACTTCTCACCTTGAAATCTACACCGTGTCCTCCCACATTAAGGTAGCTTGGCTGAATCTTCAAGCTTGAAGAAGGTAAGAAGCTGCCATTCAAAGTTCTTTCCCCTCTTCCTTCTTCTTCGTTCTTTTCCCTTCTAACTTCGGTTTTCTTTGAAGGTTCCCAAGAACCTTCCCCTTTTTCATCTAGCCTTCTATTTCCCTTCTGTTTTGAGGTAAGGAATCGAAATCCTTGCTGCAAATGGAGGTATCATAGTATCAAGAACAAAATTTCGAAATTAATTTAAAAGACACCCCTAATTCTTGTTTTATGTTGTTCTTGCATTTAATGGTTTCTTTTTGTTAGTTCATATGATTTATATCATTGCATGTATGATCAGAGGTGTTAAATGGTAGATTTGAGTTAATGGCTTTCGAAGAAATTTCAGTTATTTCAAAAATTGTGAAGAAAATTAAATTGAGAAAAGTTTTGGGGTTGCATGTGTAAATCTGCATACTTTTGGGCCAGATCTGTAATTTGTGAAAAGTCAGACTCATATAGGTTTTCAAAATTGGTTTTTAGTAAGTATTGAACGGAAATTCCAGATTTAGGGAAATTTTTCAAGAAAAAGTAATTTTTGAACTATTAGTGGTCTTGCATGTATGGATCTAAAAGTTTTGTGGTGGAAAAATGAAATTTTCGAAGTTGTTGCATAAATTAAAATCTTAATTCCGTTTTCTGCATATCTTGAGTAGAGATTTCGGATCTTTAGGGGTTTTTCATGAAAAAGTGGATTTTGAAATTAGTGTAGTTGCATGTGTAAATTGAAAGAGTTTTGGGGTAAATCTGTAATTTTCGAGAAATTAGTTTCAATTAGAGTTCCAGGTCTGTTTTCCAGCATCTAGTGAAGGGTAATATTCGGTTTTTGAAAGGTTTTACAAGAAAATGGAATTTGTGAATTTCTAGAGGTCTTGCATGTATAGATCTAGAGAATCTAGGGTGAATTATGTAATTTCTGGAAATTCTGTATCAAATCATTTCTAACTGAGTTTTCTGCATTAATCTGAATTTCAGTTAAGTTAAGGGTTGATTTTCGTGAAAGTATGAATTTTTGGACTTTAGATCATATTGCATGTGTGAGTCTTGAACTTTGGAGGGCAGAACTGTAATTTTCAGAAGTTCAGGGGTGTTGTGCTGAATACCCGAAACCTCCTAAACTAGCATGTTTTCCCTTAAATCCTAGAATCAATTAGTAATAAGATTGGTTTTGAATGGTTTGTGTGTTATTTTTTGGGTACGTATGCTTTAATGTGCTTTTCGATAAAAGCCAAGTTTATGTGAAATATGTGTTTATTTGTCACTTGATTGATATTTGTGATGTTTTAAATTATTATGAGTGATTGCGGATTATTGTTATTCTTTAGGTACTCAAAGGAGATTTTAAATAATTCGACTATGCCACTTTTGATATTAAACAAAATAATTTGGGGAATTAATGAAATACTTAGAAAAGATGAGAATGGATACGGGGGGGCCGGTATTCCAACCATAGATACTACAGTTGAGTGGTTTGATTCCACTAAAACGGGCTCAGAATAAGCTTCTTATTTTCTAAGTAAAGAAGTTAATTTCTCATCGGATCCGATAAAATGAAGATTCTTTATGTTTCTATAGTTAATGAATTTTATGCCCTAGAAATGTAAATTGTGTTAAATGTTGTTGTACTTGTGCTATTATTAAATAAGTATATGTAGTATGACTATATTTTAAATTTTCGGTATCTTTCGATGACCTTACTGAGCTTTGTTAGCTCATATAGATATTCTCCGTTTGCAGGTACTAGTACTACTCACTCCACCGGATTGGACTAGTCGACGGTTCGAGAGGCCGACTCCGGGTTTTTGGTTCATATGGAGGATCTACTTATAATGCTTGTAGTACTATCTTTTGTGTATATTGTCCTTAGGACAATTACTATTTCCGTAGTAGCTCATGTGTATTATTATCCGTGGTAAAGGAGGCTAATTCCTCCGAATGTGGGCCCCTTTTTGTTAAACTATGGTCCATTTATGTAGAATTAATATGTCGTTTTAATTCTGGACTTTAACCTTTCATTTCTATGTTTTATCAAGGTGACACCACTTATAGTCTATTTATACGAGTTAAATCGGGTAGTTAGACGTACACTCCTCCATCCCACTAAATCATTCCGCCGAAAAATCTTCCGAAGCCAACTCCGTCTTAAGTCTTAGGTCATGAGATAAAAAATCGATTCACCAAACTTCGCAGTCTACCCATATACCTAAATGCTTGTATAATGCGTTTAAAGCTTTCGTGCCTGGCAAACCCTCTCGGTTTGCTACATAAATAACTAGGGGGTGTCACAGACATGGTATCAGAGCAAAATTTGTAGAAACTCTATACGAACACCGAACCGGAATTCGGAACCCTCGAAGCGTGAAGACTCGGTCTGTCCGGTAATTATGTGCTTACTTGTGTTTTATATTAATTTCTACTGTTCTAAAAGTATTTTTGCAACACACACTAAGACATGACAGGAAGACAATCTCGGAACGCCGCCACCACGAATAATCTCCCAGACACCGCTAACGTTATTCTCGGTCTTTCCAACCTTATCCGCGAGCAAGCGCAGAATCATCACGATCAGATTCAACAACTCCTTCAAAGCCGACAAACCCCACCTACGCCTCAACCAAACCCCCAAAGCCTATACGAACGTTTCCTTCGTATGAAGCCCTCTGAGTTTCATGGTGATCCCGACCCGGTCATAGCCGAAGAATGGATCAAATCCTTGGAGGTAATCTTTGATTACATGCAAATGGATGACCGTGAACGAGTGCACTGTGCCCTCTTTTTACTTCGCAACGAAGCCCGGAACTGGTGGGAAGGAGCTAAGGAAGGTGTTGAACTCGAGAACTTGTCATGGGAAGCATTCAAGGTCCAATTCTTCGAGAAATACTTTTCCAAAGACGTTCGGGCCAACAAACTCAAGGAATTCCTGGAACTCCGCCAAGGGGATCTCACCATGACCGAATACATTCGGTTATTCGAACGAGGATGTTTGTACGCCCCATTCATCGCCAAGGACGTTGAGGAGAAGAAAAATCACTTCACAAGAGCACTACAACCTGAAATCCGAAGGGATATCCGCATGTCCGACGCCACTACCTTTCGCCAAATGGTGGACAAGGCACTAACCGCCACTCAAGACGAAAATGAAATTCAACAAGGGAAGCGACCCCAGCCACCCACACCACGACCATGGAAGAAGGCCAACTTTGGAAATCAAAAATTCAAAGGAAAGAAGGTCCAAAGTCCAAACTCTAAACCAGTAGCACCGACAACCAAGCCAATTTGCTCGAACTGCGGAAAGGCTCACTTTGGAATATGCGTAAGGGATACCGAATTATGCTTTCGATGCAAAAAGCCCGGCCATAAGGCGAGAGACTGCCCCAACGCTCAAACTCGAGTCCCAGGCCGCGTGTTTTCCATGACCCGAGAACAAGTGCATCAAGATCCGACGATGATCGCAGGTACCATTCTTGTTCTTGGAGAACCCGTGTATGCTTTGATTGATTCTGGTTCTACACATTCCTTTATTTCCACCAATGTGTGCGTACGTCTTGGCCTAATACCGACCCAAGTAAGCCATGAATATCGCATCTCTATGCCCTCGGGCGAAGAAATGGTCACTAGCAAGGTAGTAAAGGATTGCCCTATTCAAATTAAATCCCAACCCATGAGGTTCGATCTCATTGTCTTAGCAATCGAGAACTTTGACCTTATAATGGGAATGGATTGGCTGACCAAGTTCAAGGCTCAAATCAACTGCGCTCTAAAAACCGTAAGCTTTTCTCTCCCAAATCACACTCTCCTAGAATTTCAAAGCGACACCAAGACCCAGATGCCCATAATCTCCGCAATCAAAGCCACCAAACTCATCAACAAGGGACATATCGGCTTCCTAGTCGACCTTCTTGAGACTAGCTCAAAAACTCAACCGATAATATCCGAACTTTCCGTTGTTCAAGAATTTCCCGACGTCTTCCCCGATGACCTACCCGGGCTACCGCCCGATCGAGAAATTGAGTTCGAAATTCATCTTATTCCGAGAACGGAACCAATCTCAAAGGCTCCGTACCGCATGGCTCCTGTGGAACTCAAAGAATTGAAGAATCAAGTCCAAGAATTACTCGATAAGGGGTACGTCCGCCCCAGTCACTCCCCATGGGGAGCCCCGGTACTATTCGTTAAAAAGAAAGATGGATCTTTCCGCCTTTGCATCGACTATCGAGAGCTGAATAAGGTGACCATAAAGAATAAATATCCTCTGCCCCGCATCGATGATCTCTTTGACCAACTCCAAGGGTCATCCGTCTTCTCCAAAATCGACCTTAGGTCAGGATACCACCAGCTTAAGATCAAAGAAACAGATATTCCAAAGACTGCCTTCCGGACACGATACGGCCATTATGAATTTATAGTAATGCCGTTCGGGTTAACCAACGCACCAGCCGCTTTCATGGACCTTATGAATCGAGTTTTTCATCAGTACCTCGACAAGTTTGTCATCGTCTTTATCGATGATATTCTTATATACTCCAAGACCCAAGAAGAACATACCTCCCAACTGCGAACAGTACTTCAAACACTACGGGAACATCAACTCTACGCCAAGTTCAGTAAATGTGAATTTTGGCTATCACGAGTCACTTTCCTTGGCCACATCATCTCCGCCGAAGGACTTTCCGTCGACCCCAGCAAAATAGAAGCAATCTCAACATGGCCAACTCCAAAGAACGTAAGGGAAATACGAAGTTTCCTTGGTTTAGCCGGATACTATCGCAAATTCGTTCAAGATTTCTCAAAGATCGCATCACCCCTCACTCAACTCACAAAGAAGGGAGTCACTTACCAATGGAGCCCAGACCGCGAGGCTAGTTTCCAAGAACTAAAGAAGCGTTTGACCACCGCTCCAATTCTTTCATTACCCGATGGATCCGGCGGATTTGTGATCTATAGCGACGCATCCAAACTCGGACTAGGTGCTGTACTTATGCAAAACGGAAAGGTGATCGCTTACGCGTCCCGACAGCTCAAGGAATACGAGAAGAACTACCCAACTCACGATTTAGAGCTCGCAGCAGTAGTCTTTGCACTTAAGATCTGGCGTCACTACCTATACGGAGATAAGTGCACCGTTTACACCGATCACAAGAGCCTGAAGTATTTCTTCACACAGAAGGAATTAAACATGAGGCAACGAAGATGGCTCGATCTGGTTAAAGATTATGACTGCGAATTCCTATACCACCCCGGGAAGGCGAATGTCGTGGCAGATGCCCTTAGTCGAAAATCGATAAACGCCCTAGTGGTTGAATCAAAATTTCGAGACCACGTGAGGACAGCTCAAGATCAAGACCCCCAACTTCGGAAAATTCGCACAAATCTCGAAGCAAACCCTAATTTCCAAATTTCCAAAGACGGACTTCTCCAATTCCAAACCCGCACTTGCATTCCCGACGATGCCGAAATCAAACGACTCATTTTAACCGAGGCACATCAAACCACATATACTTGTCATCCCGGATCAACCAAAATGTACCAAGACTTGAAGAAACTTTATTGGTGGCCGAGAATGAAGGAAGATATAGCTCGATTCGTCGCCCAATGCCTCACCTGCCAGCAGATCAAGACCGAACACCAACGACCCGGAGGATTACTTCAACCAAATTCAATTCCCGAATGGAAATGGGAAGTGATAACGATGGACTTTGTTCAAGGATTTCCAAGAACACAACGCGGTTCCGACTCTATTTGGGTAATTATCGACCGTTTAACCAAATCGGCCCATTTTCTTCCGATCCGCAAGACGTTTAGCCTAGATAAACTCGCAGAACTCTATATGCGAGAAATCGTTCGACTCCATGGAATTCCAACGGCGATTATTTCGGATCGAGACCCACGGTTCACCTCAAAATTCTGGAAAAGTTTGCAAGGAGCTCTTGGAACCAAATTATCGTTCAGCACGGCCTTTCATCCCCAAACCGATGGCCAGTCAGAACGCACGATTAAAACCCTTGAGGACCTACTTCGAGCCTGTATACTCGACTTTGGAGGCAACTGGGAATCTCGACTACCGTTGATCGAATTCGCGTATAATAATAGCTTTCAATCGTCAATCGGAATGGCGCCCTACGAAGCACTCTACGGACGAAAGTGCCGATCTCCCCTCTACTGGGATGAAGTTGGAGAGAGAAAACTCCTCGGGCCCGACCTAGTTCAACAAACGGTGAACCTAGTTCGAGACATCCGAGAAAATATGCGAGTCGCCCAAAACCGACAACAAAGCTACGCTAATAATAGAAGGCGAGATTTGGAATTCGAGGTCGGAGGATTGGTATTCCTAAAAGTAGCTCCTTTTAAAGGCGTTTTGCGATTCGGAAACCGAGGCAAACTATCTCCGCGATATATCGGTCCAGTTGAAATACTCGAAAGAATAGGCAGTCGCGCTTACCGTCTAGCGCTTCCACCTAACCTATCCCGAATCCATAACGTATTCCACGTCTCCATGCTTCGTAAGTACATTCCCAGCCCCGAACACGTTCTCAAGGCCGAACCTTTTGAGCTGAACCCAAACCTTTCATACGAAGAAAGACCCCTCCGAATCCTCGACTCCAAAACCAAGACACTCCGAAACCGCGAGATTCACCTAGTCAAAGTGCAGTGGCACAACCACACACCCGAAGAAGCTACATGGGAACGCGAATCAGAAATGAGAAGTCTTTATCCCGAATTATTCGGGACAGGTAACAAATTTTGGGGACAAAATTTTTAAAGGGGGAAGATTGTAACACCCCACGTGTTCAAAACACGATAATTTCTAAACCATAAAACTTCTAGTCACGTAAATGCTAGATTTTTCCAATAATAGGGCTATACGTGAATTATTGATATCCAAATTATTAGATATCAAATTTATTACGTGACCTTATATGCCTATGTGTTTCGGTAATTATGCATGCATATTAGGAATTATCATAATATATAATATATATATGAATATATGTATGTGTGTGCCGTGTATGTGTGTGTGTAATTAGGGGTGGATTATTAAATAATTAGAAATTAAATAAATGATTATCCTAAGCCTAGCCTAACCCCTATTAACCCAATCCTACACTCCATCTCTAGCATGCTTAATTAGAAGGTCAAGAGTCCCTCCCTCCCCCTCATTTCGGCTGCACCTAAACCCCTCTCCTTCTTCATTGTTCTTTCCTCCTTCAAACCACCGAAACCACCATTGATAGCAGCTCCACCAAAGCTCGAACCACCCTCAAATCAGCAAGATACTTCTCAAGCCAACAATGAGAATTCCCTATCTCACCCTTGCCCTTGAATTCTCCAAGAACACTATAAATACATGGTGCCCCTTCACTAATGAGAACACTTCTCACCTTGAAATCTACACCGTGTCCTCCCACATTAAGGTAGCTTGGCTGAATCTTCAAGCTTGAAGAAGGTAAGCTGCCATTCAAAGTTCTTTCCCCTCTTCCTTCTTCTTCGTTCTTTTCCCTTCTAACTTCGGTTTTCTTTGAAGGTTCCCAAGAACCTTCACCTTTTTCATCTAGCCTTCTATTTCCCTTCTGTTTTGAGGTAAGGAATCGAAATCCTTGCTGCATATGGAGGTATCATAGTATCAAGAACAAAATTTCGAAATTAATTTAAAAGACACCCCTAATTCTTGTTTTATGTTGTTCTTGCATTTAATGGTTTCTTTTTGTTAGTTCATATGATTTATATCATTGCATGTATGATCAGAGGTGTTAAATGGTAGATTTGAGTTAATGGCTTTCGAAGAAATTTCAGTTATTTCGAAAATTGTGAAGAAAATTAAATTGAGAAAAGTTTTGGGGTTGCATGTGTAAATCTGCATACTTTTGGGCTAGATCTGTAATTTGTGAAAAGTCAGACTCATATAGGTTTTCAAAATTGGTTTTTAGTAAGTATTGAACGGAAATTCCAGATTTAGGGAAATTTTTCAAGAAAAAGTAATTTTTGAACTATTAGTGGTCTTGCATGTATGGATCTAAAAGTTTTGTGGTGGAAAAATGAAATTTTCGAAGTTGTTGCATAAATTAAAATCTTAATTCCGTTTTCTGCATATCTTGAGTAGAGATTTCGGATCTTTAGGGGTTTTTCATGAAAAAGTGGATTTTGAAATTATAGTGTAGTTGCATGTGTAAATTGAAAGAGTTTTGGGGTAAATCTGTAATTTTCGAGAAATTAGTTTCAATTAGAGTTCCATGTCTGTTTTCCAGCATCTAGTGAAGGGTAATATTCGGTTTTTGAAAGGTTTTACAAGAAAATGGAATTTGTGAATTTCTAGAGGTCTTGCATGTATAGATCTAGAGAATCTAGGGTGAATTATGTAATTTCTGGAAATTCTGTATCAAATCATTTCTAACTGAGTTTTCTGCATTAATCTGAATTTCAGTTAAGTTAAGGGTTGATTTTCGTGAAAGTATGAATTTTTGGACTTTAGATCATATTGCATGTGTGAGTCTTGAACTTTGGAGGGCAGAACTGTAATTTTCAGAAGTTCAGGGGTGTTGTGCTGAATACCCGAAACCTCCTAAACTAGCATGTTTTCCCTTAAATCCTAGAATCAATTAGTAATAAGATTGGTTTTGAATGGTTTGTGTGTTATTTTTTGGGTACGTATGCTTTAATGTGCTTTTCGATAAAAGCCAAGTTTATGTGAAATATGTGTTTATTTGTCACTTGATTGATATTTGTGATGTTTTAAATTATTATGAGTGATTGTGGATTATTGTTATTCTTTAGGTACTCAAAGGAGATTTTAAATAATTCGACTATGCCACTTTTGATATTAAACAAAATAATTTGGGGAATTAATGAAATACTTAGAAAAGATGAGAATGGATACGGGGGGGCCGGTATTCCAACCATAGATACTACAGTTGAGTGGTTTGATTCCACTAAAACGGGCTCAGAATAAGCTTCTTATTTTCTAAGTAAAGAAGTTAATTTCTCATCGGATCCGATAAAATGAAGATTCTTTATGTTTCTATAGTTAATGAATTTTATGCCCTAGAAATGTAAATTGTGTTAAATGTTGTTGTACTTGTGCTATTATTAAATAAGTATATGTAGTATGACTATATTTTAAATTTTCGGTATCTTTCGATGACCTTACTGAGCTTTGTTAGCTCATATAGATATTCTCCGTTTGCAGGTACTAGTACTACTCACTCCACCGGATTGGACTAGTCGACGGTTCGAGAGGCCGACTCCGGGTTTTTGGTTCATATGGAGGATCTACTTATAATGCTTGTAGTACTATCTTTTGTGTATATTGTCCTTAGGACAATTACTATTTCCGTAGTAGCTCATGTGTATTATTATCCGTGGTAAAGGAGGCTAATTCCTCCGAATGTGGGCCCCTTTTTGTTAAACTATGGTCCATTTATGTAGAATTAATATGTCGTTTTAATTCTGGACTTTAACCTTTCATTTCTATGTTTTATCAAGGTGACACCACTTATAGTCTATTTATACGAGTTAAATCGGGTAGTTAGACGTACATTCCTCCATCCCACTAAATCATTCCGCCGAAAAATCTTCCGAAGCCAACTCCGTCTTAAGTCTTAGGTCATGAGATAAAAAATCGATTCACCAAACTTCGGAGTCTACCCATATACCTAAATGCTTGTATAATGCGTTTAAAGCTTTCGTGCCTGGCAAACCCTCTCGGTTTGCTACATAAATAACTAGGGGGTGTCACACATGTCCATTTGATCGAGTGTGCTTGTACATGTTTGTTGATTTGTATTAATGTCCTAGGATTGTAGTTTGTGTTTTCATGATCCTTTTTGCGAATGCACTTTTGCGTGAGTACTTTTGTGCATGCTTTTGTACACATAGTTATGTGCGTATCTTTCTAGCGAGAGTTTTTGTGCACGTTCCTTGATGCGCGCGCATTCATGTCCTCGAACTGTAGTACGTATTTTCATGATCGCTTTTGGAATCCAATTTTGACCATGTTCGAGTCCGAATTTGGAATTTTCACGTTAGACAGGAATTGTAGCCAGCTGAAATAGCTTTCTAATGCCGCCGGAACCAGTTGATTTGGAGTCCTGATGAGAAAGTTATGCTCGACTTCGTGGACGTTCACTACCAAAGTCTTTGAGGGATTCTCTCTTCTAATTTGATTTTATTTTCCTAATTGCAACTCTTTTCTTTCTCTTTGATCATTTTTGCTTCCTTAACATCTAATTTTTTATTTGTACCTATAAGATACCAAATCCACCAATTCAAACAAAAAATAAATTAATCCAAAAAAAAAATCCACGTAAACGTAAACGTAGAGTTTTATTTCTACACTCCACTGTATCTATTTTATCTAGTGTTTTTGCTGTTGTTTATTGATGCATATTAAAGTCTTAGTAGTGTAGTTTGTGCTTTTAAGAACGTTGTTGCGAATGCACTTTTGCGCATGTTTTTTTACATGTACGTTTGTGCATGTCCATTTCAGCGAGTGTGCTTGTACATGTTTGGTTATATGTCTTAATGTCCTAGGCATTGTTATCAAAATCGTACGATTTACGATTTGAATCGTACGATTCGATTCGATTTGAATCCTTCACGATTCAAATCGTTGAATAAATCGTAAATCTTAAAAAATCGTACGATTTGCATTCGATTTGTACGATTTACGATTCGATTTGTACGATTTTTACGATTTGGACAATTTTCAGCAAAAAAATATATTTTCAGAATAAAATTAAAAATTGTGCTAAATTATTAGATTTTAAGTACAAATAAAATAATATATGATAATTCCTCGTAATACCAACACTTTACATCTTATAATGACTATTTTTTCTTCTTTTGATATTGTTCATCTGCAATTGTATTTTTTTTAAATTAATAATATTTTTATTGTACTTTGCAACTCTAATAACATTATAAAGTAGCAGGTATATTCAAGAGAGTTTTATTCTTATTTTTTTTCAATGTTATATTTGATTTACTCGGACACACGTCAATTGCCATGCATTGACAAATACTACAAATTAAATGAAATTCTTTTGATATTAAACTTTTTATTTTTATTGTGTTAAATTTTTGTATAGTCCATTTACTATAAAATTTGAAATATTAGCATATTAATCATATAACCTTGTAGTTTGATTGTAGATTTCTATGCAACAATATATATATATATATATATATATATATATATATATATATATATATATATATATATATTGTTGTTAATATTATACAATGTCTCATAAATATGTGTACATTATTTAATATATTAATATTTTAATGAAATTTAATAAATCTTACGATTTACGATTCGTTACGATTTACGATTCGCAAATTTGACAAAACGATTTTCGATTCGATTTACGATTTGACAACCATGGTCCTAGGATTGTAGTTTGTGTTTTCATGATCCTTTTTGCGAATGCACTTTTGCGTGAGTAGTTTTGTGCATGCTTTTGTACACTTACTTATGTGCGTATCTTTCTAGCGAGAGTTTTTGTGCACGTTTCTTGATGCGCATTCATGTCCTGGAGCTGTAGTACATATTTTCCTGATCGCTTTTGGAATCAAATTTTGACCATGTTCGAGTCCGAATTTGGATTTTTCACGTTGGACAGGAATTGTAGCCAGCTGAAATATCTTTCTAATGCCGCCGGAACCAGTTGATTTGGAGTCCGGATGAGAAAGTTATGCTCGACTTCGTGGACGTACACTACCAAATATTTTGAGGGATTCTCTTTTCTAATTTGATTTTATTTCCTAATTGCAACTCTTTTCTTTCTCTTTGATCATTTTTGCTTGTTTGACACCTAATTTTCGATTTTTACCAATAAGATACCAAATCCACAAATTCAAACATAAAATAAATAATCCAAAAAAAAGTATCCACGTAAACGTAAACGTAGAGTTTTATCTAGTGTTTTTGTTGTTGTTCGTTGATGCGTATTAAAGTCCTAGTATTGCAGTTCGTGTTTTTAAGAACGTGGTTGCGAATGCATTTTTGCGCATGGTTTTTTACATGTACGTTTGTGCATGTCCATTTGAGCGAGTGTACTTGTGCATGTTTGGTTATTTGTAGTAATATCCTAGGATTGTAGTTTGTGTTTTCATGATCCTTTTTGCGAATGCACTTTTGCGTGAGTACTTTTGTGCATGCTTTTTTACACTTAGTTATGCGCGTATCTTTCTAGCGAGAGTTTTTGTGCACGTTTCTTGATGCGCATTCATGTCCTTGAACTGTAGTACGTATTTTCATGATCGTTTTTGGAATCCAATTTTGACCATGTTCGAGTCCGAATTTGGATTTTTCACGTTAGACAGGAATTGTTGCCAGCTGAAATAGCTTTCTAATGCCGTTGGAACCAATTGATTTGGAGTCCGGATGAGAAAGTTATGCTCGACTTCGTGGACGTACACTACCAAAGATTTTGAGGGATTCTCTCTTCTAATTTGATTTTATTTTCCTAATTGCAACTCTTTTCTTTCTCTTTGATCATTTTTGCTTCCTTGACACCTGATTTTCGATTTTTACCTATATGATACCAAATCCACCAATTCAAACAGAAAAAAAATTAATCCAAAAAAAAAAATGCACGTAAACGTTAACGTAGATTTTTATTTCTATACTCCACTGTATCTATTTTATCTAGTGTTTTTGTTGTTGTTTATTGATGCGTATTAAAGTACTAGTATTGTAGTTCGTGTTTTTAAGAACGTTGTTGCGAATGCACTTTTGCGCATGTTTTTTTAGATGTACGTTTGTGCATATCTGTTTGAGCGAGTCTGCTTGTGCATGTTGTTGATTTGTATTAATGTTTTAGGATTGTAGTTTGTGTTTTCATGATCCTTTTTGCGAATGCACTTTTGCGTGAGTACTTTTGTGCATGCTTTTGTACTCTTAGTTATGTGCGTATCTTTCTAGTGAGAGTTTTTGTGCACTATCCTTGATGCGCCCGCATTCATGTCCTCGCACTGTAGTACGTATTTTCATGATCGCTTTTGGAATCCGATTTTGACCATGTTCGAGTCCGAAATTGGATTTTTCAAGTTAGACAGGAATTGTAGCCAGCTGAAATATCTTTCTAATGCCGCCGGAACTAGTTGATTTGGAGTCTGGATGAGAAAGTTATGCTCGACTTCGTGGACGTACACTACCAAAGATTTTGAGGGATTCTCTCTTCTAATTTGATTTTATTTTCCTAATTGCATCTCTTTTCTGTCTCTTTGATCATTTTTGCTTCCTGGACACCTAATTTTTTATTTGTACCCATAAGATACCAAATCCACACATTCAAACAGAAAATAAATTAATAAAAAAAAAAAATCCACGCAACGTAAACGTAGAGTTTTATTTCTACACTCCACTGTATCTTTTTTATCTAGTGTTTTTGCTGTTGTTTATTGATGCGTATTAAAGTTCTAGTATTTTAATTCGTGTTTTTAAGAACGTTGTTGCGAATTCACTTTTGCGCATGTTTTTTTTGCATGTACGTTTGTGCATGTCCATTTGAGCGAGTGTGCTTGTGCTTTGGTTATTTGTATAAATCTCCTAGGATTGTAGTTTGTGTTTTCATGATCCTTCTTGCGAATGCACTTTTGCGTGAGTACTTTTGTGCATGCTATTGTACACTTAGTTATGTGCGTATCTTTCTAGCGAGAGTTTTTGAGTACGTTTCTTGATGCGCATTCATGTCCTCGAACTGTAGTACGTATTTTCATGATCGCATTTGGAATCCAATTTTGACCATGTTCGAGTCCGAATTTGGATTTTTCACGTTAGACAGGAATTGTAGCCAGCTGAAACAGCTTTCTAATGCCGCTAGAACCAGTTCATTTGGAACCCGGATGAGAAAGTAATGCTCGACTTCGTGGACGTACACTACCAAAGATTTTGAGGGATTCTCTTTTCTAATTTGATTTTATTTTCCTAATTGCAACTCTTTTCTTTCTCTTTGATCATTTTTGCTTCCTGGACACCTAATTTTCGATTTGTACCTATAAGATACCAAATCCACCAATTCAAACAGAAAATAAATTAATCCAAAAAAAAATCCACGTAAACGTAAACGTAGAGTTTTATTTCTACACTCGAGTGTATCTTTTTTATCTAGTGTTTTTGCTGTTGTTTATTGATGCGTATTAATGTCCTAGTATTGTAGTTCGTGTTTTTAAGAACGTTGTTGCGAATGCACTTTTACGCATGTTTTTTTACATGTACGTTTGTGCATGTCCATTTGAGCGAGTGAGGTTGTGCATGTTTGTTGATTTGTATTAATGTCCTAGGATTGTAGTTTGTGTTTTCATGATCCTTTTTGCGAATGCACTTTTGCGTGAGTACTTTTGTGCATGCTTTTGTACACTTACTTATGTGCGTATCTTTCTAGCGAGAGTTTTTGGGCACGTTTCTTGATGCGCATTCATGTCCTCGAACTGTAGTACGTATTTTCATGATCGCTTTTGGAATACAATTTTGACCATGTTCGAGTTCGAATTTGGATTTTTCACGTTAGACAGGAATTGTAGCCAGCTGAAATAGCTTTCTAATGCCGCCGGAACCTGTTGATTTGGAGTCCGGATAAGAAAGTTATGCTCGACTTCGTGGACGTACACTAACAAAGATTTTGAGGGATTCTCTCTTCTAATTTGATTTTATTTTCCTAATTGCAACTCTTTTCTTTCTCTTTGATCATTTTTGCTTCCTTGACACCTGATTTTCGATTTTTACCTATATGATACCAAATCCACCAATTCAAACAGAAAATAAATTAATCCAAAAAAAAAAATGCACGTAAACGTTAACGTAGAGTTTTATTTCTATACTCACTTGTATCTATTTTATCTAGTGTTTTTGTTGTTGTTTATTGATGCGTATTAAAGTACTAGTATTGTAGTTCGTGTTTTTAAGAACGTTGTTGCGAATGCACTTTTGCGCATGTTTTTTTACATGTACGTTTGTGCATGTCTGTTTGAGCGAGTGTGCTTGTGCGTGTTGTTGATTTGTATTAATGTTTTAGGATTGTAGTTTGTGTTTTCATGATCCTTTTTGCGAATGCACTTTTGCGTGAGTACTTTTGTGCATGCTTTTGTACTCTTAGTTGTGTGCGTATCTTTCTAGCGAGAGTTTTTGTGCACGTTCCTTGATGCGCGCGCATTCATGTCCTCGCACTGTAGTACGTATTTTCATGATCGCTTTTGGAATCCGATTTTGACCATGTTCGAGTCCGAAATTGGATTTTTCATGTTAGACAGGAATTGTAGCCAGCTGAAATATCTTTCTAATGCCGCCGGAACTAGTTGATTTGGAGTCTGGATGAGAAAGTTATGCTCGACTTCGTGGACGTACACTACCAAAGATTTTGAGGGATTCTCTCTTCTAATTTGATTTTATTTTCCTAATTGCATCTCTTTTCTGTCTCTTTGATCATTTTTGCTTCCTGGACACCTAATTTTTTATTTGTACCTATAAGATACCAAATCCACACATTCAAACAGAAAATAAATTAATAAAAAAAAAAATCCACGCAACGTAAACGTAGAGTTTTATTTCTACACTCCACTATATCTTTTTTATCTAGTGTTTTTGCTGTTGTTTATTGATGCGTATTAAAGTCCTAGTATTTTAGTTCGTGTTTTTAAGAACGTTAATTCACTTTTGCGCATGTTTTTTTACATGTACGTTTGTGCATGTCCATTTGAGCGAGTGTGCTTGTGCTTTGGTTATTTGTATTAATCTCCTAGGATTGTAGTTTGTGTTTTCATGATCCTTCTTGCGAATGCACTTTTGCGTGAGTACTTTTGTGCATGCTATTGTACACTTAGAAATGTGCGTATCTTTCTAGCGAGAGTTTTTGTGTACGTTTCTTGATGCGCATTCATGTCCTCGAACTGTAGTACGTATTTTCATGATCGTATTTGGAATCCAATTTTGACCATGTTCGAGTCCGAATTTGGATTTTTCACGTTAGACAAGAATTGTAGCCAGCTGAAACAGCTTTCTAATGCCGCCAGAACCAGTTCGTTTGGAACCCGGATGAGAAAGTAATGCTCGACTACGTGGACGTACACTACCAAAGATTTTGAGGGATTCTCTTTTCTAATTTGATTTTATTTTCCTAATTGCAACTCTTTTCTTTCTCTTTGATCATTTTTGCTTCCTGGACACCTAATTTTCGATTTGTACCTATAAGATACCAAATCCACCAATTCAAACAGAAAATAAATTAATCCAAAAAAAAATCCACGTAAACGTAAACGTAGAGTTTTATTTTTACACTCGAGTGTATCTTTTTTATCTAGTGTTTTTGTTGTTGTTTATTGATGCGTATTAATGTCCTAGTATTGTAGTTCGTGTTTTTAAGAACCTTGTTGCGAATGCACTTTTGCGCATGTTTTTTTACATGTACGTTTGTGCATGTCCATTTGAGCGAGTGAGGTTGTGCATGTTTGTTGATTTGTATTAATGTCCTAGGATTGTAGTTTGTGTTTTCATGATCCTTTTTGCGAATGCACTTTTGCGTGAGTACTTTTGTGCATGCTTTTGTACACTTACTTATGTGCGTATCTTTCTAGCGAGAGTTTTTGTGCACGTTTGTTGATGCGCATTCATGTCCTCGAACTGTAGTACGTAATTTCATGATCGCTTTTGGAATCCAATTTTGACCATCTTTGAGTCCGAATTTGGATTTTTCACGTTATAGAGGAATTGTAGCCAGCTGAAATAGCTTTCTAATGCCGCCGGAACCAAGTGATTTGGAGTCCGGATGAGAAAGTTATGCTCAACTTCGTGGACGTACACTACCAAAGATGTTGAGGGATTCTCTCTTCTTATTTGATTTTATTTTCCTAATTGCAACTCTTTTCTTTCTCTTTGATCATTTTTGCTTCTTGGACACCTAATTTTCGATTTGTACCTATAAGATACCAAATCCACCAATTCAAACAGAAAATAAATTTATCCAAAAAACAAAAATCCACGTAAACGTAAACGTAGAGTTTTATTTCTACACTCCAGTGTATCTTTTTTATCTAGTGTTTTAGCTGTTGTTTGTTGATGCGTATTAAATTCCTAGTTTGTAGTTCGTGTTTTTAAGAACGTTGTTGCGAATGCGCTTTTGCGCATGTTTTTTTACATGTACGTTTGTGCATGTCCATTTGAGCGAGTGTGCTTGTGCATGTTTGCGGATTTGTATTAATGTCCTAGGATTGTAGTTTGTGTTTTCATGATCCTTTTGCGAATGCACTTTTACGTGTGTACTTTTGTGCATGCGTTTTTACACTTCATTATGTGCGTATCTTTCTAGCGAGAGTGTTTGTGCACGTTTCTTGATGCGCATTTCATGTCCTCGAACTGTTGTACGTATTTGCATTATGGCTTTTGGAATCCAATTTTGACCGAGTTCGAGTCCGAATTTGGATTTTTCACGTCTGACAGGAATTGTAGCCAGCTGAAATAGCTTTCAAATGCCACCGGAACCAGTTGATTTGGAGTCAGGATGAGAAAGTTATGCTCGACTTCGTGGACGTACACTACCGAAGATGTTGAGGGATTCTCTGTTCTAATTTGATTTTATTTTCCTAATTGCAACTCTTTTCTTTCTCTTTGATCATTTTTGATTCCTGGACACCTAATTTTCGATTTGTACCTAAAAGATACCAAATCCACCAATTCAAACAGAAAATAAATTAATCCAAAAAAAAAAAATCCACGTAACCGTGAATGTAGAGTTTTATTTCTACACTCCACTGTATCTATTTTATCAAGTGTTTTTGCTGTAGTTTGTTGATGCGTATTAAATTCCTAGTATTGTAGTTCGTGTTTTTGAGAACGTTGTTGCGAATGCACTTTTGCGCATGTTTTTTTAGACGTACGTTTGTGCATGTCCATTTGAGCAAGTGTGCTTGTGCATGTTTGTTGATTTGTATTAATGTCCTAGGATTGTAGTTTGTGTTTTCATGATCCTTTTTGCGAATGCACTTTTGCGTGTGTACTTTGGTGCATGCTTTTTTACACTTACTTATGTGCGTATCTTTCTAGCGAGAGTTTTTGTGCACGTTTCTTGATGCGCATTCATGTCCTCGAACTGTAGTACGTAATTTCATGATCACTTTTGGAATCCAATTTTGACCATGTTTGAGTCCGAATTCGGATTTTTCACGTTATACACGAATTGTAGCCAGCTGAAATAGCTTTCTAATGCCGCCAGAACCAAGTGATTTGGAGTCCGGATGAGAATGTTATGCTCGACTTCGTGGACGTACACTACCAAAGATTTTGAGGGATTCTCTCTTCTAAATTTATTTTATTTTCCTAATTGCAACTCTTTTCTTTCTCTTTGATAATTTTTGCTTCCTGGACACCTAATTTTCGATTTGTACCTATAAGATACCAAATCCACCAATTCAAACATAAAAATAAATTAATCCAAAAAAAAAAATCCACGTAAACGTAGAGTTTTATTTCTACACTCCACAGTATCATTTTTATCTAGTGTTTTTGCTGTTGTTTGTTGATGCGTATTAAAGTCCTAGTATTATAGTTCGTGTTTTTAAGAATGTTGTTGCGAATGCACTTTTGCGCATGTTTTTTTACATGTACGTTTGTGCATGTCCATTTGAGCGAGTGTGCTTCTGCATGTTTGTTGATTTGTATTAATGTCCTAGGATTGTAGTTTGTGTTTTCATGATCCTTTTTGTGAATGCACTTTTGCGTGTGTACCTTTGTGCATGCTTTTGTACACTTACTTATGTGCGTATCTTTCTTGCGAGACTTTTGTGCACGTTTCTTGATGCGCATTCAAGTCCTCGAACTGTTGTACGTATTTTCATGATGGCTTTTAGAATCCAATTTTGACCATGTTCGAGTCCGAATTTGAATTTTTCACGTTAGACATGAATTGTAGCCCGCTGAAATAGCTTTTTAATGCTGGCAAAACCAGTTGATTTGGAGTCCGGATGAGAAAGTTATGCTCGACTTCGTGGACGTACACTACCAAAGATGTTGAGGGATTCTCTCTTCTAATTTGATTTTATTTTCCTAACTGCAACTCTTTTCTTTCTCTTTGATCATTTTTGCTTCCTGGACACCTAATTTTCGATTTGTACCTATAAGATACCAAATCCACCAATTCAAACAGAAAATAAATTAATACAAAAAACAAAATCCACCTAACCGTAAATGTAGAATTCTATTTCTACACTCCACTATATCTATTTTATCAAGTGTTTTTGCTGTTGTATGTTGATGCGTATTAAATTCCTAGTATTGTAGTTCGTGTTTTTGAGAACGTTGTTGCGAATGCACTTTTGCGCATGTTTTTTTACACGTACGTTTGTGCATGTCCATTTGAGCGAGTGTGCTTGTGCATGTTTGTTGATTTGTATTAATGTCCTAGGATTGTAGTTTGTGTTTTCATGATCCTTTTTGCGAATGCACTTTTGCGTGTGTACTTTTGTGCATGCTTTTTTACACTTACTTATGTGCGTATCTTTCTAGCGAGAGTTTTTGTGCACGTTTCATGATCCGCATTCATGTCCTCGAACTGTAATACGTAATTTCATGATCGCTTTTGGAATCCAATTTTGACCATCTTTGAGTCGGAATTTGGATTTTTCACGTTATACAGGAATTGTAGCCAGCTGAAATAGCTTTCTAATGCCGCCGGAACCAAGTGATTTGGAGTCCGGATGAGAAAGTTATGCTCAACTTCGTCGACGTACACTACCAAAGATGTTGAGGGATTCTCTCTTCTTATTTGATTTTATTTTCCTAATTGCAACTCTTTTCTTTCTCTTTGATCATTTTTGCTTCTTGGACACCTAATTTTCGATTTGTACCTATAAGATACCAAATCCACCAATTCAAACAGAAAATAAATTTATCCAAAAAACAAAAATCCACATAAACGTAAACGTAGAGTTTTATTTCTACACTCCAGTGTATCTTTTTTATCTAGTGTTTTTGCACGTTTGTGCATGTCCATTTGAGCGAGTGTGCTTGTGCATGTTTGCGGATTTGTATTAATGTCCAAGGATTGTAGTTTGTGTTTTCATGATCCTTTTGCGAATGCACTTTTACGTGTGTACATTTGTGCATGCATTTTTACACTTCATTATGTGCGTATCTTTCTAGCGAGAGTGTTTGTGCACGTTTCTTGATGCGCATTTCATGTCCTAGAACTGTTGTACGTATTTGCATGATGGCTTTTGGAATCCAATTTTGACCGAGTTCGAGTCCGAATTTGGATTTTTCACGTTCGACAGGAACTGTAGCCAGCTGAAATAGCTTTCTAATGCCGCCAAAAACAGTTTATTTCGAGTCCGGATGAGAAAGTTATGCTCAACTTCGTGGACGTACACTACCAACGATGTTGAGGGATTCTCTCTTCTAATTTGATTTTATTTTCCTAATTGCAACTCTTTTCTTTCTCTTTGATCAATTTTTCTTCCTGGACACTTAATTTTCGATCTTAACTTATAAGATACCAAATCCACCAATTCAAACAGAAAATAAATTAATCCAAAAAACAAAATCCACGTAACCGTAAATGTAGAGTTTTATTTCACACTCCACTGTATCTATTTTATCAAGTGTTTTTGCTGTTGTTTGTTGATACGTATTGAATACCTTGTATTGTTGTTCGTGTTTTTGAGAACGTTGTTGCGAATGCACTTTTGCGCATGTTTTTTTACATGTACGTTTGTGCATGTCCATTTGAGCGAGTGTGCTTGTGCATGTTTGTTGATTTTTATTAATGTCCTAGGATTGTAGTTTGTGATTTCATGATCCTTTTTGCGAATGCACTTTTGCGTGACTACTTTTGTGCATGCTTTTGTAAACTTACTTTTGTGCGTATCTTTCTAGCGAGAGTTTTTGTGCACGTTTCTTGATGCGCATTCATGTCCTCGAACTGTAGTACGTAATTTCATGTTCGCTTTTGGAATCCAATTTTGACCATGTTTGAGTCCGAATTCGGATTTTTCACGTTATACAGGAATTGTAGCCAGCTGAAATAGCATTCTAATGCCGCCAGAACCAGTTGATTTGGAGTCCGGATGAGAAAGTTATGCTCGACTTCGTGGACGTACACTACCAAAGATTTTGAGGGATTCTCTCTTCTAAATTTATTTTATTTTCCTAATTGCAACTCTTTTCTTTCTCTTTGATCATTTTTGCTTCCTGGACACCTAATTTTCGATTTGTACCTATAAGATACCAAATCCACCAATTCAAACATAAAAATAAATTAATCCAAAAAAAAAAATCCACGTAAACGTAGAGTTTTATTTCTACACTCCACAGTATCATTTTTATCTAGTGTTTTTGCTGTTGTTTGTTTATGCGTATTAAAGTCCTAGTATTGTAGTTCGTGTTTTTAAGAATGTTGTTGCGAATGCACTTTTGCGCATGTTTTTTTACATGTACGTTTGTGCATGTCCATTTGAGCGAGTGTGCTTCTGCATGTTTGTTGATTTGTATTAATGTCCTAGGATTGTAGTTTGTGTTTTCTTGATCCTTTTTGTGAATGCACTTTTGCGTGTGTACTTTTGTGCATGCTTTTGTACACTTACTTATGTGCGTATCTTTCTTGCGAGACTTTTGTGCACGTTTCTTGATGCGCATTCAAGTCCTCGAACTGTTGTACGTATTTTCTTGATCGTATTTGGAATCCAATTTTGACCATCTTCGAGTCCGAATTTGATTTTTTCACGTTAGACAAGAATTGTAGCCAGCTGAAACAGCTTTCTAATGCCGCCAGAACCAGTTCATTTGGAACCCGGATGAGAAAGTAATGCTCGACTTCGTGGACGTACACTACCAAAGATTTTGAGGGATTCTCTGTTCTAATTTGATTTTATTTTCCTAATTGCAACTCTTTTCTTTCTCTTTGATCATTTTTGCTTCCTGGACACCTAATTTTCGATTTGTACCTATAAGATACCAAATCCACCAATTCAAACAGAAAATAAATTAATCCAAAAAAAAAAAATCCACGTAACCGTAAATGTAGAGTTTTATTTCTACACTCCACTGTATCTATTTTATCAAGTGTTTTTGCTGTTGTTTGTTGATGCGTATTAAATTCCTAGTATTGTAGTTCGTGTTTTTGAGAACATTGTTGCGAATGCACTTTTGCGCATGTTTTTTTAGACGTACGTTTGTGCATGTCCATTTGAGCGAGTGTGCTTGTGCATGTTTGTTGATTTGTATTAATGTCCTAGGATTGTAGTTTGTGTTTTCATGATCCTTTTTGCGAATGCACTTTTGCGTTTGTACTTTGGTGCATGCTTTTTTACACTTACTTATGTGCGTATCTTTCTAGTGAGAGTTTTTGTGCACGTTTCTTGATGCGCATTTCATGTCCTCGAACTGTTGTACGTATTTTCATGATCGCTTTTGGAATCCAATTTTGACCGAGTTCGAGTCCGAACTTGAATTTTTCACCTTAGACAGGAACTGTAGCCAGCTGAAATAGCTTTCTAATGCCGCCAAAAACAGTTTATTTCGAGTACGGATGAGAAAGTTATGCTCGACTTCGTGGACGTACACTACCAAAGATGTTGAGGGATTCTCTCTTCTAATTTGATTTTATTTTCCTAATTGCAACTCTTTTCTTTCTCATTGATCATTTTGTCTTCCTGGACACCTAATTTTCGATTTGTACCTATAAGATACAAAATCCACCAATTCAAATAGAGTTTTATTTTTACAGTCCATTGTATCTATTTTATCAAGTGTTTTTGTTGTTGTTTGTTGATGCGTATTAAATTCCTAGTATTGTAGTTCGTGTTTTTGAGAACGTTGTTGCGAATGCACTTTTGCGCATGTTTTTTTACATGTACGTTTGTGCATGTCCATTTGAGCGAGTGTGCTTGTGCATGTTTGTTGATTTTTATTAATGTCCTAGGATTGTAGTTTGTGTTTTCATGATCCTTTTTGCGAATGCCCTTTTGCGTGAGTACTTTTGTGCATGCTTTTGTAAACTTACTTTTGTGCGTATCTTTCTAGCGAGAGTTTTTGTGCACGTTTCTTGATGCGCATTCATGTCCTCGAACTGTAGTACGTAATTTCATGATCGCTTTTGGAATCCAATTTTGACCATGTTTGAGTCCGAATTTGGATTTTTTTACGTTAGACTGGAATTGTAGCCAGCAGAAATAGCTTTCTAATGCCGCCAGAACCAAGTGATTTGGAGTCCAGATGAGAAAGTTATGCTCGACTTCGTGGACGTACACTACCAAAGATTTTGAGGGATTCTCTCTTCTAATTTTATTTTATTTTCCTAATTGCAACTGTTTTCTTTCTCTTTGATCATTTTTGCTTCCTGGACACCTAGTTTTCGATTTGTACCTATAAGATACCAATCCACCAATTCGAACATAAAATAAATTAATCCAAAAAAAAAATCCACGTAAACGTAAACGTTAACGTAGAGTTTTATTTCTACACTCCACAGTATCATTTTTATCTAGTGTTTTTGCTGTTGTTTGTTGATGCGTATTAAAGTCCTAGAATTGTAGTTCGTGTTTTTAAGAACGTTGTTGCGAATGCACTTTTGCGCATGTTTTGTTACATGTACGTTTGTGCATGTCCATTTGAGCGAGTGTGCTTGTGCATGTTTGTTGATTTTTATTAATGTCCTAGGATTGTAGTTTGTGTTTTCATGATCCTTTTTGTGAATGCACTTTTGCGTGTGTACTTTTGTGCATGCTTTTGTACACTTACTTATGTGTGTATCTTTCTAGCGAGACTTTTGTGCACGTTTCTTGATGCGCATTCAAGTCCTCGAACTGTTGTACATATTTTCATGATGGCTTCTTGAATCCAATTTTGAACATGTTCGAGTCCGAATTTGAATTTTTCACGTTAGGCAGGAATTGTAGCCAGCTGAAATCGCTTTCTAATGCCGCCAAAACCAGTTGATTTGGAGTCCGGATGCGAAAGTTATGCTCGACTTCGTGGACGTACACTACCAAAGATGTTGAGGGATTCTCTCTTCTAATTTGATTTTATTTTCCTAATTGCAACTCTTTTCTTTCTCATTGATCATTTTTGCTTCCTGGACACCTAATTTTCGATTTGTACCTATAAGATACCAAATCCACCAATTCAAACAGAAAATAAATTAATCCAAAAACAAAATCCACGTAAACGTAAATGTAGAGTTTTATTTCTACAGTCCACTATATCATTTTTATCTACTGTTTTTGCTGCTGTTTGTTGATGCGTATTAAAGTCCTAGTATTGTAGTTCGTGCTTTTGAGAACGTTGTTGCGAATGCACTTTTGCGCATGTTTTTTTACATGTACGTTTGTGCATGTCCATTTGAGCGAGTGTGCTTGTGCATGTTTTTTGATTTGTATTAATGTCCTAGGATTGTAGTTTGTGTTTTCATGATCCTTTTTGAGAATGCACTTTTGCGTGTGTACTTTTGTGCATGCTTTTGTACACTTACTTATGTGCGTATCTTTCAAGCGAGAGTTTTTGTGCACGTTTCTTGATACGCATTCATGTCCTCGAACTGTAGTACGTATTTTCATGATCGCTTTTGGAATCCAATTTTTACCATGTTCGATTCCGAATTTGGATTTTTCACGTTACACAGGAATTGTAGCTAGCTGAAATAGCTTTCTCATGCCGCCAGAACCAGTTGATTAGGAGTCCGGATGAGAAAGTTATGCTCGACTTCGTGGGCGTACACTACCAAAGATGTTGAGGGATTCTCACTTCTAATTTGATTTTATTTTCCTAATTGCAACTTTTTTCTTTCTCTTTGATCATTTTTGCTTCCTGGACACCTAATTTTCGATTTGTACCTATAAGATACAAAATCCACCAATTCAAAGAGAAAATAAATTAATCCTAAAAAGAAATCCACGTAAATGTAAACGTAGAGTTTTATTTCTACACTCCACTGTATCGTTTTTATCTACTGTGTTTGCTGCTGTTTGTTGATGCGTATTAAAGTCCTAGTATTGGAGTTCGTGTTTTTAAGAACGTTGTTGCGAATGCACTTTTGCGCATGTTTTTTTACATGTGCGTTTGTGCATGTCCATTTGAGCGAGTGTGCTTGTGCATGTTTGTTGATTTTTATTAATGTCCTAGGATTGTAGTTTGTGTTTTCATGATCCTTTTTGTGAATGCACTTTTGTGTGTGTACTTTTGTGCATGCTTTTGTACACTTACTTATGTGCGTATCTTTCCAGCGAGAGTTTTTGTGCACGTTTCTTTATGCGCATTCATGTCCTCGAACTGTAGTACGTATTTTCATGATGGCTTCTTGAATCCAATTTTGACCATGTTCGAGTCTGAATTTGGATTTTTCACGTTAGGCAGGAATTGTAGCCCGCTGAAATCGCTTTCTAATGCCGCCAAAACCAGTTGATTTGGAGTCCGGATGAGAAAGTTATGCTCGACTTCGTGGACGTACACTACCAAAGATGTTGAGGGATTCTCACTTCTAATTTGATTTTATTTTCCTAATTGCAACTCTTTTCTTTCTCTTTGATCATTTTTGCTTCCTGGACACCTAATTTTTGATTTGTACCTATAAGATACCAAATCCACACATTCAAATTGAAAATAAATTAATCCAAAAAAGAAATCCACGTAAACTAAAACGTAGAGTTTTATTTCTACACTCCATTGTATCTATTTTATCTAGTGTTTTTGCTGTTGTTTGTTGATGCGTATTAAAGTCCTAGTATTGTAGTTCGTGTTTTTAAGAACGTTGTTGCGAATGCACTTTTGCGCATGTTTTTTTACATGTACGTTTGTGCATGTCCATTTGAGCGAGTGTGCTTGTGATGTTTGTTGATTTGTATTAATGTCCTAGGATTGTAGTTTGTGTTTTCATGATCCTTTTTGCGAATGCACTTTTGCGTGAGTACTTTTGTGCATGATTTTGTACACTTAGTTATGTGCGTATCTTTCTAGCGAGAGTTTTTGTGCACGTTTCTTGATGCACATTCATGTCATCGAACTGTAGTACGTATTTTCATGATCGCTTTTGGAATCCAATTTTGACCATGTTCGAGTCCGAATTTGGATTTTTCAGGAATTGTAGCCAGCTGAAATAGCTTTCTAATGCCACCAGAACCAGTTGATTTGGAGTCCGGATGAGAAAGTTATGCTCGACTTCGTGGACGTACACTCACAAAGATTTGGAGGGATTCTCTCTTCTAATTTGATTTTATTTTCCTAATTGCAACTCTTTTCTTTCTCTTTGATCATTTTTGCTTCATGGACACCTAATTTTCGATTTGTACCTATAAGATACCAAATCCACCGATTCAAACAGAAAATAAATTAATCCGAAAAAAAAAATCCATGTAAACGTAAACGTAGAGTTTTATTTCTACACTCCACTGTATCTATTTTATCTAGTGTTTTTGCTGTTGTTTATTGATGCGTATTAAAGTCCTAGTATTGTAGTTCATGTTTTTAAGAACGTTGTTGCGAATGCACTTTTGCGCATGTTTTTTTACATGTATGTTTGTACATGTCCATTTGAGCGAGTGTGCTTGTGCATGTTTGTTGATTTGTATTAATGTCCTAGGATTGTAGTTTGTGTTTTCATGATCCTTTTTGCGAATGCACTTTTGCGTGTGTACTTTTGTGCATGCTTTTGTAAACTTACTTTTGTGCGTATCTTTCTAGCGAGAGTTTTTGTGCACGTTTCTTGATGCGCATTCATGTCCTGGAACTGTAGTACGTATTTTCATGATCGCTTTTGGAATCCAATTTTGACCATGTTCGAGTCCGAAATTGGATTTTTCACGTCAAACAGGAATTGTAGCCAGCTGAAATAGCTTTCTAATGCCGCTAGAACTAGTTGATTTGGAGTCCGGATGAGAAAGTTATGCTCGACTTCGTGGACGTACACTACCAAAGATGTTGAGGGATTCTCACTTCTAATTTGATTTTATTTTCCTAATTGCAACTCTTTTCTTTCTCTTTGATCATTTTTGCTTCCTGGACACCTAATTTTTGATTTGTACCTATAAGATACCAAATCCACACATTCAAAGTGAAAATAAATTAATCCAAAAAAGAAATCCACGTAAACGTAAACGTAGAGTTTTATTTCTACACTCCATTGTATCATTTTTATCTACTGTGTTTGCTGCTGTTTGTTGATGCGTATTAAAGTCCTAGTATTCTAGTTCGTGTTTTTAAGAACGTTGTTGAGAATGCACTTTTGCGCATGTTTTTTTACATGTGCGTTTGTGCATGTCCATTTGAGCGAGTGTGCTTGTGCATGTTTGTTGATTTGTATTAATGTCCTAGGATTGTAGTTATTGTTTTCATGATCCTTTTTGAGAATGCACTTTTGCGTGTGTAATTTTGTGCATGCTTTTGTACACTTACTTATGTGTGTATCTTTCTAGCGAGAGTTTTTGTGCACGTTCCTTGATGCGCATTCATGTCCTCGAACTGTAGTACGTATTTTCATGATCGCTTTTGGAATCCAATTTTGACCTTGTTCGAGTCTGAAATTAGATTTTTTCCTGTTAGACAGGAATTGTAGCCAGCTGAAATAGCTTTCTAATGCCACCGGAACCAGTTGATTTGGAGTCCGGATGAGAAAGTTATGCTCGACTTCGTGGACGTACACTACCGAAGATTTTGAGGGATTCTCTCTTCTAATTTGATTTTATTTTCCTAATTACAACTCTTGTAACATCCCGCGTTCTCGATAGCCTAGTTATCTATTTTTCCTCACGTCACATTTGCTTGGAATTTGTGAATTAGGTGCCAAATTTGATTAGTTGCTTTTCAATTTACCTACAACAAAAATCACTTATTGGGACACAGAAAAACTGTCCCAATATATACTCTATTGAGGCATTTATACATTTAGGGGCAAAAAATATATATGTCGCGTAGTTGTGTGTCGCATTAGGTTATGGGACACGTATTATATGCCCCGTAAATTAATTCTTTTCGAGACACATATATGTGTCCAAATAAACTGTTTTTGAGGCATAAATATGTGCCTTGTAACTATATCATTTCTGTTACACAAATCATTTTTTGAGGCACTTAGTATGGATTAGAGGACATTTATAATTGTCCCACATATACTTATAAGGACATTTTTACTATCATGTAAAAGTCTTTTTCGAGACATTTTTTTGTCGCAAACTAATACCTGATATCCTCAATTTAATAATTTGCAAGCCAAAATTTCCAGCTCATATACACGACCCAAATAGTTCATCACCATACATTTTAGAAAATACATGAAAACTAAAATTTTAAATACCAAATCATACATAACAACATTCTCAACTTTTATTCATCAAAATTTCAAGTGCATTTGAGCAACAAAGTTAACAAGTACTATGACCAATCTTCTTTTTCCAGCTAACAACATCAAATCGTGTTTTAGAAACATAAGATTACATTATCTCTTATTTGCACAAGTTTTCAAGCAAAAAGAAAACGAGAGAACATCTTGAACAAAATTCGATAATCTCTAACATTGTAGATTCTAAAAGTATTATTCAGCTTCTGTCATATTGTGGATTGCATTAACAATAAAATCGTTCAGAACTAGAACTACCTGAATAAATTACCAGAATATCCATAAATTAGCAACAAGATAACAAGTTTAAAAATTTCACATGTCTTGACATATCCAAAGCATTATCTACATGAAACATTAACATTAAAAAATAGATAACTTTTCATGGCATTGGATGGGAAAATGGGAATTGACATATTTAACATCCAAAGGGTCTTAGATGAAGCAATAATAATGAACAAAAAATCCAATCAAAGCAAGCATACCTGTTTATCAGTATTCCCATCCAACCATCAATAACCTTTACTTTCTCATCAGAATCAATAATATGAAAGCCTCCTGGTACATGTTACCATATTCAGCTAATTGTTATCTAAATTATACACATACTAAGATGCAATGGGGAGTTTTATGCAATTTGGGGTGCATTATGATGACAAAAACCTGTAGACTATTTTACAAAATAAAAATATAAATCGTCTGCTAGAAAATATACCATTTTATTATCTCCAACAATTAGCAGTCAGTTGCAGAAAAGTAAATGAGTTCTGAAGTTGTTCAATGGAAGAACTTCAATCGGATTACTTTGAAGATAATCATAGTATAATACTATAATAAAAAAAATCAGACAACCCAAATATATTTTCTTTAACAAGTGCATAGTCATGGTCAAATATTAAAATTCATAATGCTAAAATAGATTTGTTTACCAACCTTTCAATAAAAAAATATTCTGCCATATTCTTCTTCTCCATCTTGCTGGAGGAGCAATGTGTGGAGCAATGTGTGGTGTCCTTGTATTAAACAAAAAATATATAGTTATGTGAATATCCTTCTCACTAATTATAATTTTACGATTTTTTTAAGAAATTATAGAGGCAATATTGAGAAAAGAACAACTAATAATTGGGCCGATTATTGTGATTAGGAATTAGAACAAAGAAAACCTAATACATATTGTAATCATTAAACGGCAAATAATTGTATGAATACTACACCCGCTTAATGGAAACAATTCTTTTGCATTCGAAATCCGTTTATATGTGAGCTTTTGCTGACCTTATTTTGAAGGTATTAGGAGGATCCGTATACATATTTCGAAATAATACAAATTAGATAATCAAAATTAAAGAGAAAAACTAATGGAATCGTATATCCAAGAGCAATTATATTGAGTTTCACTATATTGAAGACGAATCGTATATCCATTCACAATCAGTCCAACCTAAAACAACAAAAAAAGAAAAAGAAAAAGAAAAAGGTTGAAATAAAATACCCCAATGTATTTAATCGGAAGAATTGTTCCGAAACAATAAATCCTATCATACTCATGGGCGAAACTCGACGCTCTAATCCTCTTCTTCTTCCATACTCTTCTCTTCTCCGTCTATGTCGTTGTTGGGAAGAAAAAAGACTAGTAGGTTTTTTATGTAAACCAGCATTGAGTAGGGAAGTGTGAATTGGGTTGGGCCAAAGTTTAAAAAAATATAGAAAGGAAGAAAAAAAAAAACCCAGCCAAAATAAAACTGTAGGCATAGACGTGTTCCTATAAATTTGTAAAGTAGCTAAAAAAATAATAAATGAGGCATTTATAAAAATATGTCCAAAAAACTTAAATGCCCCTATAGAGCATATGAATAAGAGAATTGTAGCAAATGCCCCAAAAAACTATATTTGAGGCATTTATAAAATAATGTCTCTAAAAAAGTGTCGCAATATCAACATTTTGTTGTAGTGAATTTATTTGCTATTTATGTGGAATTATGTGAACTAATGTGCATTATATGTCTGCATGAATATTCTTGATTTTATTCTCTATATGTATAACTAAAATGTATTTCATGTGTTTAATGTAATTGAACACGTGCAATTATGAGATTTACGTGGATTTAGTTTTAGTAACATAAGAATTTATTTTCTCACACTAGAAAGTTTATATGCTTAATTGATAGTAATTTACCATCTTTAAATTGGCTAGGATTGTATGTGTTGCATGCATACACTTATTCCATGTGCATTTCCACTTGGCTTTTATTTAGAATTTTATTTTAATATAACTTAAATGAAATTGCCTAGAAGTCCCTCTAGATTATTTCAAATTTCTCCTAATAGCAAAAAGACCCCTCTTCATACTTACTCATTAAGATAGCAAGCATCCAAGACTCTATAAATACCACCCTCTCCTCTTCATTTCCACACACCAAAACATCAGCCAAAATTCCTCTCCCCTCTCTCCTCTCTAACCCACGATAACCCCCTCCTTCAAATAATCCCAAAGGCTTCTCTTGTTCTTCACAATGAAGCAAGCTCTTCTCCTTCTTCTTTCCCCTCAATTATTCAACATATACTCATAAAAGGTTTCTCTCATCAATAAACTCCAAGAAAACACCCCTCCTACAGCCTTCAAACTCAGCCCAAAGCATCCCAAGATCATCCATGGCCAAAACTCGAAGACCTCCATGAATCCTTCGATTTCTCCTTCTCTTGTCTTTAATTTCCTTCAAATGGGCAAGGACCCCTTGGTCTTTACTGAAATTGAATTGCATGTTAAGTTAACCAATGTTTTTATGTTAATCTTATGTGTTTAAGTTTGGGTTTTATGACTATAGGATGATTGAGTTTAGAATCTTGAACTAGATGCTTAGATTGAAATTTACAGATTCATAGTCACGGAGTTTAAGCCTTGTTTCATAGAATATTTATTTTTATAAAACTGTGAAATTACTAGAGAATATAGATCACTCTGTTATCTTGAATTTGATATAAAGTGTGTCTTATTTGGATTAAAAATGATTAAGTTGTTATTTATTTTCCGAAACTGCACATATTATGTGTCATGAAAAAAATGCATGTTAAATCTGATCTTGTATTACTCCGATCATAGTGATTCTACTTGGATTAGATATTAGACTTATAGATGTAATGTTTGTCAAAATTTCAGGGTGTTTTGAAAAGAAAATAATTGTATTTGGTATTTTTGAAGTCAATGCTTTGTTTCTGGAATTTCGACAACAGAGCTGTAGAGTTTTAAATATTTCTCTTCTTTGGATAGGTATTTTGGAAAACTATTTTAAATGGTACTTTTAACTCTAAAACGAGTATTATGTTAAAGTTTCAGAATTTTTGGATGCATGATTAAAGAGAAATTAATTTTCAAAAGTAAAGTACTAAAACTGCCCTGTTTTCTAAAATGAATTTCCTTGAATTGATGGAATTAATTATGAGCATGTTTTAAACTCTTGATGCATAACTTTAATAGCATGACTGAACTTAGAACAAATTATTTAGAGTGTTTATCTCTTGAAGAAATTAGTGACCGGGTATAAGTTAGAGTATGATTACAACATAAGGAATAATGATAAATTGTTTATAGAACTTATGTGCTATTTAGATGATCTAAAAGTTCTTGAGTATTGTTATGTGTTTTCGATTATATACTTGACTGGAATTATGTGGATTAGAACTTCATGTGTGATAAATTAAATATATATGCTTGATTGTTGTTTAATCTTGTACAAGTATCTATACATATGATAAATATATATATATATATATATATATATATATATATATATATATATATATATATATATATATATATAATACATATATATCTATATACGTATTTACGCCTGCGTGGTTGTGATTATACTCCAACCCATGGCTTATGTATCATAAGTATGCTACTATATATACATATATATATATATATATATATATATATATATATATATATATATATATATATTTATGCCTACGTGGTCGTGATTATACTCCGATCCATGGCTTATGAATTATACTTATATATCTAAATTGTTGTTATGTGAGCTTGTGGTAAAGGTAAAGTATTCGATGCTTTATGTGAAATATTAGGTAGCTATGGCCTAAGGTGCATTTAAATGCAATATAAGGGATATTTTTAATGATAGGAATGTGTGATTATGTGATTATATGATTATGTGATTATGTGACTATGATATGGTTAAAGTTGAAGAATGCTCTCCTTTGTGCTACCTTGGGTTATGAAATGTTTATATGCACTTATGATGTGAAAGTGTTATGTTCTATATGATTTATGTGTTTAATGATTTGATTAAAAAGTTGAAGTATAGTTGGTATGGCACTTGTTACTTTGGTGTTGTTTATATGAAAGTAAACATAGATAGATCATATGATTCATTATTAAGTCTAAGATGCATAAATCAAGATTTTTCAAAGTTAAAAATGTTTGGAAATTGGTTGTGGATCTAGGTGAATAAGTATGGGATACGGGGGGCTGGTATCCCGTTAGTGGTTGATAATTGGGGTCCACATAGGGGCCTGTCCACATAGGGACTGATTCACATAGGAATCGGGATTATAAACCACTAACTCGGCTATAGTAAAGTTATAGCCGGGACTATATTACAGTTAGTGGTTGATAGTTGGGGTCTACATAGGGACCTGTCCACATAGGGACTGATTCACATAGGAATCGAGATTATAAACCACTAACTCGGCGATAGTAAAGTTATAGTCGTGACTATAGTAAAGTTATAGATCACAAGCTCCAAAATACACGGCTTATTGCCGAACTCCACCATTGTTTTTCCAAACGGGCCCAATGTTTTCTCATGCATTATTTCATGAAAAGTCTAGAAGTCTAAAAGTTTCATATTGCATATTGCATAGTAAAGTTAAAAGGGTGTTGAGTACCCTTAAATGTTAGAAGGGTGTTAAGTACCCGATTATTAAAGAAAGTTGGATGTTAAGTATCCGTGAAATGTTTAAAGTGAAAGGTTTAAAGTAACCGGTAAATGTGAGATTTATGTTAAGTGTATGAATGAATGATTGCAAGTTTATTGGATGCCTAATTTTATGTATTAAGTTTCTTATGTGGCCAATTATATGTGATATGAATGAATGATTGCAAGTTTATTGAATGCCTAATTTTATGTATTAAGTTTCTTATGTGGCCAATTATATGTGATATGAATGAATGATTGCAAGTTTATTGGATGCCTAATTTTATGTATTAAGTTTCTTATGTGGCCAATTATGTGTGATATGAATGAATGATTGCAAGTTTATTAGATGCCTAATTTTATGTATTAAGTTTATTATGTGGCCAATTATATGTGATATGAATGAATGATTGCAAGTTTATTATATGACTAATTTTATGTGTTAAGTTTCTTACGTGGCCAATTATATGTGATATGAATGAATGTTATGATATTGCATAAATGAATAGAGTATGTTATAAAAGACGTAGATGAAAAGAACATAGACGAGGACTTTAGGACTCCCGTAGGGCGCGAGTGACACGTTGAGAGAGGTGTGAGTATCGCCAGACCAATGTTCTTACTGAGCCAGTGGTTAGGCTCACGCTTTATGCGAATCCCCTTTTCAGGTCCTCAACGTAATCATAGTGGCGCAGCGGAGCGGAGTTGGAGGAGTTACAAGCCTTGATGCATTATATGTCCGTTCCGGATTTCTTATAAAATTATGTCTCCACTTTTCCCTTTTAAAAGTCCAATGTATAATGGAGATCTTTACGAGTTCATTTTCTACTCTGATTTTGGAATCTAGTCTATTAAAACGGGATATATAAATAAAGTTTATTTTCTTCCGCTGTATTACAAGTATTTTGTAAACCCCGTTCATAGTTATGTATGTAGCACTATTTATGAAAATTGTTTCTTATAAATTCGGGTTATGATTTTAAGTAAACGAAAAATGCTTCCACAAATTTTAAAGTGATTTCTCAAGGTTCAAATCGTATCGAAATTTTAATAGACCATTTTTCCAAAGCCTTTCTTAGTTAAGTAAAAGTCATGGATGGTGTTACAACTCTTTTCTTTCTCTTTGATCATTTTTGCTTCCTGGACACCTAATTTTCGATTTGTACCTATAAGATACCAAATTCACCAATTCAAAGAGAAAATAAATTAATCGAAAAAAACATCCACGTAAACGTAAACGTAGAGTTTTATTTCTATACTCCACTGTATCGTTTTTATCTACTGTGTTTGCTGCTGTTTGTTGATGCGTATTAAAGTCCTAGTATTGGAGTTCGTGTTTTTAAGAACGCTGTTGCGAATGCACTTTTGCGCATGTTTTTTTACATGTGCGTTTGTGCATGTCCATTTGAGCGAGTGTGCTTGTGCATGTTTGTTGATTTGTATTAATGTCCTAGGATTGTAGTTTGTGTTTTCATGATCCTTTTTGAGAATGCACTTTTGCGTGTGTACTTTTGTGCATGCTTTTGTACACTTACTTATGTGCGTATCTTTCTAGCGAGAGTTTTTGTGCACGTTTCTTTATGCGCATTCATGTCCTCGAACTGTAGTACGTATTTTCATGATCGCTTTTGGAATCCAATTTTGACCATGTTCGAGTCTGAATTTGGATTTTTCATGTCAGACAGGAATTGTAGCCAGCTGAAATAGCTTTCTAATGCCACCAGAACCAGTTGATTTGGAGTCCGGATGAGAAAGTTATGCTCGACTTCGTGGACGTACACTACCGAAGATTTTGAGGGATTCTAATTTGATTTTATTTTCCTAATTGCAACTCTTTTCTTTCTCCTTGATCATTTTTGCTTCCTGGACACCTAATTTTTGATGTGTACCTACAAGATACTAAATCCATCAATTCAAACAGAAAATAAATTAATCCAAACAAAAAAATCCACGTAAACGTAAACGTAAACGTAGAGTTTTATTTCTACACTCCATTCTATCATTTTTATCAAATATTTTTGCTGCTGTTTGTTGATGCGTATTAAAGTCCTAGTATTGTAGTTCGTGTTTTTAAGAACGTTGTTGCGAATGCACTTTTGCGCATGTTTTTTTACATGTATGTTTGTGCATATCCATTTGAGCGAGTGTGGTTGTGCATGTTTGTTGATTTGTATTAATGTCCTAGGATTGTAGTTTGTGTTTTCATGATCCTTTTTGAGAATGCACTTTTGCGTGTGTACTTTTGTGCATGCTTTTGTACACTTACTTATGTGTGTATCTTTCTAGCTAGAGTTTTTGTGCACATTTCTTGATACGCATTCATGTCGTCGAACTGTAGTACGTATTTTCATGATCGCTTTTGGAATCCAATTTTGACCATGTTTGAGTCCGAATTTGGATTTTTCACGAATTGTAGCCAGCTCAAATAGCTTTCTAATGCCACCGGAACCAGTTGATTTGGAGTTCGGATGAGAAAGTTATGCTCGACTTCGTGGGCGTACACTACCAAAGATGCTGAGGGATTCTCTCTTCTAATTTGATTTTATTTTCCTAATTACAACTCTTTTCTTTCTCTTTGATCATTTTTGCTTCCTGGACAACTAATTTTTGATTTGTACCTATAAGATACTAAATCCACCAATTCAAACAGAAAATAAATTAATCCAAACAAAAAAATTCACGTAAACGTAAACGTAGAATTTTATTTCTACACTCATTGTATCATTTTTATCTACTATTTTTGCTGTTGTTTGTTGATGCGTATTAAAGTCTATGTATTGTAGTTCGTGTTTTTAAGAACGTTGTTGCGAATGCACTTTTGCGCATGTTTTTTTTACATGTATGTTTGTGCATGTCCATTTGAGCGAGTGTGCTTGTGCATGTTTGTTGATTTGTATTAATGTCCTAGGATTGTAGTTTGTGTTTTCATGATCCTTTTTGAGAATGCACTTTTGCGTGTGTACTTTTGTGCATGCTTTTGTACACTTACTTATGTGCGTATCTTTCTAGGGACAGTTTTTGTGCACGTTTATTTATGCGCATTCATGTCCTCGAACTGTAGTACGTATTTTCATGATCGCTTTTGGAATCCAATTTTGACCATGTTCGAGTCTGAATTTGGATTTTCACGTTAGACAGGAATTGTAGCGAGCTGAAATAGCTTTCTAATGCAACCGGAACCAGTTGATTTGAAGTCCGGATGAGAAAGTAATGCTCGACTTCGTGGACGTACACTAGCGAAGATATTGAGGGATTCTCTCTTCTAACTTGATTTTATTTTACTAATTGCAACTCTTTTCTTTCTCTTTGAATTTTAGCTTCTTGGAAACCTAATTTTCGATTTGTACCTATATGATACTAAATCCACCAATTCAAACAGAAAATAAATTAATACAAACAAAAAAAATCCACGTAAACGTAAACGTAGAGTTTTATTTCTACACCCCACTATATAAATTTTATCTACTGTGTTTGATGCTATTTGTTGATGCGTATTAAAGTCCAAGTATTGTAGTTCGTGTTTTTAAGAACGTTGTTGCGAATGCACTTTTGCGCATGTTTTTTTACATGTACGTTTGTGCATGTCCATTTGAGCGAGTGTGCTTGTGCATGTTTGTTGATTTGTAGTAATGTCCTAGGATTGTAGTTTGTGATTTCATGATCCTTTTTGAGAATGCACTTTTGCGTGTGTACTTTTGTCCATGCTTTTGTACACTTACTTATGTGCGTATCTTTCTAGCGAGAGATTTTGTGCACGTTTCTTGATGCGCATTCATGTCGTCGAACTGTAGTACGTATTTTCATGATCGCTTTTGGAATCCAATTTTGACCATGTTCGAGTCCGAATTTTGAATTTTCAGGTTAGACAGGAATTTTCCGGATGAGAAAGTTATGCTCGACTTCGTGGGCGTACACTACGAAAGATGTTGAGGGATGCTCTCTTCTAATTTGATTTCATTTTCCTAATTGCAACTCTTTTCTTTCTCTTTGATCATTTGTGCTTCCTGGACAACTAATTTTCGATTTGTACCTATAAGATACCAAATCCACCAATTCAAAGAGAAAATAAATTAATCCAAAAAAAACAATCCATGTAAACGTAAACGTAGAGTTTTATTTCTACACTCCACTGTATCATTTTTATCTAGTGTTTTTGTTGTTGTTTGTTGATGCGTATTAAAGTCCTAGTATTGTAGTTCGTGTTTTTAAGAACGTTGTTGTGAATGCACTTTTGCGCATGTTTTCTTACATGTGCGTTTGTGCATGTCCATTTGAGCGAGTGTGCTTGTGCATGTTTGTTAATTTGTATTAATGTCCTAGGATTGTAGTTTGTGTTTTCATGATCCTTTTTGCGAATGCACTTTTGCGTGTGTACTTTTGTGCATGATTTTGTACACTTACTTATGTGCGTATCTTTCTAGCGAGAGTTTTTGTCCACTTTTCTTGATGCGCATTCATGTCCTCGAACTGTAGTACGTATTTTCATGATCGCTTTTGGAATCCAATTTTGACCATGTTCGAGTCCGAATTTGGATTTTTCACGTTAGACAGGAATTTTAGCCAGCTGAAATAGCTTTCTAATGCCGCCGTAAACAATTGATTGGGAGTCCGGATGAGAAAGTTATGCTCGACTTCGTGGGCGTACACTACCAAAGATGTTGAGGGATTCTCTCTTCGAATTTGATTTTATTTTCCTAATTGCAACTCTTTTCTTTCTCTTTGATCATTTTTGCTTCCTGGACACCTAATTTTCGTTATGTACCTATAAGATACCAAATCCACCAATTCAAACAGAAAATAAATTAATCCAAAAAAAAAATCCATGTAAACGTAAACGTAGAGTTTTATTTCTACACTCCACTGTATCATTTTTATCTAGTGTTTTTGTTGTTGTTTGTTGATGCGTATTAAAGTCCTAGTATTGTAGTTCGTGTTTTTAAGAACGTTGTTGTGAATGCACTTTTGCGCATGTTTTTTTACATGTGCGTTTGTGCATGTCCATTTGAGCGAGTGTGCTTGTGCATGTTTGTTAATTTGTATTAATGTCCTAGGATTGTAGTTTGTGTTTTCATGATCCTTTTTGCGAATGCACTTTTGCGTATGTACTTTTGTGCATGATTTTGTACACTTACTTATGTGCGTATCTTTCTAGCGAGAGTTTTTGTCCACTTTTCTTGATGCGCATTCATGTCCTCGAACTGTAGTACGTATTTTCATGATCGCTTTTGGAATCCAATTTTGACCATGTTCGAGTCCAAATTTGGATTTTTCACGTTAGACAGGAATTTTAGCCAGCTGAAATAGCTTTCTAATGCCGCCGGAAACAATTGATTGGGAGTCCGGATGAGAAAGTTATGCTCGACTTCGTGGGCGTACACTACCAAAGATGTTGAGGGATTCTCTCTTCGAACTTGATTTTATTTTCCTAATTGCAACTCTTTTCTTTCTCTTTGATCATTTTTGCTTCCTGGACACCTAATTTTCGTTATGTACCTATAAGATACCAAATCCACCAATTCAAACAGAAAATAAATTAATCCAAAAAAAAAATCCATGTAAACGTAAACGTAGAGTTTTATTTCTACACTCCACTGTATCATTTTTATCTAGTGTTTTTGTTGTTGTTTGTTGATGCGTATTAAAGTCCTAGTATTGTAGTTCGTGTTTTTAAGAACGTTGTTGTGAATGCACTTTTGCGCATGTTTTTTTACATGTGCGTTTGTGCATGTCCATTTGAGCGAGTGTGCTTGTGCATGTTTGTTAATTTGTATTAATGTCCTAGGATTGTAGTTTGTGTTTTCATGATCCTTTTTGCGAATGCACTGTTGCGTGTGTACTTTTGTGCATGATTTTGTACACTTACTTATGTGCGTATCTTTCTAGCGAGAGTTTTTGTCCACTTTTCTTGATGCGCATTCATGTCCTCGAACTGTAGTACGTATTTTCATGATCGCTTTTGGAATCCAATTTTGACCATGTTCGAGTCCAAATTTGGATTTTTCACGTTAGACAGGAATTTTAGCCAGCTGAAATAGCTTTCTAATGCCGCCGGAAACAATTGATTGGGAGTCCGGATGAGAAAGTTATGCTCGACTTCGTGGGCGTACACTACCAAAGATGTTGAGGGATTCTCTCTTCGAACTTGATTTTATTTTCCTAATTGCAACTCTTTTCTTTCTCTTTGATCATTTTTGCTTCCTGGACACCTAATTTTCGTTATGTACCTATAAGATACCAAATCCACCAATTCAAACAGAAAATAAATTAATCCAAAAAAAAAATCCATGTAAACGTAAACGTAGAGTTTTATTTCTACACTCCACTGTATCATTTTTATCTAGTGTTTTTGTTGTTGTTTGTTGATGCGTATTAAAGTCCTAGTATTGTAGTTCGTGTTTTTAAGAACGTTGTTGTGAATGCACTTTTGCGCATGTTTTTTTACATGTGCGTTTGTGCATGTCCATTTGAGCGAGTGTGCTTGTGCATGTTTGTTAATTTGTATTAATGTCCTAGGATTGTAGTTTGTGTTTTCATGATCCTTTTTGCGAATGCACTTTTGCGTGTGTACTTTTGTGCATGATTTTGTACACTTACTTATGTGCGTATCTTTCTAGCGAGAGTTTTTGTCCACTTTTCTTGATGCGCATTCATGTCCTCGAACTGTAGTACGTATTTTCATGATCGCTTTTGGAATCCAATTTCGACCATGTTCGAGTCCAAATTTGGATTTTTCACGTTATACAGGAATTGTAGCCAGCTGAAATAGCTTTCTAATGCCGCCAGAAACAATTGATTGTGAGTCCGGATGAGAAAGTTATGCTCGACTTCGTGGGCGTACACTACCAAAGATGTTGAGGGATTCTCTCTTCTAATTTGATTTTATTTTCCTAATTGCAACTCTTTTCTTTCTCTTTGATTATTTTTGCTTCCTGGACACCTAATTTTCGTTATGTACCTATAAGATACCAAATCCACCAATTCAAACAGAAAATAAATTAATCCAAAAAAAATATCCACGTAAACGTAAACGTAGAGTTTTATTTCTACACTCCACTGTATCATTTTTATCTAGTGTTTTTGTTGTTGTTTGTTGATGCGTATTAAAGTCCTAGTATTGTAGTTCGTGTTTTTAAGAACGTTGTTGTGAATGCACTTTTGCGCATGTTTTTTTACATGTGCGTTTGTGCATGTCCATTTGAGCGAGTGTGCTTGTGCATGTTTGTTAATTTGTATTAATGTCCTAGGATTGTAGTTTGTGTTTTCATGATCCTTTTTGCGAATGCACTTTTGCGTGTGTACTTTTGTGCATGATTTTGTACACTTACTTATGTGCGTATCTTTCTAGCGAGAGTTTTTGTCCACTTTTCTTGATGCGCATTCATGTCCTCGAACTGTAGTACGTATTTTCATGATCGCTTTTGGAATCCAATTTTGACCATGTTCGAGTCCGAATTTGGATTTTTCACGTTAGACAGGAATTGTAGCCAGCTGAAATAGCTTTCTAATGCCGCCGGAAACAATTGATTGGGAGTCCGGATGAGAAAGTTATGCTCGACTTCGTGGGCGTACACTACCAAAGATGTTGAGGGATTCTCTCTTCTAATTTGATTTTATTTTCCTAATTGCAACTCTTTTCTTTCTCTTTGATCATTTTTGCTTCCTGGACACCTAATTTTCGTTATGTACCTATAAGATACCAAATCCACCAATTCAAACAGAAAATTAATCCAAAAAAAAAATCCACGTAAACGTAAACGTAGAGTTCTATTTCTACACTCCACTGTATCATTTTTATCTAGTGTTTTTGTTGTTGTTTGTTGATGCGTATTAAAGTCCTAGTATTGTAGTTCGTGTTTTTAAAAACGTTGTTGCGAATGTACTTTTACGCATGTTTTTTTACATGTACGTTTGTGCATGTCCATTTGAGCGAGTGTGCTTGTGCATGTTTGTTGATTTGTATTAATGTCCTAGGATTGTAGTTTGTGTTTTCATGATCCTTTTTGCGAATGCACTTTTGCGTGTGTACTTTTGTGCATGGTTTTGTACACTTACTTATGTGCGTATCTTTCTAGCGAGAGTTTTTGTGCACGTTTCTTTATGCGCATTCATGTCCTCGAACTGTAGTACGTATTTTCATGATCGCTTTTGGAATCCAATTTTGACCATGTTCGAGTCCGAATTTGGAAATTTGACATGAGACAGGAATTGTAGCCAGCTGAAATAGCTTTCTAATACCGCAGGAACCAGTTGATTTGGAGTCCGGATGAGAAAGTTTAACTCGACTTCGTGGACACTACCGAAGATGTTGAGGGATCCTCTCTTCTAATTTGATTTTATTTTCCTAATTGCAACTCTTTTCTTACTCTTTTATCATTTTTGCTTCATGGACAGCTCATTATCAATTTGTACCTATAGAATACTAAATCCACCAATTAAAACAGAAATATAAATTAATCCATAAAAAAAACCACGTAAACGTAAACAATGAGTGTTATTTCTACACTCCACTGTATCTTTTGTATCTAGTGTTCTTGCTGTTGTTTGGTTATGCGTATTAAAGTCCTAGTGTTGTATTTCGTGTTTTTAAGAATGTTGTTGCGAATGCACTTTTGTGCATGTTTTTTTACATGTACGTTTTTGCATGTCCATTTGAGCGAGTGTGTTTGTGCATGTTTGTTGATTTGTATTAATGTCCTAGGATTGTAGTTTGTGTTTTCATGAACATTTTTGCGAATGCACTTTTGCGTGAGTACTTTTGTGCATGATTTTGTACTTTTACTTATGTGCGTGTCTTTTGTAGCGAGTGTTTTTGTGCACGTTTCTTGATGTGCATTCGTGTCCTCGAACTGTAGCGGGTATTTTCAAAATCGCTTTTGGAATCCAATTTTGACCATGTTTGAGTCCGAATTTGGAAATTTGACATTAGACAGGAATTGTAGCCAGCTGAAATAGCTTTCTAATGCCGCCGGAACCAGTTGATTTGGAGTCCGGATGAGAAAGTTATGCTCGACTTCATGGACACTACCGAAGATTGTGAGGGATCCTCTCTTCTAATTTGATTTTATTTTCCTAATTGCAACTCTTTTCTTACTCTTTGATCATTTTTGCTTCATGGACACATCATTACCAATCTGTACCTATAGAATACTAAATCCACCAATTAAACCAGAAATGTAAATTAATGCATAAAAAAATCCACGTAAACGTAAACGTTGAGTGTTATTTCTACACTCCACTGTATCTTTTGTATCAAGTGTTCTTGCTGTTGTTTGGTTATGCGTATTAAAGTCCTAGTGTTGTATTTCATGTTTTTAAGAACGTTGTTGCGAATGCACTTTTGCGCATGTTTTTTTACATGTACGTTTGTGCATGTCCATTTGAGCGAGTGTGTTTGTGCATGTTTGTTGATTTGTATTAATGTCCTAGGATTGTAGTTTGTGTTTTCATGATCATTTTTGCGAATGCACTTTTGCGTGTGTACTTTTGTGCATGCTTTTTTACACTTCATTATGTGCGTATCTTTCTAGCAAGAGTGTTTGTGCACGTTTCTTGATGCGTATTTGATGTCCTCGAACTGTTGTACGTATTTGCAAGATGGCTTTTGGAATCCAATTTTGACCGAGTTCGAGTCCGAATTTGGATTTTTCACGTTTGACAGGAATTGTAGCCAGCTGAAATAGCTTTCAAATGCCATCAGAACCAGTTGATTTGGAGTACGGATGAGAAAGTTATGCTCGACTTCGTGGACGTACACTACCAAAGATGTTGAGGGATTCTCTCTTCTAATTTGATTTTATTTTCCTAACTACAACTCTTTTCTTTCTCTTTGATCATTTTTGCTTCCTGGACACCTAATTTTCGATCTGTACCTATAAGATACCAAATCCGACAATTCAAACAGAAAATAAATTAATCCAAAAAAATAAATCCACCTAACCGTAAATATAGAATTCTATTTCTACACTCCACTGTATCTATTTTATCAAGTGTTTTTGCTGTTGTTTGTTGATGCGTATTAAATTCCTAGTATTGTAGTTCGTGTTTTTGAGAACGTTGTTGCGAATGCACTTTTGCGCATGTTTTTTTACATGTACGTTTGTGCATGTTCATTTGAGCGAGTGTGCTTGTGCATGTTTGTTGATTTGTATTAATGTCCTAGGATTGTAGTTTGTGTTTTCATGATCCTTTTTGCGAATGCACTTTTGTGTGTGTACTTTTGTGCATGCTTTTTTACACTTACTTATGTGCGTATCTTTCTAGCGAGAGTTTTTGTGCACGTTTCTTGATGCGCATTTCATGTCCTCGAACTGTTGTACGTATTTTCATGATCGCTTTTGGAATCAAATTTTGACCGAGTTCGAGTCCGAATTTGAATTTTTCACCTTAGACACGAACTGTAGCCAGCTGAAATAGTTTTCTAATGCCGCCAAAAACAGTTGATTTCGAGTCCGGATGAGAAAGTTATGCTCGACTTCGTGGACGTACACTACCAACGATGTTGAGGGATTCTCTCTTCTAATTTGATTTTATTTTCCTAATTGCAACTCTTTTCTTTCTCTTTGATCATTTTTGCTTCCTGGACACCTAATTTTTGATCTGTACTTATAAGATACCAAATCCGACAATTCAAACAGAAAATAAATTAATCCAAAAAAATAAATCCACCTAACCGTAAATATAGAATTCTATTTCTACACTCCACTGTATCTATTTTATCAAGTGTTTTTGCTGTTGTTTGTTGATGCGTATTAAATTCCTAGTATTGTAGTTCGTGTTTTTGAGAACGTTGTTGCGAATGCACCTTTGCGCATGTTTTTTTACATGTACGTTTGTGCATGTTCATTTGAGCGAGTGTGCTTGTGCATGTTTGTTGATTTGTATTAATGTCCTAGGATTGTAGTTTGTGTTTTCATGATCCTTTTTGCGAATGCACTTTTGTGTGTGTACTTTTGTGCATGCTTTTTTACACTTACTTATGTGCGTATCTTTCTAGCGAGAGTTTTTGTGCACGTTTCTTGATGCGCATTTCATGTCCTCGAACTGTTGTACGTATTTTCATGATCGCTTTTGGAATCAAATTTTGACCGAGTTCGAGTCCGAATTTGAATTTTTCACCTTAGACACGAACTGTAGCCAGCTGAAATAGTTTTCTAATGCCGCCAAAAACAGTTGATTTCGAGTCCGGATGAGAAAGTTATGCTCGACTTCGTGGACGTACACTACCAACGATGTTGAGGGATTCTCTCTTCTAATTTGATTTTATTTTCCTAATTGCAACTCTTTTCTTTCTCTTTGATCATTTTTGCTTCCTGGACACCTAATTTTCGATCTGTACTTATAAGATACCAAATCCACCAATTCAAACAGAAAATAAATTAATCCAAAAAACAAAATCCACGTAACCGTAAATGTAGAGTTTTATTTCACACTCCACTGTATCTATTTTATCAAGTGTTTTTGCTATTGTTTGTTGATGCGTATTGAATTCCTTGTATTGTTGTTTGTGTTTTTGAGAACGTTGTTGCGAATGCACTTTTGCGCATGTTTTTTTCCATGTACGTTTGTGCATGTCCATTTGAGCGAGTGTGCTTGTGCATGTTTGTTGATTTGTATTAATGTCCTAGGATTGTAGTTTGTGTTTTCATGATCCTTTTTGTGAATGCACTTTTGCGTGTGTACTTTTGTGCATGCTTTTGTACACTTACTTATGTGCGTATCTTTCTAGCGAGACTTTTTGTGCACGTTTCTTGATGCGCATTCAAGTCCTCGAACTGTTGTACGTATTTTCATGATGGCTTTTGGAATCCAATTTTGACCATGTTCGAGTCCGAATTTGAATTTTTCACGTTAGACAATAATTGTAGCCAGCTGAAATAGATTTCTAATGCAGCCAAAACCTGTTGATTTGGAGTCCGGATGAGAAAGTTATGCTCGACTTCGTGGACGTACACTACCAAAGATGTTTAGGTATTCTCTCTTCTAATTTGATTTTATTTTCCTAATTGCAACTCTTTTCTTTCTCTTTGATCATTTTGTCTTCCTGGACACCTAATTTTCGATCTGTACTTATAAGATACCAAATCCACCAATTCAAACAGAAAATAAATTAATCCAAAAAAACAAAATCCACATAACCGTATATGTAGAGTTTTATTTCTACAGTCCACTGTATCTATTTTATCAAGTGTTTTTGTTGTTGTTTGTTGATGCGTATTAAATTCCTAGTATTGTAGTTCGTGTTTTTGAGAACGTTGTTGCGAATGCACTTTTGCGCATGTTTTTTTACATGTACGTTTGTGCATGTCCATTTGAGCGAGTGTGCTTGTGCATGTTTGTTGATTTGTATTAATGTCCAAGGATTGTAGTTTGTGTTTTCATGATCCTTTTTGCGAATGCCCTTTTGCATGAGTACTTTTGTGCATACTTTTGTAAACTTACTTTTGTGCGTATCTTTCTAGCGAGAGTTTTTGTGCACGTTTCTTGATGCGCATTCATGTCCTCGAACTGTAGTACGTAATTTCATGATCGCTTTTGGAATCCAATTTTGACCATGTTTGAGTCCGAATTTGGATTTTTTACGTTAGACAGGAATTGTAGCCAGCTGAAATAGCTTTCTAATGCCGCCAGAACCAAGTGATTTGGAGTCCAGATGAGAAAGTTATGCTGGACTTCGTGGACGTACACTACCAAAGATTTTGAGGGATTCTCTCTTCTAATTTTATTTTATTTTCCTAATTGCAACTCTTTTCTTTCTCTTTGATCATTTTTGCTTCCTGGACACCTAATTTTCGATTTGTACCTATAAGATACCAATCCACCAATTCGAACATAAAATAAATTAATCCAAAAAAAAAAGTCCACGTAAACGTAAACGTTAACGTAGAGTTTTATTTCTACACTCCACAGTATCATTTTTATCTAGTGTTTTTGCTGTTGTTTGTTGATGCGTATTAAAGTTCTAGTATTGTAGTTCGTGTTTTTAAGAACGTTGTTGCGAATGCACTTTTGCGCATGTTTTTTAACATGTACGTTTGTGCATGTCCATTTGAGCGAGTGTGCTTGTGCATGTTTGTTAATTTTTATTAATGTCCTAGGATTGTAGTTTGTGTTTTCATGATCCTTTCCGTGAATGCACTTTTGCGTGTGTACTTTTGTGCATGCTTTTGTACACTTACTTATGTGCGTATCTTTCTAGCGAGACTTTTGTGCACGTTTCTTGATGCGCATTCAAGTCCTCGAACTGTTGTACGTATTTTCATGATCGCTTCTTGAATCCAATTTTGAACATGTTCGAGTCCGAATTTGAATTTTTCACGTTAGACAGGAATTGTAGCCAGGCTTTCTAATGCCGCCAAAACCAGTTGATTTGGAGTCCGGATGAGAAAGTTATGCTCGACTTCGTGGACGTACACTACCAAAGATGTTGAGGGATTCTCTCTTCTAATTTGATTTTATTTTCCTAATTGCAACTCTTTTCTTTCTCATTGATCAGTTTTGCTTCCTGGACACCTAATTTTTTATTTGTACCTATAAGATACCAAATCCACCAATTCAAATAGAAAATAAATTAATCCAAAAACAAAATCCACGTAAACGTAAATGTAGAGTTTTATTTCTACAGTCCACTATATCATTTTTATCTACTGTTTTTGCTGCTGTTTGTTGATGCGTATTAAAGTCCTCAATTTAATAATTTGCAAGCCAAAATTTCCAGCTCATATACACGACCCAAATAGTTCATCACTATACATTTTAGAAAATACATGAAAACTAAAATTTTAAATACCAAATCATACATAACAACATTCTCAACTTTTATTCATCAAAATTTCAAGTGCATTTGAGCAACAAAGTTAACAAGTACTATGACCAATCTCCTTTTTCCAGCTAACAACATCAAATCGTGTTTTAGAAACATAAGATTACATTATCTCGTATTTGCACAAGTTTTCAAGCAAAAAGAAAACGAGAGAACATCTTGAACAAAATTCGATAATCTCTAACATTGTAGATTCTAAAAGTATTATTCAGCTTCTGTCATATTGTGGATTGCATCAACAATAAAATCGTTCAGAACTACCTGAATAAATTACCATAATATCCATAAATTAGCAACAAGATAACAAGTTTAAAAATTTCACATGTCTTGACATATCCAAAGCATTATCTACATGAAACTTTAACATTAAAAAATAGATAACTTTTCATGGCATTGGATGGGAAAATGGGAATTGACATATTTAACATCCAAAGGGTCTTGGATGAAGCAATAATAATGAACAAAAAATCCAATCAAAGCAAGCATACCTGTTTATCAGTATTCCCATCCAACCATCAATAACCTTTACTTTCTCATCAGAATCAATAATTTGAAAGCCTCCTGGTACATGTTACCATATTCAGCTAATTGTTATCTAAATTATACACATACTAAGATGCAATGGGGAGTTTTATGCAATTTGGGGTGCATTATGATGACAAAAACCTGTAGACTATTTTACAAAATAAAAATATAAATCGTCTGCTAGAAAATATACCATTTTATTATCTCCAACAATTAGCAGTCAGTTGCAGAAAAGTTAATGAGTTCTGAAGTTGTTCAATGGAAGAACTTCAATCGGATTACTTTGAAGATAATCATAGTATAATACTATAATAAAAAAAATCAGACAACCCAAATATATTTTCTTTAACAAGTGCATAGTCATGGTCAAATATTAAAATTCATAATGCTAAAATAGATTTGTTTACCAACCTTTCATTAAAAAAATATTCTGCCATATTCTTCTTCTCCATCTTGCTGGACGAGCAATGTGTGGAGCAATGTGTGGTGTCCTTGTATTAAACAAAAAATATATAGTTATGTGAATATCCTTCTCACTAATTATAATTTTACGATTTTTTTAAGAAATTATAGAGGCAATATTGAGAAAAGAACAACTAATAATTGGGCCGATTATTGTGATTAGGAATTAGAACAAAGAAAACCTAATACATATTGTAATCATTAAACGGCAAATAATTGTATGAATACTACACCCGCTTAATGGAAACAATTCTTTTGCATTCGAAATCCGTTTATATGTGAGCTTTTGTTGACCTTATTTTGAAGGTATTAGGAGGATCCGTATACATATTTCGAAATAATACAAATTAGATTATCAAAATTGAAGAGAAAAACTAATGGAATCGTATATCCAAGAGCAATTAAATTGAGTTTCACTATATTGAAGACGAATCGTATATCCATTCACAATCAGTCCAACCTAAAACAACAAAAAAAGAAAAAGAAAAAGAAAAAGGTTGAAATAAAATACCCCAATGTATTTAATCGGAAGAATTGTTCTGAAACAATAAATCCTATCATACTCATGGGCGAAACTCGACGCTCTAATCCTCTTCTTCTTCCATACTCTTCTCTTCTCCGTCTATGTCGTTGTTGGGAAGAAAAAAGACTAGTAGGTTTTTTATGTAAACCAGCATTGAGTAGGGAAGTGTGAATTGGGTTGGGCCAAAGTTTAAAAAAATATAGAAAGGAAGAAAAAAAAAACCCAGCCAAAATAAAACTATAGGCATAGACGTGTTCCTATAAATTTGTAAAGTAGCTAAAAAAATAATAAATGAGGCATTTATAAAAATATGTCCAAAAAACTTAAATGCCCCTATAGGGCATATGAATAAGAGAATTGTAGCAAATGCCCCAAAAAACTATATTTGAGGCATTTATAAAATAATGTCTCTAAAAAAGTGTCGCAATATCAACATTTTGTTGTAGTGAATTTATTTGCTATTTATGTGGAATTATGTGAACTAATGTGCATTATATGTCTGCATGAATATTCTTGATTTTATTCTCTATATGTATAACGAAAATGTATTTCATGTGTTTAATGTAATTGAACACGTGCAATTATGAGATTTACGTGGATTTAGTTTTAGTAACAGAAGAATTTATTTTCTCACACTAGAAAGATTATATGCTTAATTGATAGTAATTTACCATCTTTAAATTCGCTAGGATTGTATGTGTTGCATGCATACACTTATTCCATGTGCATTTCAACTTGGCTTTTATTTAGCATTTTATTTTAAGATAACTTAAATGAAATTGCCTAGAAGTCCCTCTAGATTATTTCAAATTTCTCCTAATTGCAAAAAGACCCCTCTTCATACTTAGTCATTAAGATATCAAGCATCCAAGACTCTATAAATACCACCCTCTCCTCTTCATTTCCACACACCAAAACATCAGCCAAAATTCCTCTCCCCTCTCTCCTCTCTAACCCACGATAACCCCCTCCTTCAAATAATCCCAAAGGCTTCTCTTGTTCTTCACAATGAAGCAAGCTCTTCTCCTTCTTCTTTCCCCTCAATTATTCAGCATATACTCATAAAAGGTTTCTCTCATCAATAAACTCCAAGAAAACACCCCTCCTACAGCCTTCAAACTCAGCCCAAAGCATCCCAAGATCATCTATGGCCAAAACTCGAAGACCTCCATGAATCCTTCAATTTCTCCTTCTCTTGTCTTTAATTTCTTTCAAATGGGTAAGGACCCCTTGGTCTTTACTGAAATTGAATTGAATGTTAAGTTAACCAATGTTTTTATGTTAATCTTATGTGTTTAAGTTTGGGTTTTATGACTATAGGATGATTGAGTTTAGAATCTTGAACTAGATGCTTAGATTGAAATTTACAGATTCATAGTCACGGAGTTTAAGCCTTGTTTCATAGAATATTTATTTTTATAAAACTGTGAAATTACTAGAGAATATAGATCACTCTGTTATCTTGAATTTGATATAAAGTGTGTCTTTTTTGGATTAAAAATGATTAAGTTGTGATTTATTTTCCGAAACTGCACAGATTATGTGTCACGAAAAAAATGCATGTTAAATCTGATCCTGTATTACTCCGATCATAGTGATTCCACTTGGATTAGATATTATACTTATAGATGTAATCTTTGTCAAAATTTCACGGTGTTTTGAAAAGAAAATAATTGTATTTGGTATTTTTGAAGTCAATGCTCTGTTTCTGGAATTTCGACAACAGAGCTGTAGAGTTTTAAATATTTCTCTTCTTTGGATAGGTATTTTGGAAAACTGTTTTGAATGGTACTTTTAACTCCAAAACGAGTATTATGTTAAAGTTTCAGAATTTTTGGATGCATGATTAAAGAGAAATTAATTTTCAAAAGTAAAGTACTAAAACTGCCCTGTTTTCTAAAATGAATTTCTTTGAATTGATGGAATTAATTATGAGCATGTTTTAAACTCTTGATGCATAACTTTAATAGCATGACTGAACTTAGAACAAATTATTTAGAGTGTTTATCTCTTGAAGAAATTAGTGATCGGGTATAAGTTAGAGTATGATTACAATATAAGGAATAATGATAAATTGTTTATAGAACTTATGTGCTATTTAGATGATCTAAAAGTTCTTGAGTATTGTTATGTGTTTTCGATTATATACTTGACTGGAATTATGTGGATTAGAACTTCATGTGTGATAAATTAAATATATATGCTTGATTGTTGTTTAATCTTGTACAAGTATCTATATACGTATTTACGCCTGCGTGGTTGTGATTATACTCCAACCCATGGCTTATGTATCATAAGTATGCTACTATATATACATATATATATATATATATATATATATATATATATATATATTATATATATATATATATATATATTTATGCCTACGTGGTCGTGATTATACTCCGATCCATGGCTTATGAATTACACTTATATATCTAAATTGTTGTTATGTGAGCTTGTGGTAAAGGTAAAGTATTCGATGCTTTATGTGAAATATTAGGTAGCTATGGCCTAAGGTGCATTTAAATGCGATATAAGGGATATTTTTAATGATAGGAATGTGTGATTATGTGATTATATCATTATGTGATTATGTGACTATGATATGGTTAAAGTTGAAGAATGCCCTCATTAGTAAAGTTATAGTCGTGACTATAGTAAAGTTATAGATCACAAGCTCCAAAATACACGGCTTATTGCCGAACTCCACCATTGTTTTTCCAAACGGGCCCAATGTTTTCTCATGCATTATTTCATGAAAAGTCTAGAAGTCTAAAAGTTTCATATTGCATATTGCATAGTAAAGTTAAAAGGGTGTTGAGTACCCTTAAATGTTAGAAGGGTGTTAAGTACCCGATTATTAAAGAAAGTTGGATGTTAAGTATCCGTGAAATGTTTAAAGTGAAAGGTTTAAAGTAACCGGTAAATGTGAGATTTATGTTAAGTGTATGAATGAATGATTGCAAGTTTATTGGATACCTAATTTTATGTATTAAGTTTCTTATGTGGCCAATTATATGTGATATGAATGAATGATTGCAAGTTTATTGGATGCCTAATTTTATGTATTAAGTTTCTTATGTGGCCAATTATATGTGATATGAATGAATGATTGCAAGTTTATTGGATGCCTAATTTTATGTATTAAGTTTCTTATGTGGCCAATTATGTGTGATATGAATGAATGATTGCAAGTTTATTAGATGCCTAATTTTATGTATTAAGTTTATTATGTGGCCAATTATATGTGATATGAATGAATGATTGCAAGTTTATTATATGCCTAATTTTATGTGTTAAGTTTCTTACGTGGCCAATTATATGTGATATGAATGAATGTTATGATATTGCATAAATGAATAGAGTATGTTATAAAAGACGTAGATGAAAAGAACATAGACGAGGACTTTAGGACTCCCGTAGGGCGCGAGTGACACGTTGAGAGAGGTGTGAGTATCGCCAGACCAATGTTCTTACTGAGCCAGTGGTTAGGCTCACGCTCTATGCGAATCCCCATTTCAGGTCCTCAACGTAATCAGAGTGGCGCAGCGGAGCGGAGTTGGAGGAGTTACAAGCCTTGATGCATTATATGTCCTCTCCGGATTTCTTATAAAATTATGTCTCCACTTTTCCCTTTTAAAAGTCCAATGTATAATGGAGATCTTTACGAGTTCATTTTGTACTCTGATTTTGGAATCTAGTCTATTAAACCGGGGTATATAAATAGAGTTTATTTTCTTCCGATGTATTACAAGTATTTTGTAAACCCCGTTCATAGTTATGTATGTAGCACTCTTTATGAAAATGGTTTCTTATAAATTCGGGTTATGATTTTAAGTAAACGAAAAATGCTTCCACAAATTTTAAAGTGATTTCTCAAGGTTCAAATCGTATCGAAATTTTAATAAAGACCATTTTTCCAAAGCCTTTCTTAGTTAAGTAAAAGTCATGGATGGTGTTACAACTCTTTTCTTTCTCTTTGATCATTTTTCCTTCCTGGACACCTAATTTTCGATTTGTACCTATAAGATACCAAATCCACCAATTCAAAGAGAAAATAAATTAATCCAAAAAAAAATCCACGTAAACGTAAACGTAGAGTTTTATTTCTACACTCCACTGTATCGTTTTTATCTACTGTGTTTGTTGCTGTTTGTTGATGCGTATTAAAGTCCTAGTATTGGAGTTCGTGTTTTCAAGAACGTTGTTGCGAATGCACTTTTGCGCATGTTTTTTTACATGTGCGTTTGTGCATGTCCATTTGAGCGAGTGTGCTTGTGCATGTTTGTTGATTTGTATTAATGTCCTAGGATTGTAGTTTGTGTTTTCATGATCCTTTTTGAGAATGCACTTTTGCGTGTGTACTTTTGTGCATGCTTTTGTAAACTTACTTATGTGCGTAACTTTCTAGCGAGTGTTTTTGTGCACGTTTCTTTATGCACATTCATGTCCTCGAACTGTAGTACGTATTTTCATGATCGCTTTTGGAATCCAATTTTGACCATGTTCGAGTCTGAATTTGGATTTTTCTTGTTAGACAGGAATTGTAGCCAGCTGAAATAGCTTTCTAATGCCACCGGAACCAGTTGATTTGGTGTCCGGATGAGAAAGTTATGCTCGACTTCGTGGACGTACACTACCGAAGATTTTGAAGGATTCTAATTTGATTTTATTTTCCTCATTGCAACTCTTTTCTTTCTCTTTGATCATTTTTGCTTCCTGGACACCTAATTTTCGATTTGTACCTATAAGATACTAAATCCATCAATTCAAACAGAAAATAAATTAATCCAAACAAAAAAATCCACGTAAACGTAAACGTAAACGTAGAGTTTTATTTCTACACTCCATTATATCATTTTTATCAAATATTTTTGCTGCTATTTGTTGATGCGAATTAAAGTCCTAGTATTGTAGTTCGTGTTTTTAAGAACGTTGTTGTGAATGCACTTTTGCGCATGTTTTTTTACATGTATGTTTGTGCATATCCATTTGAGCGAGTGTGGTTGTGCATGTTTGTTGATTTGTATTAATGTCCTAGGATTGTAGTTTGTGTTTTCATGATCCTTTTTGAGAATGCACTTTTGCGTGTGTACTTTTGTGCATGCTTTTGTACACTTACTTATGTGCGTATCTTTCTAGCTAGAGTTTTTGTGCACATTTCTTGATGCGCATTCATGTCGTCGAACTGTAGTACGTATTTTCATGATCGCTTTTGGAATCCAATTTTGACCATGTTCGAGTCCGAATTTGGATTTTTCAGGAATTGTAGCCAGCTGAAATAGCTTTCTAATGCCACCGGAACCAGTTGATTTGGAGTCCGGATGAGAAAGTTATGCTCGACTTCGTGGGCGTACACTACCAAAGATGCTGAGGGATTCTCTCTTCTAATTTGATTTTATTTTCCTAATTGCAACTCTTTTCTTTCTCTTTGATCATTTTTGCTTCCTGGACAACTAATTTTCGATTTGTACCTATAAGATACTAAATCCACCAATTCAAACAGAAAATAAATTAATCGAAACAAAAAAATCCACGTAAACGTAAACGTAGAATTTTATTTCTACACTCATTGTATCATTTTTATCTACTATTTTTGCTGCTGTTTGTTGATGCCTATTAAAGTCTATGTATTGTAGTTCGTGTTTTTAAGAACGTTGTTGCGAATGCACTTTTGCGCATGTTTTTTTTACATGTATGTTTGTGCATGTCCATTTGAGCGAGTGTGCTTGTGCATGTTTGTTGATTTGTATTAATGTCCTAGGATTGTAGTTTGGTTTTCATGATCCTTTTTGGGAATGCACTTTTGCGTGTGTACTTTGGTGCATGCTTTTGTACACTTACTTATGTGCGTATGTTTCTAGGGACAGTTTTTGTGCACGTTTATTTATGCGCATTCATGTCCTCGAACTATAGTACGTATTTTCATGATCGCTTTTGGAATCCAATTTTGACCATGTTCGAGTCTGAATTTGGATTTTCACGTTAGACAGGAATTAGCCAGCTGAAATAGCTTTCTAATGCAACCGGAACCAGTTGATTTGATGTCCGGATGAGAAAGTAATGCTCGACTTCGTGGACGTACACTACCGAAGATTTTGAGGGATTCTCTCTTCTAACTTGATTTTATTTTCCTAATTGCAACTCTTTTCTTTCTCTTTGATCATTTTAGCTTCCTGGACACCTAATTTTCGATTTGTACCTATAAGATACTAAATCCACCAATTCAAACAGAAAATAAATTAATACAAACAAAAAAATCCACGTAAACGTAAACGTAGAGTTTTATTTCTACACTCCACTATATCATTTTTATCTACTGTGTTTGATGCTGTTTGTTGATGCGTATTAAAGTCCTAGTATTGTAGTTCGTGTTTTTAAGAACGTTGTTGCGAATGCACTTTTGCGCATGTTTTTTTACATGTACGTTTGTGCATGTCCATTTGAGCGAGTGTGCTTGTGCATGTTTGTTGATTTGTAGTAATGTCCTAGGATTGTAGTTTGTGATTTCATGATCCTTTTTGAGAATGCACTTTTGCGTGTGTACTTTTGTCCATACTTTTGTACACTTACTTATGTGCGTATCTTTCTAGCGTGAGATTTTGTGCACGTTTCTTGATGCGCATTCATGTCGTCGAACTGTAGTACGTATTTTCATGATCGCTTTTGGAATCCAATTTTGACCATGTTCGAGTCCGAATTTGGAATTTTCAGGTTAGACAGGAATTGTAGCCAGCTGAAATAGCTTTCTAATGCCACCGGAACCAGTTGATTTGGAGTCCGGATGAGAAAGTTATGCTCGACTTCGTGGGCGTACACTACCAAAGATGTTGAGGGATTCTCTCTTCTAATTTGATTTTATTTTCCTAATTGCAACTCTTTTCTTTCTCTTTGATCATTTTTGCTTCCTAGACACCTAATTTTCGTTTTGTACCTATACGATACCAAATCCACCAATTCAAACAGAAAATAAATTAATCCAAAAAAAAAATCCACGTAAACGTAAACGTAGAGTTTTATTTCTACACTCCACTGTATCATTTTTATCTTGTGTTTTTGTTGTTGTTTGTTGATGCGTATTAAAGTCCTAGTATTGTAGTTCGTGTTTTTAAGAACGTCGTTGCGAATGCACTTTTGCGCATGTTCTGTTACATGTACGTTTGTGCATGTCCATTTGAGCGAGTGTGCTTGTGCATGTTTGTTGATTTGTATTAATGTCCTAGGATTGTAGTTTTTGTTTTCATGATCCTTTTTGCGAATGCACTTTTGCGTGAGTACTTTTGTGCATGCTTTTGTACACTGACTTATGTGCGTATCTTTCTAGCGAGAGTTTTTGTGCACGTTTCTTGATGCGCATTCATGTCCTCGAACTGTAGTACGTATTTTCATGATCGCTTTTGGAATCTAATTTTGACCATGTTCGAGTCCGAATTTGGATTTTTCATGTACACAGGAATTGTAGCCATGTGAAATAGCTTTCTAATGCCGCCAGAACCAGTTTATTTGGAGTCCGGATGAGAAAGTTATGCTCGACTTCGTGGACGTACACTACCAAAGATTTTGAGGGATTCTCTCTTCTAATTTGATTTTATTTTCCTAATTGCAACTCTTTTCTTTCTCTTTGATCATTTTTGCTTCCTGGACACCTAATTTTCGATTTGTACCTATAAGATACCAAATCCACCAATTCAAACAGAAATTAAATTAATCCAAAAAAAAAAATCCACGTAAACGTAAACGTAGAGTTTTATTTCTACACTCCACTGTATCATTTTTATCTAGTGTTTTTGCTGTTGTTTGTTGATGTGTATTAAAGTCCTAGTTTGTAGTTCGTGATTTTAAGAACGTTGTTGCGAATGCACTTTTGCGCATGTTTTTTTACATGTACGTTTGTGCATGTCCATTTGAGCGAGTGTGCTTGTGCATGTTTGTTGATTTGTATTAATGTCCTAGGATTGTAGTTTTTGTTTTCATGATCCTTTTTGCCAATGCACTTTTGCGTGAGTACTTTTGTGCATGCTTTTGTACACTTACTTATGTGCGTATCTTTCTAGCGAGAGTTTTTGTGCACGTTTCTTGATGCGCATTCATGTCCTCGAACTGTAGTACGTATTTTCATGATCGCTTTTGGAATCCAATTTTGACCATGTTCGAGTCGGAATTTGGATTTTTCTTGTTACACAGGAATTGTAGCCAGCTGAAATAGCTTTCTAATGCCGCCGGAATCAGTTGATTTGGAGTCCGGATGAGAAAGTTATGCTCGACTTCGTGGACGTACACTACCAAAGATTTGAGGGATTCTCTCTTCTAATTTGATTTTATTTTCCTAATTGCAACTCTTTTCTTTCTCTTCGATCATTTTTGCTTCCTGGACACCTAATTTTCGATTTGTACCTATAAGATACCAAATCCACCAATTAAAACAGAAAATAAATTAATCCAAAAAAAAAAAACACGTAAACGTAAACGTAGAGTTTTATTTCTACACTCCACTTTATCATTTTTATCTAGTGTTTTTGCTGTTGTTTGTTGATGCGTATTAAAGTCCTAGTTTGTAGTTCGTGATTTAAAGAACGTTGTTGCGAATGCACTTTTGCGCATGTTTTTTTTCATGTACGTTTGTGCATGTCCATTTGAGCGAGTGTGCTTGTGCATGTTTGTTGATTTGTATTGATGTCCTAGGATTGTAGTTTGTGTTTTCATGATCCTTTTTGCGAATGCACTTTTGCGTGAGTACTTTTGTGCATGCTTTTGTACACTTACTTATGTGTGTATCTTTCTAGCGAGAGTTTTTGTGCACGTTTCTTGATGCGCATTCATGTCCTCGAACTGTAGTACGTATTTTCATGATCGCTTTTGGAATCCAATTTTGACCATGTTCGAGTCTGAATTTGGATTTTTCACGTTAGAGAGGATTTGTAGCCAGCTGAAATAGCTTTCTAATGCCACCGGAACCAGTTGATATGGAGTCCGGATGAGAAAGTTATGCTCGACTTCGTGGACGTACACTACCAAAGATTTTGAGGGATTCTCTGTTCTAATTTGATTTTATTTTCCTAATTGCAACTCTTTTCTTTCTCTTTGATCATTTTTGCTTCCTGGACACCTAATTTTCGATTTGTACCTATAAGATACCAAATCCACCCATTCAAACAGAAAATAAATTAATCTAGAAAAAAAAATACACGTAAACGTAAACGTAGAGTTTTATTTCTACACTCCACTGTATCATTTTTATCTAGTGTTTTTGCTGTTGTTTGTTGATGCGTATTAAAGTCCTAGTATTGTAGTTCGTGTTTTTAAGAAATTTGTTGCGAATGCACTTTTGCGTATGTTTTTTTACATGTACGTTTGTGCATGTCCATTTGAACGAGTGTGCTTGTGCATGTTTGTTGATTTGTATTAATGTCCTAGGATTGTAGTTTGTGTTTTCATGATCCTTTTTGCGAATGCACTTTTGCGTGAGTACTTTTGTGCATGCTTTTGTAAACTTACTTTTGTGCGTATCTTTCTAGTGAGAGTTTTTGTGCACGTTTCTTGATGCGCATTCATGTCCTCGAACTGTAGTACGTATGTTCATGATCGCTTTTTGAATCCAATTTTGACCATGTTCGAGTCTGAATTTGGATTTTTCACGTTACACAAGAATTGTAGCCAGCAGAAATAGCTTTCTAATGCCGCCGGAACTAGTTGATTTGGAATCCGGATGAGAGAGATATGCTCGACTTCGTGGACGTACACTACCAAGATGTTGAGGGATTCTCTCTTCTAATTTGATTTTATTTTCCTAATTGCAAATCTTTTCTTTCTCTTTGATCATTTTTGCTTCCTAGACACCTAATTTTCGATTTGTACCTATAAGATACCAAATCCACCAATTCAAACAGAAAATAAATTAATCCAAAAAAAAAATCCACGTAAACGTAAACGTAGAGTTTTATTTCTACACTCCACTGTATCATTTTTATCTTGTGTTTTTGTTGTTGTTTGTTGATGCGTATTAATGTCCTAGTATTGTAGTTCGTGTTTTTAAGAACGTCGTTGCGAATGCACTTTTGTGCATGTTCTTTTACATGTACGTTTGTGCATGTCCATTTGAGCGAGTGTGCTTGTGCATGTTTGTTGATTTGTATTAATGTCCTAGGATTGTAGTTTTTGTTTTCATGATCCTTTTTGCGAATGCACTTTTGCGTGAGTACTTTTGTGCATGCTTTTGTACACTGACTTATGTGCGTATCTTTCTAGCGAGAGTTTTTGTGCACGTTTCTTGATGCGCATTCATGTCCTCGAACTGTAGTACGTATTTTCATGATCGCTTTTGGAATCTAATTTTGACCATGTTCGAGTCCAAATTTGGATTTTTCTTGTTACACAGGAATTGTAGCCAGCTGAAATAGTTTTCAAATGCCGCCGGAACCTGTTGATTTGGATTCCGGATGAGAAGGTTATGCTCGACTTCGTGGACGTACACTACCAAAGATTTTGAGGGATTCTCTCTTTCTAATTTGATTTTATTTTCCTAATTGCAACTCTTTTCTTTCTCTTTGATCATTTTTGCTTCCTGGACACCTAATTTCCGATTTGTACCAATAATATACCAAATCCACCAATTCAAACAGAAAATAAATGGGCAAATTACCAAAACCCCCCTGAGGTAAGCCTAAATAACGAAAATCCCCCCCATGTTCTCGTAATTACGAAAACCCCCCTTGACTAACGGTTGACCGAATTTTTTTAACCGAAAACGTGAAATGTCTATTATATCCTTCTGTTAAATATGTAAAAAATAAAGGGCAAATTACCAAAACCCCCTGAGGTAAGCCTAAATAACGAAAATCCCCCCTGACATCCCTTTCAGTTGATGATTTATTGCTTTTATAAATTTATTTATTACTTGTAATTTGTATTGATAATTTGATATTATAATTTTTTTTTTATTTATATATTTTAATTGATTTTATTTATCCAGAGGAGTATTCATACGGATTTATGCTTTTAGCTTGAATGATGCATGGTTGTATTTCTCGAATTGTAAAATATTTAATTTTATATATAAAAAATAATTAAATTTTGATATCTCATTCATTGATTTTTTTTAATCCAATAAAAATACATTGTACATTCATAATGATTGATTATATTTGGGTTTAATTTAAGAAAAATAAGTATTTTGCAGACACTTATATATATTTTTATTTATATATTTTAATTGATTTTATTTATCCAGAGGAGTATTCATACGGATTTATGCTTTTAGCTTGAATGATGCATGGTTGTATTTCTCGAATTGTAAAATATTTAATTTTATATATAAAAAATAATTAAATTTTGAAATCTCATTCATTGATTTTTTTTAATCCAATAAAAATACATTGTACATTCATAATGATTGATTATATTTGGGTTTAATTTAAGAAAAATAAATATTTTGTACATTCATAATGACCCCTCATTAAATAAAATGCTTACAATTACCCCCTAAGGTTAATTTCGTGTACAAGGGCAAAATTGGTATTATCGGAGGAATATTCGGGAGAATCAAAAAGATTCTATCGAGTCTAACACCGTTAGAGCTATTTGTAAGACGTCTGCATACCTCAGGGGGGGTTTCGTAATTACGAGAACATGGGGGGGATTTTCGTTATTTAGGCTTACCTCAGGTGGGTTTTGGTAATTTGCCCAAAATAAATTAATCCAAAAAAAAAAAATCCACGTAAACGTAAACGTAGAGTTTTATTTCTACACTCCACTGTATCTATTTTATCTAGTGTTTTTGCTGTTGTTTATTGATGCGTATTAAAGTCCTAGTTTTGTAGTTCGTGTTTTTAAGAACGTTGTTGCGAATGCACTTTTGCGCATGTTTTTTTACATGTACGTTTGTGCATGTCCATTTGAACGAGTGTAAAGTTTTATTTCTACACTCCACTCCACCTATTTGATCTAGTGTTTTTGCTGTTGATTGTTGATGCGTATTAAAGTCCTAGTCTTGTAGTTCGTGTTTGTAAGAACGTTGTTGCGAATGCACTTTTGCGCATGTTTTTTTACATGTACGGTTGTGCATGTCCATTTGAGCGAGTGTGCTTGTGCATGTTTGTTGATTTGTATTAATGTCCTAGGATTGTAGTTTGTGTTTTCATGATCCTTTTTGCGAATGCACTTTTGCGTGAGTACTTTTGTGCATGCCTTTGTATACTTACTTATGTGCGTATCTTTCTAGCGACAGTTTTTGTGCACGTTTCTCGATGCGCATTCATGTCCTCGAACTGTAGTACGTATTTTCATGATCGCTTTTGGAATCCAATTTTGACCATGTTCGAGTTCGAATTTGGATTTTTCACGTTAGACAGGAATTGTAGCCAGCTGAAATAGCTTTCTAATGCCACCGGAACCAGTTGATTTGGAGTCCGGATGAGAAAGTTATGCTCGACTTCGTGGACGTACACTACCAAAGATTTTGAGGGATTCTCTCTTCTAATTTGATTTTATTTTCCTAATTGCAACTTTTTTCTTTCTCTTTGATCATTTTTGCTTCCTGGACACCTAATTTTCGATTTGTACCTATAAGATACCAAATCCACCAATTCAAACAGAAAAAAATTAATCCAAAAAAAAAAATCCACTTAAACGTAAACGTAGAGTTTTATTTCTACACTCCACTATATCTTTTTTATCTAGTGTTTTTGCTGTTGTTTACTGATGCGTATTAAAGTCCTAGTATTGTAGTTCGTGTTTTTAAGAACGTTGTTGCGAATGCACTTTTGCGCATGTTTTTTTACATGTACGTTTGTGCATGTCCATTTGAGCGAGTGTGCTTGTGCATGTTTGTTGATTTGTATTAATGTCCTAGGATTGTAGTTTGTGTTTTCATGATCCTTTTTGCGAATGCACTTTTGCGTGAGTACTTTTGTGCATGCCTTTTTATACTTACTTATGTGCGTATCTTTCTAGCGACAGTTTTTGTGCACGTTTCTCGATGCGCATTCATGTCCTCGAACTGTAGTACGTATTTTCATGATCGGTTTTGGAATCCAATTTTGACCATGTTCGAGTCCGAATTTGGATTTTTTACGTTAGACAGGAATTGTAGCCAGCTGAAATAGCTTTCTAATGCCGCCGGAACCAGTTGATTTGGAGTCCGGATGAGAAAGTTATGCTCGACTTCGTGGACGTACACTACCAAAGATTTTGAGGGATTCTCTTTTCTAATTTGATTTTATTTTCCTAATTGCAACTCTTTTCTTTCTCTTTGATCATTTTTGCTTCCTGGACACCTAATTTTCGATTTGTACCTATAAGATACCAAATCCACCAATTCAAACAGAAAATAAATTAATCCAAAAAAAAAAAATCCACTTAAACGTAAACGTAGAGTTTTATTTCTACACTCCACTATATCTTTTTTATCTAGTGTTTTTGCTGTTGTTTGTTATGCGTATTAAAGTCCTAGTATTGTAGTTCGTGTTTTTAAGAACGTTGTTGCGAATGCACTTTTGCGCATGTTTTTTTACATGTACGTTTGTGCATGTCCATTTGAGCGAGTGTGCTTGTGCATGTTTGTTGATTTGTATTAATGTCCTAGGATTGTAGTTTGTGTTTTCATGATCCTTTTTGCGAATGCACTTTTGCGTGAGTACTTTTGTGCATGCCTTTGTATACTTACTTATGTGCGTATCTTTCTAGCGACAGTTTTTGTGCACGTTTCTCGATGCGCATTCATGTCCTCGAACTGTAGTACGTATTTTCATGATCGCTTTTGGAATCCAATTTTGACCATGTTCGAGTTCGAATTTGGATTTTTCACGTTAGACAGGAATTGTAGCCAGCTGAAATAGCTTTCTAATGCCGCCGAAACCAGTTGATTTGGAGTCCGGATGAGAAAGTTATGCTCGACTTCGTGGACGTACACTACCAAAGATGTTGAGGGATTCTCTCTTCTAATTTGATTTTATTTTCCTAATTGCAACTCTTTTCTTTCTCTTTGATCATTTTTGCTTCCTGGACACCTAATTTTCGATTTGTACCTATAAGATACCAAATCCACCAATTCAAACAGAAAATAAATTAATCCAAAAAAAAAATCCACTTAAACGTAAACGTAGAGTTTTATTTCTACACTCCACTATATCTTTTTTATCTAGTGTTTTTGCTGTTGTTTATTGATGCGTATTAAAGTCCTAGTATTGTAGTTCGTGTTTATAAGAACGTTGTTGCGAATGCACTTTTGCGCATGTTTTTTTACATGTACGTTTGTGCATGTCCATTTGAGCGAGTGTGCTTGTGCATGTTTGTTGATTTGTATTAATGTCCTAGGATTGTAGTTTGTGTTTTCATGATCCTTTTTGCGAATGCACTTTTGCGTGAGTACTTTTGTGCATGCCTTTGTATACTTACTTATGTGCGTATCTTTCTAGCGACAGTTTTTGTGCACGTTTCTCGATGCGCATTCATGTCCTCGAACTGTAGTACGTATTTTCATGATCGCTTTTGGAATCCAATTTTGACCATGTTCGAGTTCGAATTTGGATTTTTCACGTTAGACAGGAATTGTAGCAGCTGAAATAGCTTTCTAATGCCGTCAGAACCAGTTGATTTGGAGTCCGGATGAGAAAGTTATGCTCGACTTCGTGGACGTACACTACCAAAGATGTTGAGGGATTCTCTCTTCTAATTTGATTTTATTTTCCTAATTGCAACTCTTTTCTTTCTCTTTGATCATTTTTGCTTCCTGGACACCTAATTTTCGATTTGTACCTATAAGATACCAAATCCACCAATTCAAACAGAAAATAAATTAATCCAAAAAAAAATCCACTTAAACGTAAACGTAGAGTTTTATTTCTACACTCCACTGTATCTATTTGATCTAGTGTTTTTGCTGTTGTTTGTTGATGCGTATTAAAGTCCTAGTATTGTAGTTCGTGTTTGTAAGAACGTTTTGCGAATGCACTTTTGCGCATGTTTTTTTACATGTACGTTTGTGCATGTCCATTTGAGCGAGTGTGCTTGTGCATGTTTGTTGATTTGTATTAATGTCCTAGGATTGTAGTTTGTGTTTTCATGATCCTTTTTGCGAATGCACTTTTGCGTGAGTACTTTTGTGCATGCCTTTGTATACTTACTTATGTGCGTATCTTTCTAGCGACAGTTTTTGTGCACGTTTCTCGATGCGCATTCATGTCCTCGAACTGTAGTACGTATTTTCATGATCGCTTTTGGAATCCAATTTTGACCATGTTCGAGTCCGAATTTGGATTTTTCACGTTAGACAGGAATTGTAGCCAGCTGAAATAGCTTTCTAATGCCGCCGGAACCAGTTGATTTGGAGTCCGGATGAGAAAGTTATGCTCGACTTCGTGGACGTACACTACCAAAGATTTTGAGGGATTCTCTCTTCTAATTTGATTTTATTTTCCTAATTGCAACTCTTTTCTTTCTCTTTGATCATTTTTGCTTCCTGGACACCTAATTTTCGATTTGTACCTATAAGATACCAAATCCACCAATTCAAACAGAAAAAAAATTAATCCAAAAAAAAAAATCCACTTAAACGTAAACGTAGAGTTTTATTTCTACACTCCACTGTATCTTTTTTATCTAGTGTTTTTGCTGTTGTTTGTTGATGCGTATTAAAGTCCTAGTATTGTAGTTCGTGTTTTAAGAACGTTGTTGCGAATGCACTTTTGCGCATGTTTTTTTACATGTACGTTTGTGCATGTCCATTTGAGCGAGTGTGCTTGTGCATGTTTGTTGATTTGTATTAATGTCCTAGGATTGTAGTTTGTGTTTTCATGATCCTTTTTGCGAATGCACTTTTGCGTGAGTACTTTTGTGCATGCCTTTGTATACTTACTTATGTGCGTATCTTTCTAGCGACAGTTTTTGTGCACGTTTCTCGATGCGCATTCATGTCCTCGAACTGTAGTACGTATTTTCATGATCGCTTTTGGAATCCAATTTTGACCATGTTCGAGTCCGAATTTGGATTTTTCACGTTAGACAGGAATTGTAGCCAGCTGAAATAGCTTTCTAATGCCGCCGGAACCAGTTGATTTGGAGTCCGGATGAGAAAGTTATGCTCGACTTCGTGGACGTACACTACCAAAGATTTTGAGGGATTCTCTTTTCTAATTTGATTTTATTTTCCTAATTGCAACTCTTTTCTTTCTCTTTGATCATTTTTGCTTCCTGGACACCTAATTTTCGATTTGTACCTATAAGATACCAAATCCACCAATTCAAACAGAAAATAAATTAATCCAAAAAAAAAATCCACTTAAACGTAAACGTAGAGTTTTATTTCTACACTCCACTGTATCTTTTTTATCTAGTGTTTTTGCTGTTGTTTGTTGATGCGTATTAAAGTCCTAGTATTGTAGTTCGTGTTTTTAAGAACGTTGTTGCGAATGCACTTTTGCGCATGTTTTTTTACATGTACGTTTGTGCATGTCCATTTGAGCGAGTGTGCTTGTGCATGTTTGTTGATTTGTATTAATGTCCTAGGATTGTAGTTTGTGTTTTCATGATCCTTTTTGCGAATGCACTTTTGCGTGAGTACTTTTGTGCATGCCTTTGTATACTTACTTATGTGCGTATTTTTCTAGCGACAGTTTTTGTGCACGTTTCTCGATGCGCATTCATGTCCTCGAACTGTAGTACGTATTTTCATGATCGCTTTTGGAATCCAATTTTGACCATGTTCGAGTTCGAATTTGGATTTTTCACGTTAGACAGGAATTGTAGCCAGCTGAAATAGCTTTCTAATGCCGCCGAAACCAGTTGATTTGGAGTCCGGATGAGAAAGTTATGCTCGACTTCGTGGACGTACACTACCAAAGATGTTGAGGGATTCTCTCTTCTAATTTGATTTTATTTTCCTAATTGCAACTCTTTTCTTTCTCTTTGATCATTTTTGCTTCCTGGACACCTAATTTTCGATTTGTACCTATAAGATACCAAATCCACCAATTCAAACAGAAAATAAATTAATCCAAAAAAAAAATCCACTTAAACGTAAACGTAGAGTTTTATTTCTACACTCCACTGTATCTTTTTTATCTAGTGTTTTTGCTGTTGTTTATTGATGCGTATTAAAGTCCTAGTATTGTAGTTCGTGTTTATAAGAACGTTGTTGCGAATGCACTTTTGCGCATGTTTTTTTACATGTACGTTTGTGCATGTCCATTTGAGCGAGTGTGCTTGTGCATGTTTGTTGATTTGTATTAATGTCCTAGGATTGTAGTTTGTGTTTTCATGATCCTTTTTGCGAATGCACTTTTGCGTGAGTACTTTTGTGCATGCCTTTGTATACTTACTTATGTGCGTATCTTTCTAGCGACAGTTTTTGTGCACGTTTCTCGATGCGCATTCATGTCCTCGAACTGTAGTACGTATTTTCATGATCGCTTTTGGAATCCAATTTTGACCATGTTCGAGTCCGAATTTGGATTTTTAACGTTAGACAGGAATTGTAGCCAGCTGAAATAGCTTTCTAATGCCGCCAAAACCAGTTGATTTGGAGTCCGGATGAGAAAGTTATGCTCGACTTCGTGGACGTACACTACCAAAGATGTTGAGGGATTCTCTCTTCTAATTTGATTTTATTTTCCTAATTGCAACTCTTTTCTTTCTCTTTGATCATTTTTGCTTCCTGGACACCTAATTTTCGATTTGTACCTATAAGATACCAAATCCACCAATTCAAACAGAAAATAAATTAATCCAAAAAAAAAATCCACTTAAACGTAAACGTAGAGTTTTATTTCTACACTCCACTGTATCTATTTGATCTAGTGTTTTTGCTGTTGTTTATTGATGCGTATTAAAGTCCTAGTATTGTAGTTCGTGTTTATAAGAACGTTGTTGCGAATGCACTTTTGCGCATGTTTTTTTACATGTACGTTTGTGCATGTCCATTTGAGCGAGTGTGTTTGTGCATGTTTGTTGATTTGTATTAATGTCCTAGGATTGTAGTTTGTGTTTTCATGATCCTTTTTGCGAATGCACTTTTGCGTGAGTACTTTTGTGCATGCCTTTGTATACTTACTTATGTGCGTATCTTTCTAGCGACAGTTTTTGTGCACGTTTCTCGATGCGCATTCATGTCCTCGAACTGTAGTACGTATTTTCATGATCGCTTTTGGAATCCAATTTTGACCATGTTCGAGTCCGAATTTGGATTTTTCACGTTAGACAGGAATTGTAGCCAGCTGAAATAGCTTTCTAATGCCGCCAAAACCAGTTGATTTGGAGTCCGGATGAGAAAGTTATGCTCGACTTCGTGGACGTACACTACCAAAGATGTTGAGGGATTCTCTCTTCTAATTTGATTTTATTTTCCTAATTGCAACTCTTTTCTTTCTCTTTGATCATTTTTGCTTCCTGGACACCTAATTTTCGATTTGTACCTATAAGATACCAAATCCACCAATTCAAACAGAAAATAAATTAATCCAAAAAAAAATCCACTTAAACGTAAACGTAGAGTTTTATTTCTACACTCCACTGTATCTTTTTTATCTAGTGTTTTTGTTGTTGTTTATTGATGCGTATTAAAGTCCTAGTATTGTAGTTCGTGTTTATAAGAACGTTGTTGCGAATGCACTTTTGCGCATGTTTTTTTACATGTACGTTTGTGCATGTCCATTTGAGCGAGTGTGCTTGTGCATGTTTGTTGATTTGTATTAATGTCCTAGGATTGTAGTTTGTGTTTTCATGATCCTTTTTGCGAATGCACTTTTGCGTGAGTACTTTTGTGCATGCCTTTGTATACTTACTTATGTGCGTATCTTTCTAGCGACAGTTTTTGTGCACGTTTCTCGATGCGCATTCATGTCCTCGAACTGTAGTACGTATTTTCATGATCGCTTTTGGAATCCAATTTTGACCATGTTCGAGTCCGAATTTGGATTTTTACGTTAGACAGGAATTGTAGCCAGCTGAAATAGCTTTCTAATGCCGCCAAAACAGTTGATTTGGAGTCCGGATGAGAAAGTTATGCTCGACTTCGTGGACGTACACTACCAAAGATGTTGAGGGATTCTCTCTTCTAATTTGATTTTATTTTCCTAATTGCAACTCTTTTCTTTCTCTTTGATCATTTTTGCTTCCTGGACACCTAATTTTCGATTTGTACCTATAAGATACCAAATCCACCAATTCAAACAGAAAAAAAATTAATCCAAAAAAAAAATCCACTTAAACGTAAACGTAGAGTTTTATTTCTACACTCCACTATATCTTTTTTATCTAGTGTTTTTGCTGTTGTTTATTGATGCGTATTAAAGTCCTAGTATTGTAGTTCGTGTTTTTAAGAACGTTGTTGCGAATGCACTTTTGCGCATGTTTTTTTACATGTACGTTTGTGCATGTCCATTTGAGCGAGTGTGCTTGTGCATGTTTGTTGATTTGTATTAATGTCCTAGGATTGTAGTTTGTGTTTTCATGATCCTTTTTGCGAATGCACTTTTGCGTGAGTACTTTTGTGCATGCCTTTGTATACTTACTTATGTGCGTATCTTTCTAGCGACAGTTTTTGTGCACGTTTCTCGATGCGCATTCATGTCCTCGAACTGTAGTACGTATTTTCATGATCGCTTTTGGAATCCAATTTTGACCATGTTCGAGTCCGAATTTGGATTTTTCACGTTAGACAGGAATTGTAGCCAGCTGAAATAGCTTTCTAATGCCGCCGAAACCAGTTGATTTGGAGTCCGGATGAGAAAGTTATGCTCGACTTCGTGGACGTACACTACCAAAGATGTTGAGGGATTCTCTCTTCTAATTTGATTTTATTTTCCTAATTGCAACTCTTTTCTTTCTCTTTGATCATTTTTGCTTCCTGGACACCTAATTTTCGATTTGTACCTATAAGATACCAAATCCACCAATTCAAACAGAAAAAAAATTAATCCAAAAAAAAAAAATCCACTTAAACGTAAACGTAGAGTTTTATTTCTACACTCCACTGTATCTATTTGATCTAGTGTTTTTGCTGTTGTTTGTTGATGCGTATTAAAGTCCTAGTATTGTAGTTCGTGTTTATAAGAACGTTGTTGCGAATGCACTTTTGCGCATGTTTTTTTACATGTACGTTTGTGCATGTCCATTTGAGCGAGTGTGCTTGTGCATGTTTGTTGATTTGTATTAATGTCCTAGGATTGTAGTTTGTGTTTTCATGATCCTTTTTGCGAATGCACTTTTGCGTGAGTACTTTTGTGCATGCCTTTGTATACTTACTTATGTGCGTATCTTTCTAGCGACAGTTTTTGTGCACGTTTCTCGATGCGCATTCATGTCCTCGAACTGTAGTACGTATTTTCATGATCGCTTTTGGAATCCAATTTTGACCATGTTCGAGTCCGAATTTGGATTTTTCACGTTAGACAGGAATTGTAGCCAGCTGAAATAGCTTTCTAATGCCGCCGAAACCAGTTGATTTGGAGTCCGGATGAGAAAGTTATGCTCGACTTCGTGGACGTACACTACCAAAGATGTTGAGGGATTCTCTCTTCTAATTTGATTTTATTTTCCTAATTGCAACTCTTTTCTTTCTCTTTGATCATTTTTGCTTCCTGGACACCTAATTTTCGATTTGTACCTATAAGATACCAAATCCACCAATTCAAACAGAAAATAAATTAATCCAAAAAAAAAATCCACTTAAACGTAAACGTAGAGTTTTATTTCTACACTCCACTATATCTTTTTTATCTAGTGTTTTTGCTGTTGTTTGTTGATGCGTATTAAAGTCCTAGTATTGTAGTTCGTGTTTATAAGAACGTTGTTGCGAATGCACTTTTGCGCATGTTTTTTTACATGTACGTTTGTGCATGTCCATTTGAGCGAGTGTGCTTGTGCATGTTTGTTGATTTGTATTAATGTCCTAGGATTGTAGTTTGTGTTTTCATGATCCTTTTTGCGAATGCACTTTTGCGTGAGTACTTTTGTGCATGCCTTTGTATACTTACTTATGTGCGTATCTTTCTAGCGACAGTTTTTGTGCACGTTTCTCGATGCGCATTCATGTCCTCGAACTGTAGTACGTATTTTCATGATCGCTTTTGGAATCCAATTTTGACCATGTTCGAGTCCGAATTTGGATTTTTCACGTTAGACAGGAATTGTAGCCAGCTGAAATAGCTTTCTAATGCCGCCAAAACCAGTTGATTTGGAGTCCGGATGAGAAAGTTATGCTCGACTTCGTGGACGTACACTACCAAAGATGTTGAGGGATTCTCTCTTCTAATTTGATTTTATTTTCCTAATTGCAACTCTTTTCTTTCTCTTTGATCATTTTTGCTTCCTGGACACCTAATTTTCGATTTGTACCTATAAGATACCAAATCCACCAATTCAAACAGAAAATAAATTAATCCAAAAAAAAAAATCCACTTAAACGTAAACGTAGAGTTTTATTTCTACACTCCACTGTATCTATTTGATCTAGTGTTTTTGCTGTTGTTTGTTGATGCGTATTAAAGTCCTAGTATTGTAGTTCGTGTTTTTAAGAACGTTGTTGCGAATGCACTTTTGCGCATGTTTTTTTACATGTACGTTTGTGCATGTCCATTTGAGCGAGTGTGCTTGTGCATGTTTGTTGATTTGTATTAATGTCCTAGGATTGTAGTTTGTGTTTTCATGATCCTTTTTGCGAATGCACTTTTGCGTGAGTACTTTTGTGCATGCCTTTGTATACTTACTTATGTGCGTATCTTTCTAGCGACAGTTTTTGTGCACGTTTCTCGATGCGCATTCATGTCCTCGAACTGTAGTACGTATTTTCATGATCGCTTTTGGAATCCAATTTTGACCATGTTCGAGTTCGAATTTGGATTTTTCACGTTAGACAGGAATTGTAGCCAGCTGAAATAGCTTTCTAATGCCGCCGAAACCAGTTGATTTGGAGTCCGGATGAGAAAGTTATGCTCGACTTCGTGGACGTACACTACCAAAGATGTTGAGGGATTCTCTCTTCTAATTTGATTTTATTTTCCTAATTGCAACTCTTTTCTTTCTCTTTGATCATTTTTGCTTCCTGGACACCTAATTTTCGATTTGTACCTATAAGATACCAAATCCACCAATTCAAACAGAAAATAAATTAATCAAAAAAAAAAATCCACTTAAACGTAAACGTAGAGTTTTATTTCTACACTCCACTGTATCTTTTTTATCTAGTGTTTTTGCTGTTGTTTGTTGATGCGTATTAAAGTCCTAGTATTGTAGTTCGTGTTTTAAGAACGTTGTTGCGAATGCACTTTTGCGCATGTTTTTTTACATGTACGTTTGTGCATGTCCATTTGAGCGAGTGTGCTTGTGCATGTTTGTTGATTTGTATTAATGTCCTAGGATTGTAGTTTGTGTTTTCATGATCCTTTTTGCGAATGCACTTTTGCGTGAGTACTTTTGTGCATGCCTTTGTATACTTACTTATGTGCGTATCTTTCTAGCGACAGTTTTTGTGCACGTTTCTCGATGCGCATTCATGTCCTCGAACTGTAGTACGTATTTTCATGATCGCTTTTGGAATCCAATTTTGACCATGTTCGAGTCCGAATTTGGATTTTTCACGTTAGACAGGAATTGTAGCCAGCTGAAATAGCTTTCTAATGCCGCCAAAACCAGTTGATTTGGAGTCCGGATGAGAAAGTTATGCTCGACTTCGTGGACGTACACTACCAAAGATGTTGAGGGATTCTCTCTTCTAATTTGATTTTATTTTCCTAATTGCAACTCTTTTCTTTCTCTTTGATCATTTTTGCTTCCTGGACACCTAATTTTCGATTTGTACCTATAAGATACCAAATCCACCAATTCAAACAGAAAATAAATTAATCCAAAAAAAAAATCCACGTAAACGTAAACGTAGAGTTTTATTTCTACACTCCACTGTATCTTTTTTATCTAGTGTTTTTGCTGTTGTTTGTTGATGCGTATTAAAGTCCTAGTATTGTAGTTCGTGTTTTTAAGAACGTTGTTGCGAATGCACTTTTGCGCATGTTTTTTTACATGTACGTTTGTGCATGTCCATTTGAGCGAGTGTGCTTGTGCATGTTTGTTGATTTGTATTAATGTCCTAGGATTGTAGTTTGTGTTTTCATGATCCTTTTTGCGAATGCACTTTTGCGTGAGTACTTTTGTGCATGCCTTTGTATACTTACTTATGTGCGTATCTTTCTAGCGACAGTTTTTGTGCACGTTTCTCGATGCGCATTCATGTCCTCGAACTGTAGTACGTATTTTCATGATCGCTTTTGGAATCCAATTTTGACCATGTTCGAGTCCGAATTTGGATTTTTCACGTTAGACAGGAATTGTAGCCAGCTGAAATAGCTTTCTAATGCCGCCAAAACCAGTTGATTTGGAGTCCGGATGAGAAAGTTATGCTCGACTTCGTGGACGTACACTACCAAAGATGTTGAGGGATTCTCTCTTCTAATTTGATTTTATTTTCCTAATTGCAACTCTTTTCTTTCTCTTTGATCATTTTTGCTTCCTGGACACCTAATTTTCGATTTGTACCTATAAGATACCAAATCCACCAATTCAAACAGAAAAATAAATTAATCCAAAAAAAAAAATCCACTTAAACGTAAACGTAGAGTTTTATTTCTACACTCCACTGTATCTATTTGATCTAGTGTTTTTGCTGTTGTTTGTTGATGCGTATTAAAGTCCTAGTATTGTAGTTCGTGTTTATAAGAACGTTGTTGCGAATGCACTTTTGCGCATGTTTTTTTACATGTACGTTTGTGCATGTCCATTTGAGCGAGTGTGCTTGTGCATGTTTGTTGATTTGTATTAATGTCCTAGGATTGTAGTTTGTGTTTTCATGATCCTTTTTGCGAATGCACTTTTGCGTGAGTACTTTTGTGCATGCCTTTGTATACTTACTTATGTGCGTATCTTTCTAGCGACATTTTTTGTGCACGTTTCTCGATGCGCATTCATGTCCTCGAACTGTAGTACGTATTTTCATGATCGCTTTTGGAATCCAATTTTGACCATGTTCGAGTCCGAATTTGGATTTTTCACGTTAGACAGGAATTGTAGCCAGCTGAAATAGCTTTCTAATGCCGCCGAAACCAGTTGATTTGGAGTCCGGATGAGAAAGTTATGCTCGACTTCGTGGACGTACACTACCAAAGATGTTGAGGGATTCTCTCTTCTAATTTGATTTTATTTTCCTAATTGCAACTCTTTTCTTTCTCTTTGATCATTTTTGCTTCCTGGACACCTAATTTTCGATTTGTACCTATAAGATACCAAATCCACCAATTCAAACAGAAAATAAATTAATCCAAAAAAAAAATCCACTTAAACGTAAACGTAGAGTTTTATTTCTACACTCCACTGTATCTTTTTTATCTAGTGTTTTTGCTGTTGTTTGTTGATGCGTATTAAAGTCCTAGTATTGTAGTTCGTGTTTTTAAGAACGTTGTTGCGAATGCACTTTTGCGCATGTTTTTTTACATGTACGTTTGTGCATGTCCATTTGAGCGAGTGTGCTTGTGCATGTTTGTTGATTTGTATTAATGTCCTAGGATTGTAGTTTGTGTTTTCATGATCCTTTTTGCGAATGCACTTTTGCGTGAGTACTTTTGTGCATGCCTTTGTATACTTACTTATGTGCGTATCTTTCTAGCGACATTTTTTGTGCACGTTTCTCGATGCGCATTCATGTCCTCGAACTGTAGTACGTATTTTCATGATCGCTTTTGGAATCCAATTTTGACCATGTTCGAGTCCGAATTTGGATTTTTCACGTTAGACAGGAATTGTAGCCAGCTGAAATAGCTTTCTAATGCCGCCAAAACCAGTTGATTTGGAGTCCGGATGAGAAAGTTATGCTCGACTTCGTGGACGTACACTACCAAAGATGTTGAGGGATTCTCTCTTCTAATTTGATTTTATTTTCCTAATTGCAACTCTTTTCTTTCTCTTTGATCATTTTTGCTTCCTGGACACCTAATTTTCGATTTGTACCTATAAGATACCAAATCCACCAATTCAAACAGAAAATAAATTAATCAAAAAAAAAAAATCCACTTAAACGTAAACGTAGAGTTTTATTTCTACACTCCACTGTATCTATTTGATCTAGTGTTTTTGCTGTTTTTTGTTGATGCGTATTAAAGTCCTAGTATTGTAGTTCGTGTTTTTAAGAACGTTGTTGCGAATGCACTTTTGCGCATGTTTTTTTACATGTACGTTTGTGCATGTCCATTTGAGCGAGTGTGCTTGTGCATGTTTGTTGATTTGTATTAATGTCCTAGGATTGTAGTTTGTGTTTTCATGATCCTTTTTGCGAATGCACTTTTGCGTGAGTACTTTTGTGCATGCCTTTGTATACTTACTTATGTGCGTATCTTTCTAGCGACAGTTTTTGTGCACGTTTCTCGATGCGCATTCATGTCCTCGAACTGTAGTACGTATTTTCATGATCGCTTTTGGAATCCAATTTTGACCATGTTCGAGTCCGAATTTGGATTTTTCACGTTAGACAGGAATTGTAGCCAGCTGAAATAGCTTTCTAATGCCGCCAAAACAGTTGATTTGGAGTCCGGATGAGAAAGTTATGCTCGACTTCGTGGACGTACACTACCAAAGATGTTGAGGGATTCTCTCTTCTAATTTGATTTTATTTTCCTAATTGCAACTCTTTTCTTTCTCTTTGATCATTTTTGCTTCCTGGACACCTAATTTTCGATTTGTACCTATAAGATACCAAATCCACCAATTCAAACAAAAAATAAATTAATCAAAAAAAAAAAATCCACTTAAACGTAAACGTAGAGTTTTATTTCTACACTCCACTGTATCTATTTGATCTAGTGTTTTTGCTGTTGTTTGTTGATGCGTATTAAAGTCCTAGTATTGTAGTTCGTGTTTTTAAGAACGTTGTTGCGAATGCACTTTTGCGCATGTTTTTTTACATGTACGTTTGTGCATGTCCATTTGAGCGAGTGTGCTTGTGCATGTTTGTTGATTTGTATTAATGTCCTAGGATTGTAGTTTGTGTTTTCATGATCCTTTTTGCGAATGCACTTTTGCGTGAGTACTTTTGTGCATGCCTTTGTATACTTACTTATGTGCGTATTTTTCTAGCGACAGTTTTTGTGCACGTTTCTCGATGCGCATTCATGTCCTCGAACTGTAGTACGTATTTTCATGATCGCTTTTGGAATCCAATTTTGACCATGTTCGAGTCCGAATTTGGATTTTTCACGTTAGACAGGAATTGTAGCCAGCTGAAATAGCTTTCTAATGCCGCCAAAACCAGTTGATTTGGAGTCCGGATGAGAAAGTTATGCTCGACTTCGTGGACGTACACTACCAAAGATGTTGAGGGATTCTCTCTTCTAATTTGATTTTATTTTCCTAATTGCAACTCTTTTCTTTCTCTTTGATCATTTTTGCTTCCTGGACACCTAATTTTCGATTTGTACCTATAAGATACCAAATCCACCAATTCAAACAGAAAATAAATTAATCCAAAAAAAAAAATCCACTTAAACGTAAACGTAGAGTTTTATTTCTACACTCCACTGTATCTATTTGATCTAGTGTTTTTGCTGTTGTTTGTTGATGCGTATTAAAGTCCTAGTATTGTAGTTCGTGTTTATAAGAACGTTGTTGCGAATGCACTTTTGCGCATGTTTTTTTACATGTACGTTTGTGCATGTCCATTTGAGCGAGTGTGCTTGTGCATGTTTGTTGATTTGTATTAATGTCCTAGGATTGTAGTTTGTGTTTTCATGATCCTTTTTGCGAATGCACTTTTGCGTGAGTACTTTTGTGCATGCCTTTGTATACTTACTTATGTGCGTATCTTTCTAGCGACAGTTTTTGTGCACGTTTCTCGATGCGCATTCATGTCCTCGAACTGTAGTACGTATTTTCATGATCGCTTTTGGAATCCAATTTTGACCATGTTCGAGTCCGAATTTGGATTTTTCACGTTAGACAGGAATTGTAGCCAGCTGAAATAGCTTTCTAATGCCGCCGAAACCAGTTGATTTGGAGTCCGGATGAGAAAGTTATGCTCGACTTCGTGGACGTACACTACCAAAGATGTTGAGGGATTCTCTCTTCTAATTTGATTTTATTTTCCTAATTGCAACTCTTTTCTTTCTCTTTGATCATTTTTGCTTCCTGGACACCTAATTTTCGATTTGTACCTATAAGATACCAAATCCACCAATTCAAACAGAAAATAAATTAATCCAAAAAAAAAATCCACGTAAACGTAAACGTAGAGTTTTATTTCTACACTCCACTGTATCTATTTGATCTAGTGTTTTTGCTGTTGTTTGTTGATGCGTATTAAAGTCCTAGTATTGTAGTTCGTGTTTTTAAGAACGTTGTTGCGAATGCACTTTTGCGCATGTTTTTTTACATGTACGTTTGTGCATGTCCATTTGAGCGAGTGTGCTTGTGCATGTTTGTTGATTTGTATTAATGTCCTAGGATTGTAGTTTGTGTTTTCATGATCCTTTTTGCGAATGCACTTTTGCGTGAGTACTTTTGTGCATGCCTTTGTATACTTACTTATGTGCGTATCTTTCTAGCGACAGTTTTTGTGCACGTTTCTCGATGCGCATTCATGTCCTCGAACTGTAGTACGTATTTTCATGATCGCTTTTGGAATCCAATTTTGACCATGTTCGAGTCCGAATTTGGATTTTTCACGTTAGACAGGAATTGTAGCCAGCTGAAATAGCTTTCTAATGCCGCCGAAACCAGTTGATTTGGAGTCCGGATGAGAAAGTTATGCTCGACTTCGTGGACGTACACTACCAAAGATGTTGAGGGATTCTCTCTTCTAATTTGATTTTATTTTCCTAATTGCAACTCTTTTCTTTCTCTTTGATCATTTTTGCTTCCTGGACACCTAATTTTCGATTTGTACCTATAAGATACCAAATCCACCAATTCAAACAGAAAATAAATTAATCCAAAAAAAAATCCACTTAAACGTAAACGTAGAGTTTTATTTCTACACTCCACTGTATCTTTTTTATCTAGTGTTTTTGCTGTTGTTTGTTGATGCGTATTAAAGTCCTAGTATTGTAGTTCGTGTTTATAAGAACGTTGTTGCGAATGCACTTTTGCGCATGTTTTTTTACATGTACGTTTGTGCATGTCCATTTGAGCGAGTGTGCTTGTGCATGTTTGTTGATTTGTATTAATGTCCTAGGATTGTAGTTTGTGTTTTCATGATCCTTTTTGCGAATGCACTTTTGCGTGAGTACTTTTGTGCATGCCTTTGTATACTTACTTATGTGCGTATCTTTCTAGCGACATTTTTTGTGCACGTTTCTCGATGCGCATTCATGTCCTCGAACTGTAGTACGTATTTTCATGATCGCTTTTGGAATCCAATTTTGACCATGTTCGAGTCCGAATTTGGATTTTTCACGTTAGACAGGAATTGTAGCCAGCTGAAATAGCTTTCTAATGCCGCCGGAACCAGTTGATTTGGAGTCCGGATGAGAAAGTTATGCTCGACTTCGTGGACGTACACTACCAAAGATGTTGAGGGATTCTCTCTTCTAATTTGATTTTATTTTCCTAATTGCAACTCTTTTCTTTCTCTTTGATCATTTTTGCTTCCTGGACACCTAATTTTCGATTTGTACCTATAAGATACCAAATCCACCAATTCAAACAGAAAATAAATTAATCCAAAAAAAAAAATCCACTTAAACGTAAACGTAGAGTTTTATTTCTACACTCCACTGTATCTTTTTTATCTAGTGTTTTTGCTGTTGTTTGTTGATGCGTATTAAAGTCCTAGTATTGTAGTTCGTGTTTTTAAGAACGTTGTTGCGAATGCACTTTTGCGCATGTTTTTTTACATGTACGTTTGTGCATGTCCATTTGAGCGAGTGTGCTTGTGCATGTTTGTTGATTTGTATTAATGTCCTAGGATTGTAGTTTGTGTTTTCATGATCCTTTTTGCGAATGCACTTTTGCGTGAGTACTTTTGTGCATGCCTTTGTATACTTACTTATGTGCGTATCTTTCTAGCGACAGTTTTTGTGCACGTTTCTCGATGCGCATTCATGTCCTCGAACTGTAGTACGTATTTTCATGATCGCTTTTGGAATCCAATTTTGACCATGTTCGAGTCCGAATTTGGATTTTTCACGTTAGACAGGAATTGTAGCCAGCTGAAATAGCTTTCTAATGCCGCCAAAACCAGTTGATTTGGAGTCCGGATGAGAAAGTTATGCTCGACTTCGTGGACGTACACTACCAAAGATGTTGAGGGATTCTCTCTTCTAATTTGATTTTATTTTCCTAATTGCAACTCTTTTCTTTCTCTTTGATCATTTTTGCTTCCTGGACACCTAATTTTCGATTTGTACCTATAAGATACCAAATCCACCAATTCAAACAGAAAATAAATTAATCCAAAAAAAAAATCCACTTAAACGTAAACGTAGAGTTTTATTTCTACACTCCACTGTATCTTTTTTATCTAGTGTTTTTGCTGTTGTTTGTTGATGCGTATTAAAGTCCTAGTATTGTAGTTCGTGTTTTTAAGAACGTTGTTGCGAATGCACTTTTGCGCATGTTTTTTTACATGTACGTTTGTGCATGTCCATTTGAGCGAGTGTGCTTGTGCATGTTTGTTGATTTGTATTAATGTCCTAGGATTGTAGTTTGTGTTTTCATGATCCTTTTTGCGAATGCACTTTTGCGTGAGTACTTTTGTGCATGCCTTTGTATACTTACTTATGTGCGTATCTTTCTAGCGACATTTTTTGTGCACGTTTCTCGATGCGCATTCATGTCCTCGAACTGTAGTACGTATTTTCATGATCGCTTTTGGAATCCAATTTTGACCATGTTCGAGTCCGAATTTGGATTTTTCACGTTAGACAGGAATTGTAGCCAGCTGAAATAGCTTTCTAATGCCGCCAAAACCAGTTGATTTGGAGTCCGGATGAGAAAGTTATGCTCGACTTCGTGGACGTACACTACCAAAGATGTTGAGGGATTCTCTCTTCTAATTTGATTTTATTTTCCTAATTGCAACTCTTTTCTTTCTCTTTGATCATTTTTGCTTCCTGGACACCTAATTTTCGATTTGTACCTATAAGATACCAAATCCACCAATTCAAACAGAAAATAAATTAATCCAAAAAAAAAATCCACTTAAACGTAAACGTAGAGTTTTATTTCTACACTCCACTGTATCTTTTTTATCTAGTGTTTTTGCTGTTGTTTGTTGATGCGTATTAAAGTCCTAGTATTGTAGTTCGTGTTTATAAGAACGTTGTTGCGAATGCACTTTTGCGCATGTTTTTTTACATGTACGTTTGTGCATGTCCATTTGAGCGAGTGTGCTTGTGCATGTTTGTTGATTTGTATTAATGTCCTAGGATTGTAGTTTGTGTTTTCATGATCCTTTTTGCGAATGCACTTTTGCGTGAGTACTTTTGTGCATGCCTTTGTATACTTACTTATGTGCGTATCTTTCTAGCGACAGTTTTTGTGCACGTTTCTCGATGCGCATTCATGTCCTCGAACTGTAGTACGTATTTTCATGATCGCTTTTGGAATCCAATTTTGACCATGTTCGAGTCCGAATTTGGATTTTTCACGTTAGACAGGAATTGTAGCCAGCTGAAATAGCTTTCTAATGCCGCCAACCAGTTGATTTGGAGTCCGGATGAGAAAGTTATGCTCGACTTCGTGGACGTACACTACCAAAGATGTTGAGGGATTCTCTCTTCTAATTTGATTTTATTTTCCTAATTGCAACTCTTTTCTTTCTCTTTGATCATTTTTGCTTCCTGGACACCTAATTTTCGATTTGTACCTATAAGATACCAAATCCACCAATTCAAACAGAAAATAAATTAATCCAAAAAAAAAATCCACTTAAACGTAAACGTAGAGTTTTATTTCTACACTCCACTGTATCTATTTGATCTAGTGTTTTTGCTGTTGTTTGTTGATGCGTATTAAAGTCCTAGTATTGTAGTTCGTGTTTTTAAGAACGTTGTTGCGAATGCACTTTTGCGCATGTTTTTTTACATGTACGTTTGTGCATGTCCATTTGAGCGAGTGTGCTTGTGCATGTTTGTTGATTTGTATTAATGTCCTAGGATTGTAGTTTGTGTTTTCATGATCCTTTTTGCGAATGCACTTTTGCGTGAGTACTTTTGTGCATGCCTTTGTATACTTACTTATGTGCGTATCTTTCTAGCGACAGTTTTTGTGCACGTTTCTCGATGCGCATTCATGTCCTCGAACTGTAGTACGTATTTTCATGATCGCTTTTGGAATCCAATTTTGACCATGTTCGAGTCCGAATTTGGATTTTTCACGTTAGACAGGAATTGTAGCCAGCTGAAATAGCTTTCTAATGCCGCCAAAACCAGTTGATTTGGAGTCCGGATGAGAAAGTTATGCTCGACTTCGTGGACGTACACTACCAAAGATGTTGAGGGATTCTCTCTTCTAATTTGATTTTATTTTCCTAATTGCAACTCTTTTCTTTCTCTTTGATCATTTTTGCTTCCTGGACACCTAATTTTCGATTTGTACCTATAAGATACCAAATCCACCAATTCAAACAGAAAATAAATTAATCCAAAAAAAAATCCACTTAAACGTAAACGTAGAGTTTTATTTCTACACTCCACTGTATCTTTTTTATCTAGTGTTTTTGCTGTTGTTTGTTGATGCGTATTAAAGTCCTAGTATTGTAGTTCGTGTTTTTAAGAACGTTGTTGCGAATGCACTTTTGCGCATGTTTTTTTACATGTACGTTTGTGCATGTCCATTTGAGCGAGTGTGCTTGTGCATGTTTGTTGATTTGTATTAATGTCCTAGGATTGTAGTTTGTGTTTTCATGATCCTTTTTGCGAATGCACTTTTGCGTGAGTACTTTTGTGCATGCCTTTGTATACTTACTTATGTGCGTATCTTTCTAGCGACATTTTTTGTGCACGTTTCTCGATGCGCATTCATGTCCTCGAACTGTAGTACGTATTTTCATGATCGCTTTTGGAATCCAATTTTGACCATGTTCGAGTCCGAATTTGGATTTTTCACGTTAGACAGGAATTGTAGCCAGCTGAAATAGCTTTCTAATGCCGCCGAAACCAGTTGATTTGGAGTCCGGATGAGAAAGTTATGCTCGACTTCGTGGACGTACACTACCAAAGATGTTGAGGGATTCTCTCTTCTAATTTGATTTTATTTTCCTAATTGCAACTCTTTTCTTTCTCTTTGATCATTTTTGCTTCCTGGACACCTAATTTTCGATTTGTACCTATAAGATACCAAATCCACCAATTCAAACAGAAAATAAATTAATCCAAAAAAAAATCCACTTAAACGTAAACGTAGAGTTTTATTTCTACACTCCACTGTATCTTTTTTATCTAGTGTTTTTGCTGTTGTTTGTTGATGCGTATTAAAGTCCTAGTATTGTAGTTCGTGTTTTTAAGAACGTTGTTGCGAATGCACTTTTGCGCATGTTTTTTTACATGTACGTTTGTGCATGTCCATTTGAGCGAGTGTGCTTGTGCATGTTTGTTGATTTGTATTAATGTCCTAGGATTGTAGTTTGTGTTTTCATGATCCTTTTTGCGAATGCACTTTTGCGTGAGTACTTTTGTGCATGCCTTTGTATACTTACTTATGTGCGTATCTTTCTAGCGACAGTTTTTGTGCACGTTTCTCGATGCGCATTCATGTCCTCGAACTGTAGTACGTATTTTCATGATCGCTTTTGGAATCCAATTTTGACCATGTTCGAGTCCGAATTTGGATTTTTCACGTTAGACAGGAATTGTAGCCAGCTGAAATAGCTTTCTAATGCCGCCAAAACCAGTTGATTTGGAGTCCGGATGAGAAAGTTATGCTCGACTTCGTGGACGTACACTACCAAAGATGTTGAGGGATTCTCTCTTCTAATTTGATTTTATTTTCCTAATTGCAACTCTTTTCTTTCTCTTTGATCATTTTTGCTTCCTGGACACCTAATTTTCGATTTGTACCTATAAGATACCAAATCCACCAATTCAAACAGAAAATAAATTAATCCAAAAAAAAAAATCCACTTAAACGTAAACGTAGAGTTTTATTTCTACACTCCACTGTATCTATTTGATCTAGTGTTTTTGCTGTTGTTTGTTGATGCGTATTAAAGTCCTAGTATTGTAGTTCGTGTTTTTAAGAACGTTGTTGCGAATGCACTTTTGCGCATGTTTTTTTACATGTACGTTTGTGCATGTCCATTTGAGCGAGTGTGCTTGTGCATGTTTGTTGATTTGTATTAATGTCCTAGGATTGTAGTTTGTGTTTTCATGATCCTTTTTGCGAATGCACTTTTGCGTGAGTACTTTTGTGCATGCCTTTGTATACTTACTTATGTGCGTATCTTTCTAGCGACAGTTTTTGTGCACGTTTCTCGATGCGCATTCATGTCCTCGAACTGTAGTACGTATTTTCATGATCGCTTTTGGAATCCAATTTTGACCATGTTCGAGTCCGAATTTGGATTTTTCACGTTAGACAGGAATTGTAGCCAGCTGAAATAGCTTTCTAATGCCGCCAAAACCAGTTGATTTGGAGTCCGGATGAGAAAGTTATGCTCGACTTCGTGGACGTACACTACCAAAGATGTTGAGGGATTCTCTCTTCTAATTTGATTTTATTTTCCTAATTGCAACTCTTTTCTTTCTCTTTGATCATTTTTGCTTCCTGGACACCTAATTTTCGATTTGTACCTATAAGATACCAAATCCACCAATTCAAACAGAAAATAAATTAATCCAAAAAAAAAATCCACTTAAACGTAAACGTAGAGTTTTATTTCTACACTCCACTGTATCTATTTGATCTAGTGTTTTTGCTGTTGTTTGTTGATGCGTATTAAAGTCCTAGTATTGTAGTTCGTGTTTTATAAGAACGTTGTTGCGAATGCACTTTTGCGCATGTTTTTTTACATGTACGTTTGTGCATGTCCATTTGAGCGAGTGTGCTTGTGCATGTTTGTTGATTTGTATTAATGTCCTAGGATTGTAGTTTGTGTTTTCATGATCCTTTTTGCGAATGCACTTTTGCGTGAGTACTTTTGTGCATGCCTTTGTATACTTACTTATGTGCGTATCTTTCTAGCGACAGTTTTTGTGCACGTTTCTCGATGCGCATTCATGTCCTCGAACTGTAGTACGTATTTTCATGATCGCTTTTGGAATCCAATTTTGACCATGTTCGAGTCCGAATTTGGATTTTTCACGTTAGACAGGAATTGTAGCCAGCTGAAATAGCTTTCTAATGCCGCCAAAACCAGTTGATTTGGAGTCCGGATGAGAAAGTTATGCTCGACTTCGTGGACGTACACTACCAAAGATGTTGAGGGATTCTCTCTTCTAATTTGATTTTATTTTCCTAATTGCAACTCTTTTCTTTCTCTTTGATCATTTTTGCTTCCTGGACACCTAATTTTCGATTTGTACCTATAAGATACCAAATCCACCAATTCAAACAGAAAATAAATTAATCCAAAAAAAAAATCCACTTAAACGTAAACGTAGAGTTTTATTTCTACACTCCACTGTATCTATTTGATCTAGTGTTTTTGCTGTTGTTTGTTGATGCGTATTAAAGTCCTAGTATTGTAGTTCGTGTTTATAAGAACGTTGTTGCGAATGCACTTTTGCGCATGTTTTTTTACATGTACGTTTGTGCATGTCCATTTGAGCGAGTGTGCTTGTGCATGTTTGTTGATTTGTATTAATGTCCTAGGATTGTAGTTTGTGTTTTCATGATCCTTTTTGCGAATGCACTTTTGCGTGAGTACTTTTGTGCATGCCTTTGTATACTTACTTATGTGCGTATCTTTCTAGCGACAGTTTTTGTGCACGTTTCTCGATGCGCATTCATGTCCTCGAACTGTAGTACGTATTTTCATGATCGCTTTTGGAATCCAATTTTGACCATGTTCGAGTCCGAATTTGGATTTTTCACGTTAGACAGGAATTGTAGCCAGCTGAAATAGCTTTCTAATGCCGCCAAAACCAGTTGATTTGGAGTCCGGATGAGAAAGTTATGCTCGACTTCGTGGACGTACACTACCAAAGATGTTGAGGGATTCTCTCTTCTAATTTGATTTTATTTTCCTAATTGCAACTCTTTTCTTTCTCTTTGATCATTTTTGCTTCCTGGACACCTAATTTTCGATTTGTACCTATAAGATACCAAATCCACCAATTCAAACAGAAAATAAATTAATCCAAAAAAAAAATCCACGTAAACGTAAACGTAGAGTTTTATTTCTACACTCCACTATATCTTTTGTATCTAGTGTTTTTGCTGTTGTTTGTTGATGCGTATTAAAGTCCTAGTATTGTAGTTCGTGTTTTAAGAACGTTGTTGCGAATGCACTTTTGCGCATGTTTTTTTACATGTACGTTTGTGCATGTCCATTTGAGCGAGTGTGCTTGTGCATGTTTGTTGATTTGTATTAATGTCCTAGGATTGTAGTTTGTGTTTTCATGATCCTTTTTGCGAATGCACTTTTGCGTGAGTACTTTTGTGCATGCCTTTGTATACTTACTTATGTGCGTATCTTTCTAGCGACATTTTTTGTGCACGTTTCTCGATGCGCATTCATGTCCTCGAACTGTAGTACGTATTTTCATGATCGCTTTTGGAATCAATTTTGACCATGTTCGAGTCCGAATTTGGATTTTTCACGTTAGACAGGAATTGTAGCCAGCTGAAATAGCTTTCTAATGCCGCCGGAACCAGTTGATTTGGAGTCCGGATGAGAAAGTTATGCTCGACTTCGTGGACGTACACTACAAAGATGTTGAGGGATTCTCTCTTCTAATTTGATTTTATTTTCCTAATTGCAACTCTTTTCTTTCTCTTTGATCATTTTTGCTTCCTGGACACCTAATTTTCGATTTGTACCTATAAGATACCAAATCCACCAATTCAAACAGAAAATAAATTAATCCAAAAAAAAAATCCACTTAAACGTAAACGTAGAGTTTTATTTCTACACTCCACTGTATCTATTTGATCTAGTGTTTTTGCTGTTGTTTGTTGATGCGTATTAAAGTCCTAGTATTGTAGTTCGTGTTTATAAGAACGTTGTTGCGAATGCACTTTTGCGCATGTTTTTTTACATGTACGTTTGTGCATGTCCATTTGAGCGAGTGTGCTTGTGCATGTTTGTTGATTTGTATTAATGTCCTAGGATTGTAGTTTGTGTTTTCATGATCCTTTTTGCGAATGCACTTTTGCGTGAGTACTTTTGTGCATGCCTTTGTATACTTACTTATGTGCGTATCTTTCTAGCGACAGTTTTTGTGCACGTTTCTCGATGCGCATTCATGTCCTCGAACTGTAGTACGTATTTTCATGATCGCTTTTGGAATCCAATTTTGACCATGTTCGAGTCCGAATTTGGATTTTTCACGTTAGACAGGAATTGTAGCCAGCTGAAATAGCTTTCTAATGCCGCCGAAACCAGTTGATTTGGAGTCCGGATGAGAAAGTTATGCTCGACTTCGTGGACGTACACTACCAAAGATGTTGAGGGATTCTCTCTTCTAATTTGATTTTATTTTCCTAATTGCAACTCTTTTTTTCTCTTTGATCATTTTTGCTTCCTGGACACCTAATTTTCGATTTGTACCTATAAGATACCAAATCCACCAATTCAAACAGAAAATAAATTAATCCAAAAAAAAAAATCCACTTAAACGTAAACGTAGAGTTTTATTTCTACACTCCACTATATCTTTTTTATCTAGTGTTTTTGCTGTTGTTTGTTGATGCGTATTAAAGTCCTAGTATTGTAGTTCGTGTTTTAAGAACGTTGTTGCGAATGCACTTTTGCGCATGTTTTTTTACATGTACGTTTGTGCATGTCCATTTGAGCGAGTGTGCTTGTGCATGTTTGTTGATTTGTATTAATGTCCTAGGATTGTAGTTTGTGTTTTCATGATCCTTTTTGCGAATGCACTTTTGCGTGAGTACTTTTGTGCATGCCTTTGTATACTTACTTATGTGCGTATCTTTCTAGCGACAGTTTTTGTGCACGTTTCTCGATGCGCATTCATGTCCTCGAACTGTAGTACGTATTTTCATGATCGCTTTTGGAATCCAATTTTGACCATGTTCGAGTCCGAATTTGGATTTTTCACGTTAGACAGGAATTGTAGCCAGCTGAAATAGCTTTCTAATGCCGCCAAAACCAGTTGATTTGGAGTCCGGATGAGAAAGTTATGCTCGACTTCGTGGACGTACACTACCAAAGATTTTGAGGGATTCTCTCTTCTAATTTGATTTTATTTTCCTAATTGCAACTCTTTTCTTTCTCTTTGATCATTTTTGCTTCCTGGACACCTAATTTTCGATTTGTACCTATAAGATACCAAATCCACCAATTCAAACAGAAAATAAATTAATCCAAAAAAAAAATCCACTTAAACGTAAACGTAGAGTTTTATTTCTACACTCCACTATATCTTTTTTATCTAGTGTTTTTGCTGTTGTTTATTGATGCGTATTAAAGTCCTAGTATTGTAGTTCGTGTTTTTAAGAACGTTGTTGCGAATGCACTTTTGCGCATGTTTTTTTACATGTACGTTTGTGCATGTCCATTTGAGCGAGTGTGCTTGTGCATGTTTGTTGATTTGTATTAATGTCCTAGGATTGTAGTTTGTGTTTTCATGATCCTTTTTGCGAATGCACTTTTGCGTGAGTACTTTTGTGCATGCCTTTGTATACTTACTTATGTGCGTATCTTTCTAGCGACAGTTTTTGTGCACGTTTCTCGATGCGCATTCATGTCCTCGAACTGTAGTACGTATTTTCATGATCGCTTTTGGAATCCAATTTTGACCATGTTCGAGTCCGAATTTGGATTTTTCACGTTAGACAGGAATTGTAGCCAGCTGAAATAGCTTTCTAATGCCGCCGAACCAGTTGATTTGGAGTCCGGATGAGAAAGTTATGCTCGACTTCGTGGACGTACACTACCAAAGATGTTGAGGGATTCTCTCTTCTAATTTGATTTTATTTTCCTAATTGCAACTCTTTTCTTTCTCTTTGATCATTTTTGCTTCCTGGACACCTAATTTTCGATTTGTACCTATAAGATACCAAATCCACCAATTCAAACAGAAAATAAATTAATCCAAAAAAAAAAATCCACTTAAACGTAAACGTAGAGTTTTATTTCTACACTCCACTATATCTTTTTTATCTAGTGTTTTTGCTGTTGTTTGTTGATGCGTATTAAAGTCCTAGTATTGTAGTTCGTGTTTTTAAGAACGTTGTTGCGAATGCACTTTTGCGCATGTTTTTTTACATGTACGTTTGTGCATGTCCATTTGAGCGAGTGTGCTTGTGCATGTTTGTTGATTTGTATTAATGTCCTAGGATTGTAGTTTGTGTTTTCATGATCCTTTTTGCGAATGCACTTTTGCGTGAGTACTTTTGTGCATGCCTTTGTATACTTACTTATGTGCGTATCTTTCTAGCGACAATTTTGTGCACGTTTCTTGATGCGCATTCATGTCCTCGAACTGTAGTACGTATTTTCATGATCGCTTTTGGAATCCAATTTTGACCATGTTCGAGTCCGAATTTGGATTTTTCACGTTAGACAGGAATTGTAGCCAGCTGAAATAGCTTTCTAATGCCGCCGAAACCAGTTGATTTGGAGTCGGATGAGAAAGTTATGCTCGACTTCGTGGACGTACACTACCAAAGATGTTGAGGGATTCTCTCTTCTAATTTGATTTTATTTTCCTAATTGCAACTCTTTTCTTTCTCTTTGATCATTTTTGCTTCCTGGACACCTAATTTTCGATTTGTACCTATAAGATACCAAATCCACCAATTCAAACAGAAAATAAATTAATCAAAAAAAAAAAATCCACTAAACGTAAACGTAGAGTTTTATTTCTACACTCCACTATATCTTTTTTTCTAGTGTTTTTGCTGTTGTTTATTGATGCGTATTAAAGTCCTAGTATTGTAGTTCGTGTTTTAAGAACGTTGTTGCGAATGCACTTTTGCGCATGTTTTTTTACATGTACGTTTGTGCATGTCCATTTGAGCGAGTGTGCTTGTGCATGTTTGTTGATTTGTATTAATGTCCTAGGATTGTAGTTTGTGTTTTCATGATCCTTTTTGCGAATGCACTTTTGCGTGAGTACTTTTGTGCATGCCTTTGTATACTTACTTATGTGCGTATCTTTCTAGCGACAGTTTTTGTGCACGTTTCTCGATGCGCATTCATGTCCTCGAACTGTAGTACGTATTTTCATGATCGCTTTTGGAATCCAATTTTGACCATGTTCGAGTCCGAATTTGGATTTTTCACGTTAGACAGGAATTGTAGCCAGCTGAAATAGCTTTCTAATGCCGCCAAAACCAGTTGATTTGGAGTCCGGATGAGAAAGTTATGCTCGACTTCGTGGACGTACACTACCAAAGATGTTGAGGGATTCTCTCTTCTAATTTGATTTTATTTTCCTAATTGCAACTCTTTTCTTTCTCTTTGATCATTTTTGCTTCCTGGACACCTAATTTTCGATTTGTACCTATAAGATACCAAATCCACCAATTCAAACAGAAAAAAAATTAATCCAAAAAAAAAATCCACTTAAACGTAAACGTAGAGTTTTATTTCTACACTCCACTGTATCTTTTTTATCTAGTGTTTTTGCTGTTGTTTGTTGATGCGTATTAAAGTCCTAGTATTGTAGTTCGTGTTTTTAAGAACGTTGTTGCGAATGCACTTTTGCGCATGTTTTTTTACATGTACGTTTGTGCATGTCCATTTGAGCGAGTGTGCTTGTGCATGTTTGTTGATTTGTATTAATGTCCTAGGATTGTAGTTTGTGTTTTCATGATCCTTTTTGCGAATGCACTTTTGCGTGAGTACTTTTGTGCATGCCTTTGTATACTTACTTATGTGCGTATCTTTCTAGCGACAGTTTTTGTGCACGTTTCTCGATGCGCATTCATGTCCTCGAACTGTAGTACGTATTTTCATGATCGCTTTTGGAATCCAATTTTGACCATGTTCGAGTTCGAATTTGGATTTTTCACGTTAGACAGGAATTGTAGCCAGCTGAAATAGCTTTCTAATGCCGCCGAAACCAGTTGATTTGGAGTCCGGATGAGAAAGTTATGCTCGACTTCGTGGACGTACACTACCAAAGATGTTGAGGGATTCTCTCTTCTAATTTGATTTTATTTTCCTAATTGCAACTCTTTTCTTTCTCTTTGATCATTTTTGCTTCCTGGACACCTAATTTTCGATTTGTACCTATAAGATACCAAATCCACCAATTCAAACAGAAAATAAATTAATCAAAAAAAAAATCCACGTAAACGTAAACGTAGAGTTTTATTTCTACACTCCACTGTATCTTTTTTATCTAGTGTTTTTGCTGTTGTTTGTTGATGCGTATTAAAGTCCTAGTATTGTAGTTCGTGTTTTTAAGAACGTTGTTGCGAATGCACTTTTGCGCATGTTTTTTTACATGTACGTTTGTGCATGTCCATTTGAGCGAGTGTGCTTGTGCATGTTTGTTGATTTGTATTAATGTCCTAGGATTGTAGTTTGTGTTTTCATGATCCTTTTTGCGAATGCACTTTTGCGTGAGTACTTTTGTGCATGCCTTTGTATACTTACTTATGTGCGTATCTTTCTAGCGACAGTTTTTGTGCACGTTTCTCGATGCGCATTCATGTCCTCGAACTGTAGTACGTATTTTCATGATCGCTTTTGGAATCCAATTTTGACCATGTTCGAGTCCGAATTTGGATTTTTCACGTTAGACAGGAATTGTAGCCAGCTGAAATAGCTTTCTAATGCCGCCAAAACAGAGATGGAGTGAGTCCGGATGAGAAAGTTATGCTCGACTTCGTGGACGTACACTACCAAAGATGTTGAGGGATTCTCTCTTCTAATTTGATTTTATTTTCCTAATTGCAACTCTTTTCTTTCTCTTTGATCATTTTTGCTTCCTGGACACCTAATTTTCGATTTGTACCTATAAGATACCAAATCCACCAATTCAACAGAAAAAAAATTAATCCAAAAAAAAATCCACTTAAACGTAAACGTAGAGTTTTATTTCTACACTCCACTGTATCTTTTTTATCTAGTGTTTTTGCTGTTGTTTGTTGATGCGTATTAAAGTCCTAGTATTGTAGTTCGTGTTTTAAGAACGTTGTTGCGAATGCACTTTTGCGCATGTTTTTTTACATGTACGTTTGTGCATGTCCATTTGAGCGAGTGTGCTTGTGCATGTTTGTTGATTTGTATTAATGTCCTAGGATTGTAGTTTGTGTTTTCATGATCCTTTTTGCGAATGCACTTTTGCGTGAGTACTTTTGTGCATGCCTTTGTATACTTACTTATGTGCGTATCTTTCTAGCGACAGTTTTTGTGCACGTTTCTCGATGCGCATTCATGTCCTCGAACTGTAGTACGTATTTTCATGATCGCTTTTGGAATCCAATTTTGACCATGTTCGAGTTCGAATTTGGATTTTTCACGTTAGACAGGAATTGTAGCCAGCTGAAATAGCTTTCTAATGCCGCCGAACCAGTTGATTTGGAGTCCGGATGAGAAAGTTATGCTCGACTTCGTGGACGTACACTACCAAAGATGTTGAGGGATTCTCTCTTCTAATTTGATTTTATTTTCCTAATTGCAACTCTTTTCTTTCTCTTTGATCATTTTTGCTTCCTGGACACCTAATTTTCGATTTGTACCTATAAGATACCAAATCCACCAATTCAAACAGAAAATAAATTAATCCAAAAAAAAAATCCACTTAAACGTAAACGTAGAGTTTTATTTCTACACTCCACTGTATCTATTTGATCTAGTGTTTTTGCTGTTGTTTGTTGATGCGTATTAAAGTCCTAGTATTGTAGTTCGTGTTTTAAGAACGTTGTTGCGAATGCACTTTTGCGCATGTTTTTTTACATGTACGTTTGTGCATGTCCATTTGAGCGAGTGTGCTTGTGCATGTTTGTTGATTTGTATTAATGTCCTAGGATTGTAGTTTGTGTTTTCATGATCCTTTTTGCGAATGCACTTTTGCGTGAGTACTTTTGTGCATGCCTTTGTATACTTACTTATGTGCGTATCTTTCTAGCGACAGTTTTTGTGCACGTTTTTCGATGCGCATTCATGTCCTCGAACTGTAGTACGTATTTTCATGATCGCTTTTGGAATCCAATTTTGACCATGTTCGAGTCCGAATTTGGATTTTTCACGTTAGACAGGAATTGTAGCCAGCTGAAATAGCTTTCTAATGCCGCCAAAACAGTTGATTTGGAGTCCGGATGAGAAAGTTATGCTCGACTTCGTGGACGTACACTACCAAAGATGTTGAGGGATTCTCTCTTTAATTTGATTTTATTTTCCTAATTGCAACTCTTTTCTTTCTCTTTGATCATTTTTGCTTCCTGGACACCTAATTTTCGATTTGTACCTATAAGATACCAAATCCACCAATTCAAACAGAAAATAAATTAATCCAAAAAAAAAATCCACTTAAACGTAAACGTAGAGTTTTATTTCTACACTCCACTGTATCTATTTGATCTAGTGTTTTTGCTGTTGTTTGTTGATGCGTATTAAAGTCCTAGTATTGTAGTTCGTGTTTTAAGAACGTTGTTGCGAATGCACTTTTGCGCATGTTTTTTTACATGTACGTTTGTGCATGTCCATTTGAGCGAGTGTGCTTGTGCATGTTTGTTGATTTGTATTAATGTCCTAGGATTGTAGTTTGTGTTTTCATGATCCTTTTTGCGAATGCACTTTTGCGTGAGTACTTTTGTGCATGCCTTTGTATACTTACTTATGTGCGTATCTTTCTAGCGACAGTTTTTGTGCACGTTTCTCGATGCGCATTCATGTCCTCGAACTGTAGTACGTATTTTCATGATCGCTTTTGGAATCCAATTTTGACCATGTTCGAGTCCGAATTTGGATTTTTCACGTTAGACAGGAATTGTAGCCAGCTGAAATAGCTTTCTAATGCCGCCGAAACCAGTTGATTTGGAGTCCGGATGAGAAAGTTATGCTCGACTTCGTGGACGTACACTACCAAAGATGTTGAGGGATTCTCTCTTCTAATTTGATTTTATTTTCCTAATTGCAACTCTTTTCTTTCTCTTTGATCATTTTTGCTTCCTGGACACCTAATTTTCGATTTGTACCTATAAGATACCAAATCCACCAATTCAAACAGAAAATAAATTAATCCAAAAAAAAATCCACGTAAACGTAAACGTAGAGTTTATTTCTACACTCCACTGTATCTTTTTTATCTAGTGTTTTTGCTGTTGTTTGTTGATGCGTATTAAAGTCCTAGTATTGTAGTTCGTGTTTATAAGAACGTTGTTGCGAATGCACTGATGCCTTTGCGCATGTTTTTTTACATGTACGTTTGTGCATGTCCATTTGAGCGAGTGTGCTTGTGCATGTTTGTTGATTTGTATTAATGTCCTAGGATTGTAGTTTGTGTTTTCATGATCCTTTTTGCGAATGCACTTTTGCGTGAGTACTTTTGTGCATGCCTTTGTATACTTACTTATGTGCGTATCTTTCTAGCGACAGTTTTTGTGCACGTTTCTCGATGCGCATTCATGTCCTCGAACTGTAGTACGTATTTTCATGATCGCTTTTGGAATCCAATTTTGACCATGTTCGAGTCCGAATTTGGATTTTTCACGTTAGACAGGAATTGTAGCCAGCTGAAATAGCTTTCTAATGCCGCCGGAACCAGTTGATTTGGAGTCCGGATGAGAAAGTTATGCTCGACTTCGTGGACGTACACTACCAAAGATGTTGAGGGATTCTCTCTTCTAATTTGATTTTATTTTCCTAATTGCAACTCTTTTCTTTCTCTTTGATCATTTTTGCTTCCTGGACACCTAATTTTCGATTTGTACCTATAAGATACCAAATCCACCAATTCAAACAGAAAATAAATTAATCCAAAAAAAAATCCACTTAAACGTAAACGTAGAGTTTTATTTCTACACTCCACTATATCTTTTATCTAGTGTTTTTGCTGTTGTTTGTTGATGCGTATTAAAGTCCTAGTATTGTAGTTCGTGTTTTTAAGAACGTTGTTGCGAATGCACTTTTGCGCATGTTTTTTTACATGTACGTTTGTGCATGTCCATTTGAGCGAGTGTGCTTGTGCATGTTTGTTGATTTGTATTAATGTCCTAGGATTGTAGTTTGTGTTTTCATGATCCTTTTTGCGAATGCACTTTTGCGTGAGTACTTTTGTGCATGCCTTTGTATACTTACTTATGTGCGTATCTTTCTAGCGACATTTTTGTGCACGTTTCTCGATGCGCATTCATGTCCTCGAACTGTAGTACGTATTTTCATGATCGCTTTTGGAATCCAATTTTGACCATGTTCGAGTCCGAATTTGGATTTTTCACGTTAGACAGGAATTGTAGCCAGCTGAAATAGCTTTCTAATGCCGCCGGAACCAGTTGATTTGGAGTCCGGATGAGAAGTTATGCTCGACTTCGTGGACGTACACTACCAAAGATGTTGAGGGATTCTCTCTTCTAATTTGATTTTATTTTCCTAATTGCAACTCTTTTCTTTCTCTTTGATCATTTTTGCTTCCTGGACACCTAATTTTCGATTTGTACCTATAAGATACCAAATCCACCAATTCAAACAGAAAATAAATTAATAAAAAAAAAAAAATCCACTTAAACGTAAACGTAGAGTTTTATTTCTACACTCCACTGTATCTATTTGATCTAGTGTTTTTGCTGTTGTTTGTTGATGCGTATTAAAGTCCTAGTATTGTAGTTCGTGTTTTAAGAACGTTGTTGCGAATGCACTTTTGCGCATGTTTTTTTACATGTACGTTTGTGCATGTCCATTTGAGCGAGTGTGCTTGTGCATGTTTGTTGATTTGTATTAATGTCCTAGGATTGTAGTTTGTGTTTTCATGATCCTTTTTGCGAATGCACTTTTGCGTGAGTACTTTTGTGCATGCCTTTGTATACTTACTTATGTGCGTATCTTTCTAGCGACAGTTTTTGTGCACGTTTCTCGATGCGCATTCATGTCCTCGAACTGTAGTACGTATTTTCATGATCGCTTTTGGAATCCAATTTTGACCATGTTCGAGTCCGAATTTGGATTTTTCACGTTAGACAGAATTGTAGCCAGCTGAAATAGCTTTCTAATGCCGCCAGAACCAGTTGATTTGGAGTCCGGATGAGAAAGTTATGCTCGACTTCGTGGACGTACACTACCAAAGATTTTGAGGGATTCTCTTTTTAATTTGATTTTATTTTCCTAATTGCAACTCTTTTCTTTCTCTTTGATCATTTTTGCTTCCTGGACACCTAATTTTCGATTTGTACCTATAAGATACCAAATCCACCAATTCAAACAGAAAATAAATTAATCCAAAAAAAAATCCACTTAACGTAAACGTAGTAGAGTTTTATTTCTACACTCCACTGTATCTATTTGATCTAGTGTTTTTGCTGTTGTTTGTTGATGCGTATTAAAGTCCTAGTATTGTAGTTCGTGTTTTTAAGAACGTTGTTGCGAATGCACTTTTGCGCATGTTTTTTTACATGTACGTTTGTGCATGTCCATTTGAGCGAGTGTGCTTGTGCATGTTTGTTGATTTGTATTAATGTCCTAGGATTGTAGTTTGTGTTTTCATGATCCTTTTTGCGAATGCACTTTTGCGTGAGTACTTTTGTGCATGCCTTTGTATACTTACTTATGTGCGTATCTTTCTAGCGACAGTTTTTGTGCACGTTTCTCGATGCGCATTCATGTCCTCGAACTGTAGTACGTATTTTCATGATCGCTTTTGGAATCCAATTTTGACCATGTTCGAGTCCGAATTTGGATTTTTCACGTTAGACAGGAATTGTAGCCAGCTGAAATAGCTTTCTAATGCCGCCAAAACCAGTTGATTTGGAGTCCGGATGAGAAAGTTATGCTCGACTTCGTGGACGTACACTACCAAAGATGTTGAGGGATTCTCTCTTCTAATTTGATTTTATTTTCCTAATTGCAACTCTTTTCTTTCTCTTTGATCATTTTTGCTTCCTGGACACCTAATTTTCGATTTGTACCTATAAGATACCAAATCCACCAATTCAAACAGAAAATAAATTAATCCAAAAAAAAAATCCACGTAAACGTAAACGTAGAGTTTTATTTCTACACTCCACTGTATCTATTTGATCTAGTGTTTTTGCTGTTGTTTGTTGATGCGTATTAAAGTCCTAGTATTGTAGTTCGTGTTTTAAGAACGTTGTTGCGAATGCACTTTTGCGCATGTTTTTTTACATGTACGTTTGTGCATGTCCATTTGAGCGAGTGTGCTTGTGCATGTTTGTTGATTTGTATTAATGTCCTAGGATTGTAGTTTGTGTTTTCATGATCCTTTTTGCGAATGCACTTTTGCGTGAGTACTTTTGTGCATGCCTTTGTATACTTACTTATGTGCGTATCTTTCTAGCGACAGTTTTTTTGTGCACGTTTCTCGATGCGCATTCATGTCCTCGAACTGTAGTACGTATTTTCATGATCGCTTTTGGAATCCAATTTTGACCATGTTCGAGTCCGAATTTGGATTTTTCACGTTAGACAGGAATTGTAGCCAGCTGAAATAGCTTTCTAATGCCGCCGAAACCAGTTGATTTGGAGTCCGGATGAGAAAGTTATGCTCGACTTCGTGGACGTACACTACCAAAGATGTTGAGGGATTCTCTCTTCTAATTTGATTTTATTTTCCTAATTGCAACTCTTTTCTTTCTCTTTGATCATTTTTGCTTCCTGGACACCTAATTTTCGATTTGTACCTATAAGATACCAAATCCACCAATTCAAACAGAAAATAAATTAATCCAAAAAAAAAAATCCACGTAAACGTAAACGTAGAGTTTTATTTCTACACTCCACTGTATCTTTTTGATCTAGTGTTTTTGCTGTTGTTTGTTGATGCGTATTAAAGTCCTAGTATTGTAGTTCGTGTTTTTAAGAACGTTGTTGCGAATGCACTTTTGCGCATGTTTTTTTACATGTACGTTTGTGCATGTCCATTTGAGCGAGTGTGCTTGTGCATGTTTGTTGATTTGTATTAATGTCCTAGGATTGTAGTTTGTGTTTTCATGATCCTTTTTGCGAATGCACTTTTGCGTGAGTACTTTTGTGCATGCCTTTGTATACTTACTTATGTGCGTATCTTTCTAGCGACATTTTTGTGCACGTTTCTCGATGCGCATTCATGTCCTCGAACTGTAGTACGTATTTTCATGATCGCTTTTGGAATCCAATTTTGACCATGTTCGAGTCCGAATTTGGATTTTTCACGTTAGACAGGAATTGTAGCCAGCTGAAATAGCTTTCTAATGCCGCCGGAACCAGTTGATTTGGAGTCCGGATGAGAAAGTTATGCTCGACTTCGTGGACGTACACTACCAAAGATTTTGAGGGATTCTCTCTTCTAATTTGATTTTATTTTCCTAATTGCAACTCTTTTCTTTCTCTTTGATCATTTTTGCTTCCTGGACACCTAATTTTCGATTTGTACCTATAAGATACCAAATCCACCAATTCAAACAGAAAATAAATTAATCCAAAAAAAAATCCACTTAAACGTAAACGTAGAGTTTTATTTCTACACTCCACTGTATCTATTTGATCTAGTGTTTTTGCTGTTGTTTGTTGATGCGTATTAAAGTCCTAGTATTGTAGTTCGTGTTTAAGAACGTTGTTGCGAATGCACTTTTGCGCATGTTTTTTTACATGTACGTTTGTGCATGTCCATTTGAGCGAGTGTGCTTGTGCATGTTTGTTGATTTGTATTAATGTCCTAGGATTGTAGTTTGTGTTTTCATGATCCTTTTTGCGAATGCACTTTTGCGTGAGTACTTTTGTGCATGCTTTGTATACTTACTTATGTGCGTATCTTTCTAGCGACAGTTTTTGTGCACGTTTCTCGATGCGCATTCATGTCCTCGAACTGTAGTACGTATTTTCATGATCGCTTTTGGAATCCAATTTTGACCATGTTCGAGTCCGAATTTGGATTTTTCACGTTAGACAGGAATTGTAGCCAGCTGAAATAGCTTTCTAATGCCGCCGAAACCAGTTGATTTGGAGTCCGGATGAGAAGTTATGCTCGACTTCGTGGACGTACACTACCAAAGATGTTGAGGGATTCTCTCTTCTAATTTATTTTATTTTTCTAATTGCAACTCTTTTCTTTCTCTTTGATCATTTTTGCTTTGGACACCTAATTTTCGATTTGTACCTATAAGATACCAAATCCACCAATTCAAACAGAAAATAAATTAATCCAAAAAAAAAATCCACTTAAACGTAAACGTAGAGTTTTATTTCTACACTCCCTGTATCTTTTTTATCTAGTGTTTTTGCTGTTGTTTGTTGATGCGTATTAAAGTCCTAGTATTGTAGTTCGTGTTTTAAGAACGTTGTTGCGAATGCACTTTTGCGCATGTTTTTTTACATGTACGTTTGTGCATGTCCATTTGAGCGAGTGTGCTTGTGCATGTTTGTTGATTTGTATTAATGTCCTAGGATTGTAGTTTGTGTTTTCATGATCCTTTTTGCGAATGCACTTTTGCGTGAGTACTTTTGTGCATGCTTTTGTATACTTACTTATGTGCGTATCTTTCTAGCGACATTTTTGTGCACGTTTTTCGATGCGCATTCATGTCCTCGAACTGTAGTACGTATTTTCATGATCGCTTTTGGAATCCAATTTTGACCATGTTCGAGTCCGAATTTGGATTTTTCACGTTAGACAGGAATTGTAGCCAGCTGAAATAGCTTTCTAATGCGCCGGAACCAGTTGATTTGGAGTCGGATGAGAAAGTTATGCTCGACTTCGTGGACGTACACTACCAAAGATGTTGAGGGATTCTCTCTTCTAATTTGATTTTATTTTCCTAATTGCAACTCTTTTCTTTCTCTTTGATCATTTTTGCTTCCTGGACACCTAATTTTCGATTTGTACCTATAAGATACCAAATCCACCAATTCAAACAGAAAATAAATTAATCCAAAAAAAAAATCCACTTAAACGTAAACGTAGAGTTTTATTTCTACACTCCACTGTATCTATTTGATCTAGTGTTTTTGCTGTTGTTTGTTGATGCGTATTAAAGTCCTAGTATTGTAGTTCGTGTTTTAAGAACGTTGTTGCGAATGCACTTTTGCGCATGTTTTTTTACATGTACGTTTGTGCATGTCCATTTGAGCGAGTGTGCTTGTGCATGTTTGTTGATTTGTATTAATGTCCTAGGATTGTAGTTTGTGTTTTCATGATCCTTTTTGCGAATGCACTTTTGCGTGAGTACTTTTGTGCATGCCTTTGTATACTTACTTATGTGCGTATCTTTCTAGCGACAGTTTTTGTGCACGTTTCTCGATGCGCATTCATGTCCTCGAACTGTAGTACGTATTTTCATGATCGCTTTTGGAATCCAATTTTGACCATGTTCGAGTCCGAATTTGGATTTTTCACGTTAGACAGGAATTGTAGCCAGCTGAAATAGCTTTCTAATGCCGCGAAACCAGTTGATTTGGAGTCCGGATGAGAAAGTTATGCTCGACTTCGTGGACGTACACTACCAAAGATGTTGAGGGATTCTCTCTTCTAATTTGATTTTATTTTCCTAATTGCAACTCTTTTCTTTCTCTTTGATCATTTTTGCTTCCTGGACACCTAATTTTCGATTTGTACCTATAAGATACCAAATCCACCAATTCAAACAGAAAATAAATTAATCCAAAAAAAAAATCCACGTAAACGTAAACGTAGAGTTTTATTTCTACACTCCACTGTATCTTTTTTATCTAGTGTTTTTGCTGTTGTTTGTTGATGCGTATTAAAGTCCTAGTATTGTAGTTCGTGTTTTAAGAACGTTGTTGCGAATGCACTTTTGCGCATGTTTTTTTACATGTACGTTTGTGCATGTCCATTTGAGCGAGTGTGCTTGTGCATGTTTGTTGATTTGTATTAATGTCCTAGGATTGTAGTTTGTGTTTTCATGATCCTTTTTGCGAATGCACTTTTGCGTGAGTACTTTTGTGCATGCCTTTGTATACTTACTTATGTGCGTATCTTTCTAGCGACAGTTTTTGTGCACGTTTCTCGATGCGCATTCTGTCCTCGAACTGTAGTACGTATTTTCATGATCGCTTTTGGAATCCAATTTTGACCATGTTCGAGTCCGAATTTGGATTTTTCACGTTAGACAGGAATTGTAGCCAGCTGAAATAGCTTTCTAATGCCGCCGGAACCAGTTGATTTGGAGTCCGGATGAGAAAGTTATGCTCGACTTCGTGGACGTACACTACCAAAGATTTTGAGGGATTCTCTTTTCTAATTTGATTTTATTTTCCTAATTGCAACTCTTTCTTTCTCTTTGATCATTTTTGCTTCCTGGACACCTAATTTTCGATTTGTACCTATAAGATACCAAATCCACCAATTCAAACAGAAAATAAATTAATCCAAAAAAAAAATCACGAAACGTAAACGTAGAGTTTTATTTCTACACTCCACTGTATCTATTTGATCTAGTGTTTTTGCTGTTGTTTGTTGATGCGTATTAAAGTCCTAGTATTGTAGTTCGTGTTTTTAAGAACGTTGTTGCGAATGCACTTTTGCGCATGTTTTTTTACATGTACGTTTGTGCATGTCCATTTGAGCGAGTGTGCTTGTGCATGTTTGTTGATTTGTATTAATGTCCTAGGATTGTAGTTTGTGTTTTCATGATCCTTTTTGCGAATGCACTTTTGCGTGAGTACTTTTGTGCATGCCTTTGTATACTTACTTATGTGCGTATCTTTCTAGCGACAGTTTTTGTGCACGTTTCTCGATGCGCATTCATGTCCTCGAACTGTAGTACGTATTTTCATGATCGCTTTTGGAATCCAATTTTGACCATGTTCGAGTCCGAATTTGGATTTTTCACGTTAGACAGGAATTGTAGCCAGCTGAAATAGCTTTCTAATGCCGCCGAAACCAGTTGATTTGGAGTCCGGATGAGAAAGTTATGCTCGACTTCGTGGACGTACACTACCAAAGATGTTGAGGGATTCTCTCTTCTAATTTATTTTATTTCCTAATTGCAACTCTTTTCTTTCTCTTTGATCATTTTTGCTTCCTGGACACCTAATTTTCGATTTGTACCTATAAGATACCAAATCCACCAATTCAAACAGAAAATAAATTAATCCAAAAAAAAATCCACGTAAACGTAAACGTAGAGTTTTATTTCTACACTCCACTGTATCTATTTGATCTAGTGTTTTTGCTGTTGTTTATTGATGCGTATTAAAGTCCTAGTATTGTAGTTCGTGTTTTTAAGAACGTTGTTGCGAATGCACTTTTGCGCATGTTTTTTTACATGTACGTTTGTGCATGTCCATTTGAGCGAGTGTGCTTGTGCATGTTTGTTGATTTGTATTAATGTCCTAGGATTGTAGTTTGTGTTTTCATGATCCTTTTTGCGAATGCACTTTTGCGTGAGTACTTTTGTGCATGCCTTTGTATACTTACTTATGTGCGTATCTTTCTAGCGACAGTTTTTGTGCACGTTTCTCGATGCGCATTCATGTCCTCGAACTGTAGTACGTATTTTCATGATCGCTTTTGGAATCAATTTTTGACCATGTTCGAGTCCGAATTTGGATTTTTCACGTTAGACAGGAATTGTAGCCAGCTGAAATAGCTTTCTAATGCCGCCGGAACCAGTTGATTTGGAGTCCGGATGAGAAAGTTATGCTCGACTTCGTGGACGTACACTACCAAAGATTTTGAGGGATTCTCTCTTCTAATTTGATTTTATTTTCCTAATTGCAACTCTTTTCTTTCTCTTTGATCATTTTTGCTTCCTGGACACCTAATTTTCGATTTGTACCTATAAGATACAAATCCACCAATTCAAACAGAAAATAAATTAATCCAAAAAAAAAATCCACTTAAACGTAAACGTAGAGTTTTATTTCTACACTCCACTGTATCTATTTGATCTAGTGTTTTTGCTGTTGTTTGTTGATGCGTATTAAAGTCCTAGTATTGTAGTTCGTGTTTTTAGAACGTTGTTGCGAATGCACTTTTGCGCATGTTTTTTACATGTACGTTTGTGCATGTCCATTTGAGCGAGTGTGCTTGTGCATGTTTGTTGATTTGTATTAATGTCCTAGGATTGTAGTTTGTGTTTTCATGATCCTTTTTGCGAATGCACTTTTGCGTGAGTACTTTTGTGCATGCCTTTGTATACTTACTTACTTATGTGCGTATCTTTCTAGCGACAGTTTTTGTGCACGTTTCTCGATGCGCATTCATGTCCTCGAACTGTGTACGTATTTTCATGATCGCTTTTGGAATCCAATTTTGACCATGTTCGAGTCCGAATTTGGAATTTTTCACGTTAGACAGGAATTGTAGCCAGCTGAAATAGCTTTCTAATGCCGCTGGAACCAGTTGATTTGGAGTCCGGATGAGAAAGTTATGCTCGACTTCGTGGACGTACACTACCAAAGATGTTGAGGATTCTCTTCTTCTAATTTGATTTTATTTTCCTAATTGCAACTCTTTTCTTTCTCTTTGATCATTTTTGCTTCCTGGACACCTAATTTTCGATTTGTACCTATAAGATACCAAATCCACCAATTCAAACAGAAAATAAATTAATCCAAAAAAAAAATCCACTTAAACGTAACGTAGAGTTTTATTTCTACACTCCACTATATCTTTGTTATCTAGTGTTTTTGCTGTTGTTTATTGATGCGTATTAAAGTCCTAGTATTGTAGTTCGTGTTTATAAGAACGTTGTTGCGAATGCACTTTTGCGCATGTTTTTTTACATGTACGTTTGTGCATGTCATTTGAGCGAGTGTGCGTGTGTGATTGTGCATGTTTGTTGATTTTGTATTAATGTCCTAGGATTGTAGTTTGTGTTTTTCATGATCCTTTTTGCGAAATGCACTTTTGCGTGAGTACTTTTGTGCATGCCTTTGTATAATTACTTGCTTGTGCATGTTTGTTGATTTGTATTAATGTCCTAGGATTGTAGTTTGTGTTTTCATTATCCTTTTTGCGAATCCAATTACTTTTGTGCATGCCTTTGTATACTTACTTATGTGCGTATTTTCAAGCGACAGTTTTTGTGCACGTTTCTCGATGCGCATTCATGTCCTCGAACTGTAGTACGTATTTTCATGATCGCTTTTGGAATCCAATTTTGACCATGTTCGAGTCCGAATTTGGATTTTTCACGTTAGACAGGAATTGTAGCCAGCTGAAATAGCTTTCTAATGCCGCCGGAACCAGTTGATTTGGAGTCCGGATGAGAAAGTTATGCTCGACTTCGTGGACGTACACTACCAAAGATGTTGAGGGATTCTCTCTTCTAATTTGATTTTATTTTCCTAATTGCAACTCTTTTCTTTCTCTTTGATCATTTTTGCTTCCTGGACACCTAATTTTCGATTTGTACCTATAAGATACCAAATCCACCAATTCAAACAGAAAATAAATTAATCCAAAAAAAAATCCACGTAAACGTAAACGTAGAGTTTTATTTCTACACTCCACTGTATCTATTTGATCTAGTGTTTTTGCTGTTGTTTGTTGATGCGTATTAAAGTCCTAGTATTGTAGTTCGTGTTTTTAAGAACGTTGTTGCGAATGCACTTTTGCGCATGTTTTTTTACATGTACGTTTGTGCATGTCCATTTGAGCGAGTGTGCTTGTGCATGTTTGTTGATTTGTATTAATGTCCTAGGATTGTAGTTTGTGTTTTCATGATCCTTTTTGCGAATGCACTTTTGCGTGAGTACTTTTGTGCATGCCTTTGTATACTTACTTATGTGCGTATCTTTCTAGCGACAGTTTTTGTGCACGTTTCTCGATGCGCATTCATGTCCTCGAACTGTAGTACGTATTTTCATGATCGCTTTTGGAATCCAATTTTGACCATGTTCGAGTCCGAATTTGGATTTTTCACGTTAGACAGGAATTGTAGCCAGCTGAAATAGCTTTCTAATGCCGCCGGAACCAGTTGATTTGGAGTCCGGATGAGAAAGTTATGCTCGACTTCGTGGACGTACACTACCAAAGATGTTGAGGGATTCTCTCTTCTAATTTGATTTTATTTTCCTAATTGCAACTCTTTTCTTTCTCTTTGATCATTTTTGCTTCCTGGACACCTAATTTTCGATTTGTACCTATAAGATACCAAATCCACCAATTCAAACAGAAAATAAATTAATCCAAAAAAAAATCCACGTAAACGTAAACGTAGAGTTTTATTTCTACACTCCACTGTATCTTTTTGATCTAGTGTTTTTGCTGTTGTTTGTTGATGCGTATTAAAGTCCTAGTATTGTAGTTCGTGTTTTTAAGAACGTTGTTGCGAATGCACTTTTGCGCATGTTTTTTTACATGTACGTTTGTGCATGTCCATTTGAGCGAGTGTGCTTGTGCATGTTTGTTGATTTGTATTAATGTCCTAGGATTGTAGTTTGTGTTTTCATGATCCTTTTTGCGAATGCACTTTTGCGTGAGTACTTTTGTGCATGCCTTTGTATACTTACTTATGTGCGTATCTTTCTAGCGACAGTTTTTGTGCACGTTTCTCGATGCGCATTCATGTCCTCGAACTGTAGTACGTATTTTCATGATCGCTTTTGGAATCCAATTTTGACCATGTTCGAGTCCGAATTTGGATTTTTCACGTTAGACAGGAATTGTAGCCAGCTGAAATAGCTTTCTAATGCCGCCGGAACCAGTTGATTTGGAGTCCGGATGAGAAAGTTATGCTCGACTTCGTGGACGTACACTACCAAAGATGTTGAGGGATTCTCTCTTCTAATTTGATTTTATTTTCCTAATTGCAACTCTTTTCTTTCTCTTTGATCATTTTTGCTTCCTGGACACCTAATTTTCGATTTGTACCTATAAGATACCAAATCCACCAATTCAAACAGAAAATAAATTAATCCAAAAAAAAAATCCACGTAAACGTAAACGTAGAGTTTTATTTCTACACTCCACTGTATCTTTTTGATCTAGTGTTTTTGCTGTTGTTTGTTGATGCGTATTAAAGTCCTAGTATTGTAGTTCGTGTTTTTAAGAACGTTGTTGCGAATGCACTTTTGCGCATGTTTTTTTACATGTACGTTTGTGCATGTCCATTTGAGCGAGTGTGCTTGTGCATGTTTGTTGATTTGTATTAATGTCCTAGGATTGTAGTTTGTGTTTTCATGATCCTTTTTGCGAATGCACTTTTGCGTGAGTACTTTTGTGCATGCCTTTGTATACTTACTTATGTGCGTATCTTTCTAGCGACAGTTTTTGTGCACGTTTCTCGATGCGCATTCATGTCCTCGAACTGTAGTACGTATTTTCATGATCGCTTTTGGAATCCAATTTTGACCATGTTCGAGTCCGAATTTGGATTTTTCACGTTAGACAGGAATTGTAGCCAGCTGAAATAGCTTTCTAATGCCGCCGGAACCAGTTGATTTGGAGTCCGGATGAGAAAGTTATGCTCGACTTCGTGGACGTACACTACCAAAGATGTTGAGGGATTCTCTCTTCTAATTTGATTTTATTTTCCTAATTGCAACTCTTTTCTTTCTCTTTGATCATTTTTGCTTCCTGGACACCTAATTTTCGATTTGTACCTATAAGATACCAAATCCACCAATTCAAACAGAAAATAAATTAATCCAAAAAAAAAATCCACGTAAACGTAAACGTAGAGTTTTATTTCTACACTCCACTGTATCTATTTGATCTAGTGTTTTTGCTGTTGTTTGTTGATGCGTATTAAAGTCCTAGTATTGTAGTTCGTGTTTTTAAGAACGTTGTTGCGAATGCACTTTTGCGCATGTTTTTTTACATGTACGTTTGTGCATGTCCATTTGAGCGAGTGTGCTTGTGCATGTTTGTTGATTTGTATTAATGTCCTAGGATTGTAGTTTGTGTTTTCATGATCCTTTTTGCGAATGCACTTTTGCGTGAGTACTTTTGTGCATGCCTTTGTATACTTACTTATGTGCGTATCTTTCTAGCGACAGTTTTTGTGCACGTTTCTCGATGCGCATTCATGTCCTCGAACTGTAGTACGTATTTTCATGATCGCTTTTGGAATCCAATTTTGACCATGTTCGAGTCCGAATTTGGATTTTTCACGTTAGACAGGAATTGTAGCCAGCTGAAATAGCTTTCTAATGCCGCCGGAACCAGTTGATTTGGAGTCCGGATGAGAAAGTTATGCTCGACTTCGTGGACGTACACTACCAAAGATGTTGAGGGATTCTCTCTTCTAATTTGATTTTATTTTCCTAATTGCAACTCTTTTCTTTCTCTTTGATCATTTTTGCTTCCTGGACACCTAATTTTCGATTTGTACCTATAAGATACCAAATCCACCAATTCAAACAGAAAATAAATTAATCCAAAAAAAAAATCCACGTAAACGTAAACGTAGAGTTTTATTTCTACACTCCACTGTATCTATTTGATCTAGTGTTTTTGCTGTTGTTTGTTGATGCGTATTAAAGTCCTAGTATTGTAGTTCGTGTTTTTAAGAACGTTGTTGCGAATGCACTTTTGCGCATGTTTTTTTACATGTACGTTTGTGCATGTCCATTTGAGCGAGTGTGCTTGTGCATGTTTGTTGATTTGTATTAATGTCCTAGGATTGTAGTTTGTGTTTTCATGATCCTTTTTGCGAATGCACTTTTGCGTGAGTACTTTTGTGCATGCCTTTGTATACTTACTTATGTGCGTATCTTTCTAGCGACAGTTTTTGTGCACGTTTCTCGATGCGCATTCATGTCCTCGAACTGTAGTACGTATTTTCATGATCGCTTTTGGAATCCAATTTTGACCATGTTCGAGTCCGAATTTGGATTTTTCACGTTAGACAGGAATTGTAGCCAGCTGAAATAGCTTTCTAATGCCGCCGGAACCAGTTGATTTGGAGTCCGGATGAGAAAGTTATGCTCGACTTCGTGGACGTACACTACCAAAGATGTTGAGGGATTCTCTCTTCTAATTTGATTTTATTTTCCTAATTGCAACTCTTTTCTTTCTCTTTGATCATTTTTGCTTCCTGGACACCTAATTTTCGATTTGTACCTATAAGATACCAAATCCACCAATTCAAACAGAAAATAAATTAATCCAAAAAAAAATCCACGTAAACGTAAACGTAGAGTTTTATTTCTACACTCCACTGTATCTATTTGATCTAGTGTTTTTGCTGTTGTTTGTTGATGCGTATTAAAGTCCTAGTATTGTAGTTCGTGTTTTTAAGAACGTTGTTGCGAATGCACTTTTGCGCATGTTTTTTTACATGTACGTTTGTGCATGTCCATTTGAGCGAGTGTGCTTGTGCATGTTTGTTGATTTGTATTAATGTCCTAGGATTGTAGTTTGTGTTTTCATGATCCTTTTTGCGAATGCACTTTTGCGTGAGTACTTTTGTGCATGCCTTTGTATACTTACTTATGTGCGTATCTTTCTAGCGACAGTTTTTGTGCACGTTTCTCGATGCGCATTCATGTCCTCGAACTGTAGTACGTATTTTCATGATCGCTTTTGGAATCCAATTTTGACCATGTTCGAGTCCGAATTTGGATTTTTCACGTTAGACAGGAATTGTAGCCAGCTGAAATAGCTTTCTAATGCCGCCGGAACCAGTTGATTTGGAGTCCGGATGAGAAAGTTATGCTCGACTTCGTGGACGTACACTACCAAAGATGTTGAGGGATTCTCTCTTCTAATTTGATTTTATTTTCCTAATTGCAACTCTTTTCTTTCTCTTTGATCATTTTTGCTTCCTGGACACCTAATTTTCGATTTGTACCTATAAGATACCAAATCCACCAATTCAAACAGAAAATAAATTAATCCAAAAAAAAAATCCACGTAAACGTAAACGTAGAGTTTTATTTCTACACTCCACTGTATCTATTTGATCTAGTGTTTTTGCTGTTGTTTGTTGATGCGTATTAAAGTCCTAGTATTGTAGTTCGTGTTTTTAAGAACGTTGTTGCGAATGCACTTTTGCGCATGTTTTTTTACATGTACGTTTGTGCATGTCCATTTGAGCGAGTGTGCTTGTGCATGTTTGTTGATTTGTATTAATGTCCTAGGATTGTAGTTTGTGTTTTCATGATCCTTTTTGCGAATGCACTTTTGCGTGAGTACTTTTGTGCATGCCTTTGTATACTTACTTATGTGCGTATCTTTCTAGCGACAGTTTTTGTGCACGTTTCTCGATGCGCATTCATGTCCTCGAACTGTAGTACGTATTTTCATGATCGCTTTTGGAATCCAATTTTGACCATGTTCGAGTCCGAATTTGGATTTTTCACGTTAGACAGGAATTGTAGCCAGCTGAAATAGCTTTCTAATGCCGCCGGAACCAGTTGATTTGGAGTCCGGATGAGAAAGTTATGCTCGACTTCGTGGACGTACACTACCAAAGATGTTGAGGGATTCTCTCTTCTAATTTGATTTTATTTTCCTAATTGCAACTCTTTTCTTTCTCTTTGATCATTTTTGCTTCCTGGACACCTAATTTTCGATTTGTACCTATAAGATACCAAATCCACCAATTCAAACAGAAAATAAATTAATCCAAAAAAAAATCCACGTAAACGTAAACGTAGAGTTTTATTTCTACACTCCACTGTATCTATTTGATCTAGTGTTTTTGCTGTTGTTTGTTGATGCGTATTAAAGTCCTAGTATTGTAGTTCGTGTTTTTAAGAACGTTGTTGCGAATGCACTTTTGCGCATGTTTTTTTACATGTACGTTTGTGCATGTCCATTTGAGCGAGTGTGCTTGTGCATGTTTGTTGATTTGTATTAATGTCCTAGGATTGTAGTTTGTGTTTTCATGATCCTTTTTGCGAATGCACTTTTGCGTGAGTACTTTTGTGCATGCCTTTGTATACTTACTTATGTGCGTATCTTTCTAGCGACAGTTTTTGTGCACGTTTCTCGATGCGCATTCATGTCCTCGAACTGTAGTACGTATTTTCATGATCGCTTTTGGAATCCAATTTTGACCATGTTCGAGTCCGAATTTGGATTTTTCACGTTAGACAGGAATTGTAGCCAGCTGAAATAGCTTTCTAATGCCGCCGGAACCAGTTGATTTGGAGTCCGGATGAGAAAGTTATGCTCGACTTCGTGGACGTACACTACCAAAGATGTTGAGGGATTCTCTCTTCTAATTTGATTTTATTTTCCTAATTGCAACTCTTTTCTTTCTCTTTGATCATTTTTGCTTCCTGGACACCTAATTTTCGATTTGTACCTATAAGATACCAAATCCACCAATTCAAACAGAAAATAAATTAATCCAAAAAAAAAATCCACGTAAACGTAAACGTAGAGTTTTATTTCTACACTCCACTGTATCTATTTGATCTAGTGTTTTTGCTGTTGTTTGTTGATGCGTATTAAAGTCCTAGTATTGTAGTTCGTGTTTTTAAGAACGTTGTTGCGAATGCACTTTTGCGCATGTTTTTTTACATGTACGTTTGTGCATGTCCATTTGAGCGAGTGTGCTTGTGCATGTTTGTTGATTTGTATTAATGTCCTAGGATTGTAGTTTGTGTTTTCATGATCCTTTTTGCGAATGCACTTTTGCGTGAGTACTTTTGTGCATGCCTTTGTATACTTACTTATGTGCGTATCTTTCTAGCGACAGTTTTTGTGCACGTTTCTCGATGCGCATTCATGTCCTCGAACTGTAGTACGTATTTTCATGATCGCTTTTGGAATCCAATTTTGACCATGTTCGAGTCCGAATTTGGATTTTTCACGTTAGACAGGAATTGTAGCCAGCTGAAATAGCTTTCTAATGCCGCCGGAACCAGTTGATTTGGAGTCCGGATGAGAAAGTTATGCTCGACTTCGTGGACGTACACTACCAAAGATGTTGAGGGATTCTCTCTTCTAATTTGATTTTATTTTCCTAATTGCAACTCTTTTCTTTCTCTTTGATCATTTTTGCTTCCTGGACACCTAATTTTCGATTTGTACCTATAAGATACCAAATCCACCAATTCAAACAGAAAATAAATTAATCCAAAAAAAAAATCCACGTAAACGTAAACGTAGAGTTTTATTTCTACACTCCACTGTATCTATTTGATCTAGTGTTTTTGCTGTTGTTTGTTGATGCGTATTAAAGTCCTAGTATTGTAGTTCGTGTTTTTAAGAACGTTGTTGCGAATGCACTTTTGCGCATGTTTTTTTACATGTACGTTTGTGCATGTCCATTTGAGCGAGTGTGCTTGTGCATGTTTGTTGATTTGTATTAATGTCCTAGGATTGTAGTTTGTGTTTTCATGATCCTTTTTGCGAATGCACTTTTGCGTGAGTACTTTTGTGCATGCCTTTGTATACTTACTTATGTGCGTATCTTTCTAGCGACAGTTTTTGTGCACGTTTCTCGATGCGCATTCATGTCCTCGAACTGTAGTACGTATTTTCATGATCGCTTTTGGAATCCAATTTTGACCATGTTCGAGTCCGAATTTGGATTTTTCACGTTAGACAGGAATTGTAGCCAGCTGAAATAGCTTTCTAATGCCGCCGGAACCAGTTGATTTGGAGTCCGGATGAGAAAGTTATGCTCGACTTCGTGGACGTACACTACCAAAGATGTTGAGGGATTCTCTCTTCTAATTTGATTTTATTTTCCTAATTGCAACTCTTTTCTTTCTCTTTGATCATTTTTGCTTCCTGGACACCTAATTTTCGATTTGTACCTATAAGATACCAAATCCACCAATTCAAACAGAAAATAAATTAATCCAAAAAAAAATCCACGTAAACGTAAACGTAGAGTTTTATTTCTACACTCCACTGTATCTTTTGATCTAGTGTTTTTGCTGTTGTTTGTTGATGCGTATTAAAGTCCTAGTATTGTAGTTCGTGTTTTTAAGAACGTTGTTGCGAATGCACTTTTGCGCATGTTTTTTTACATGTACGTTTGTGCATGTCCATTTGAGCGAGTGTGCTTGTGCATGTTTGTTGATTTGTATTAATGTCCTAGGATTGTAGTTTGTGTTTTCATGATCCTTTTTGCGAATGCACTTTTGCGTGAGTACTTTTGTGCATGCCTTTGTATACTTACTTATGTGCGTATCTTTCTAGCGACAGTTTTTGTGCACGTTTCTCGATGCGCATTCATGTCCTCGAACTGTAGTACGTATTTTCATGATCGCTTTTGGAATCCAATTTTGACCATGTTCGAGTCCGAATTTGGATTTTTCACGTTAGACAGGAATTGTAGCCAGCTGAAATAGCTTTCTAATGCCGCCGGAACCAGTTGATTTGGAGTCCGGATGAGAAAGTTATGCTCGACTTCGTGGACGTACACTACCAAAGATGTTGAGGGATTCTCTCTTCTAATTTGATTTTATTTTCCTAATTGCAACTCTTTTCTTTCTCTTTGATCATTTTTGCTTCCTGGACACCTAATTTTCGATTTGTACCTATAAGATACCAAATCCACCAATTCAAACAGAAAATAAATTAATCCAAAAAAAAAATCCACGTAAACGTAAACGTAGAGTTTTATTTCTACACTCCACTGTATCTATTTGATCTAGTGTTTTTGCTGTTGTTTGTTGATGCGTATTAAAGTCCTAGTATTGTAGTTCGTGTTTTTAAGAACGTTGTTGCGAATGCACTTTTGCGCATGTTTTTTTACATGTACGTTTGTGCATGTCCATTTGAGCGAGTGTGCTTGTGCATGTTTGTTGATTTGTATTAATGTCCTAGGATTGTAGTTTGTGTTTTCATGATCCTTTTTGCGAATGCACTTTTGCGTGAGTACTTTTGTGCATGCCTTTGTATACTTACTTATGTGCGTATCTTTCTAGCGACAGTTTTTGTGCACGTTTCTCGATGCGCATTCATGTCCTCGAACTGTAGTACGTATTTTCATGATCGCTTTTGGAATCCAATTTTGACCATGTTCGAGTCCGAATTTGGATTTTTCACGTTAGACAGGAATTGTAGCCAGCTGAAATAGCTTTCTAATGCCGCCGGAACCAGTTGATTTGGAGTCCGGATGAGAAAGTTATGCTCGACTTCGTGGACGTACACTACCAAAGATGTTGAGGGATTCTCTCTTCTAATTTGATTTTATTTTCCTAATTGCAACTCTTTTCTTTCTCTTTGATCATTTTTGCTTCCTGGACACCTAATTTTCGATTTGTACCTATAAGATACCAAATCCACCAATTCAAACAGAAAATAAATTAATCCAAAAAAAAAATCCACGTAAACGTAAACGTAGAGTTTTATTTCTACACTCCACTGTATCTATTTGATCTAGTGTTTTTGCTGTTGTTTGTTGATGCGTATTAAAGTCCTAGTATTGTAGTTCGTGTTTTTAAGAACGTTGTTGCGAATGCACTTTTGCGCATGTTTTTTTACATGTACGTTTGTGCATGTCCATTTGAGCGAGTGTGCTTGTGCATGTTTGTTGATTTGTATTAATGTCCTAGGATTGTAGTTTGTGTTTTCATGATCCTTTTTGCGAATGCACTTTTGCGTGAGTACTTTTGTGCATGCCTTTGTATACTTACTTATGTGCGTATCTTTCTAGCGACAGTTTTTGTGCACGTTTCTCGATGCGCATTCATGTCCTCGAACTGTAGTACGTATTTTCATGATCGCTTTTGGAATCCAATTTTGACCATGTTCGAGTCCGAATTTGGATTTTTCACGTTAGACAGGAATTGTAGCCAGCTGAAATAGCTTTCTAATGCCGCCGGAACCAGTTGATTTGGAGTCCGGATGAGAAAGTTATGCTCGACTTCGTGGACGTACACTACCAAAGATGTTGAGGGATTCTCTCTTCTAATTTGATTTTATTTTCCTAATTGCAACTCTTTTCTTTCTCTTTGATCATTTTTGCTTCCTGGACACCTAATTTTCGATTTGTACCTATAAGATACCAAATCCACCAATTCAAACAGAAAATAAATTAATCCAAAAAAAAATCCACGTAAACGTAAACGTAGAGTTTTATTTCTACACTCCACTGTATCTATTTGATCTAGTGTTTTTGCTGTTGTTTGTTGATGCGTATTAAAGTCCTAGTATTGTAGTTCGTGTTTTTAAGAACGTTGTTGCGAATGCACTTTTGCGCATGTTTTTTTACATGTACGTTTGTGCATGTCCATTTGAGCGAGTGTGCTTGTGCATGTTTGTTGATTTGTATTAATGTCCTAGGATTGTAGTTTGTGTTTTCATGATCCTTTTTGCGAATGCACTTTTGCGTGAGTACTTTTGTGCATGCCTTTGTATACTTACTTATGTGCGTATCTTTCTAGCGACAGTTTTTGTGCACGTTTCTCGATGCGCATTCATGTCCTCGAACTGTAGTACGTATTTTCATGATCGCTTTTGGAATCCAATTTTGACCATGTTCGAGTCCGAATTTGGATTTTTCACGTTAGACAGGAATTGTAGCCAGCTGAAATAGCTTTCTAATGCCGCCGGAACCAGTTGATTTGGAGTCCGGATGAGAAAGTTATGCTCGACTTCGTGGACGTACACTACCAAAGATGTTGAGGGATTCTCTCTTCTAATTTGATTTTATTTTCCTAATTGCAACTCTTTTCTTTCTCTTTGATCATTTTTGCTTCCTGGACACCTAATTTTCGATTTGTACCTATAAGATACCAAATCCACCAATTCAAACAGAAAATAAATTAATCCAAAAAAAAAATCCACGTAAACGTAAACGTAGAGTTTTATTTCTACACTCCACTGTATCTATTTGATCTAGTGTTTTTGCTGTTGTTTGTTGATGCGTATTAAAGTCCTAGTATTGTAGTTCGTGTTTTTAAGAACGTTGTTGCGAATGCACTTTTGCGCATGTTTTTTTACATGTACGTTTGTGCATGTCCATTTGAGCGAGTGTGCTTGTGCATGTTTGTTGATTTGTATTAATGTCCTAGGATTGTAGTTTGTGTTTTCATGATCCTTTTTGCGAATGCACTTTTGCGTGAGTACTTTTGTGCATGCCTTTGTATACTTACTTATGTGCGTATCTTTCTAGCGACAGTTTTTGTGCACGTTTCTCGATGCGCATTCATGTCCTCGAACTGTAGTACGTATTTTCATGATCGCTTTTGGAATCCAATTTTGACCATGTTCGAGTCCGAATTTGGATTTTTCACGTTAGACAGGAATTGTAGCCAGCTGAAATAGCTTTCTAATGCCGCCGGAACCAGTTGATTTGGAGTCCGGATGAGAAAGTTATGCTCGACTTCGTGGACGTACACTACCAAAGATGTTGAGGGATTCTCTCTTCTAATTTGATTTTATTTTCCTAATTGCAACTCTTTTCTTTCTCTTTGATCATTTTTGCTTCCTGGACACCTAATTTTCGATTTGTACCTATAAGATACCAAATCCACCAATTCAAACAGAAAATAAATTAATCCAAAAAAAAAATCCACGTAAACGTAAACGTAGAGTTTTATTTCTACACTCCACTGTATCTATTTGATCTAGTGTTTTTGCTGTTGTTTGTTGATGCGTATTAAAGTCCTAGTATTGTAGTTCGTGTTTTTAAGAACGTTGTTGCGAATGCACTTTTGCGCATGTTTTTTTACATGTACGTTTGTGCATGTCCATTTGAGCGAGTGTGCTTGTGCATGTTTGTTGATTTGTATTAATGTCCTAGGATTGTAGTTTGTGTTTTCATGATCCTTTTTGCGAATGCACTTTTGCGTGAGTACTTTTGTGCATGCCTTTGTATACTTACTTATGTGCGTATCTTTCTAGCGACAGTTTTTGTGCACGTTTCTCGATGCGCATTCATGTCCTCGAACTGTAGTACGTATTTTCATGATCGCTTTTGGAATCCAATTTTGACCATGTTCGAGTCCGAATTTGGATTTTTCACGTTAGACAGGAATTGTAGCCAGCTGAAATAGCTTTCTAATGCCGCCGGAACCAGTTGATTTGGAGTCCGGATGAGAAAGTTATGCTCGACTTCGTGGACGTACACTACCAAAGATGTTGAGGGATTCTCTCTTCTAATTTGATTTTATTTTCCTAATTGCAACTCTTTTCTTTCTCTTTGATCATTTTTGCTTCCTGGACACCTAATTTTCGATTTGTACCTATAAGATACCAAATCCACCAATTCAAACAGAAAATAAATTAATCCAAAAAAAAAATCCACGTAAACGTAAACGTAGAGTTTTATTTCTACACTCCACTGTATCTATTTGATCTAGTGTTTTTGCTGTTGTTTGTTGATGCGTATTAAAGTCCTAGTATTGTAGTTCGTGTTTTTAAGAACGTTGTTGCGAATGCACTTTTGCGCATGTTTTTTTACATGTACGTTTGTGCATGTCCATTTGAGCGAGTGTGCTTGTGCATGTTTGTTGATTTGTATTAATGTCCTAGGATTGTAGTTTGTGTTTTCATGATCCTTTTTGCGAATGCACTTTTGCGTGAGTACTTTTGTGCATGCCTTTGTATACTTACTTATGTGCGTATCTTTCTAGCGACAGTTTTTGTGCACGTTTCTCGATGCGCATTCATGTCCTCGAACTGTAGTACGTATTTTCATGATCGCTTTTGGAATCCAATTTTGACCATGTTCGAGTCCGAATTTGGATTTTTCACGTTAGACAGGAATTGTAGCCAGCTGAAATAGCTTTCTAATGCCGCCGGAACCAGTTGATTTGGAGTCCGGATGAGAAAGTTATGCTCGACTTCGTGGACGTACACTACCAAAGATGTTGAGGGATTCTCTCTTCTAATTTGATTTTATTTTCCTAATTGCAACTCTTTTCTTTCTCTTTGATCATTTTTGCTTCCTGGACACCTAATTTTCGATTTGTACCTATAAGATACCAAATCCACCAATTCAAACAGAAAATAAATTAATCCAAAAAAAAAATCCACGTAAACGTAAACGTAGAGTTTTATTTCTACACTCCACTGTATCTATTTGATCTAGTGTTTTTGCTGTTGTTTGTTGATGCGTATTAAAGTCCTAGTATTGTAGTTCGTGTTTTTAAGAACGTTGTTGCGAATGCACTTTTGCGCATGTTTTTTTACATGTACGTTTGTGCATGTCCATTTGAGCGAGTGTGCTTGTGCATGTTTGTTGATTTGTATTAATGTCCTAGGATTGTAGTTTGTGTTTTCATGATCCTTTTTGCGAATGCACTTTTGCGTGAGTACTTTTGTGCATGCCTTTGTATACTTACTTATGTGCGTATCTTTCTAGCGACAGTTTTTGTGCACGTTTCTCGATGCGCATTCATGTCCTCGAACTGTAGTACGTATTTTCATGATCGCTTTTGGAATCCAATTTTGACCATGTTCGAGTCCGAATTTGGATTTTTCACGTTAGACAGGAATTGTAGCCAGCTGAAATAGCTTTCTAATGCCGCCGGAACCAGTTGATTTGGAGTCCGGATGAGAAAGTTATGCTCGACTTCGTGGACGTACACTACCAAAGATGTTGAGGGATTCTCTCTTCTAATTTGATTTTATTTTCCTAATTGCAACTCTTTTCTTTCTCTTTGATCATTTTTGCTTCCTGGACACCTAATTTTCGATTTGTACCTATAAGATACCAAATCCACCAATTCAAACAGAAAATAAATTAATCCAAAAAAAAAATCCACGTAAACGTAAACGTAGAGTTTTATTTCTACACTCCACTGTATCTATTTGATCTAGTGTTTTTGCTGTTGTTTGTTGATGCGTATTAAAGTCCTAGTATTGTAGTTCGTGTTTTTAAGAACGTTGTTGCGAATGCACTTTTGCGCATGTTTTTTTACATGTACGTTTGTGCATGTCCATTTGAGCGAGTGTGCTTGTGCATGTTTGTTGATTTGTATTAATGTCCTAGGATTGTAGTTTGTGTTTTCATGATCCTTTTTGCGAATGCACTTTTGCGTGAGTACTTTTGTGCATGCCTTTGTATACTTACTTATGTGCGTATCTTTCTAGCGACAGTTTTTGTGCACGTTTCTCGATGCGCATTCATGTCCTCGAACTGTAGTACGTATTTTCATGATCGCTTTTGGAATCCAATTTTGACCATGTTCGAGTCCGAATTTGGATTTTTCACGTTAGACAGGAATTGTAGCCAGCTGAAATAGCTTTCTAATGCCGCCGGAACCAGTTGATTTGGAGTCCGGATGAGAAAGTTATGCTCGACTTCGTGGACGTACACTACCAAAGATGTTGAGGGATTCTCTCTTCTAATTTGATTTTATTTTCCTAATTGCAACTCTTTTCTTTCTCTTTGATCATTTTTGCTTCCTGGACACCTAATTTTCGATTTGTACCTATAAGATACCAAATCCACCAATTCAAACAGAAAATAAATTAATCCAAAAAAAAATCCACGTAAACGTAAACGTAGAGTTTTATTTCTACACTCCACTGTATCTATTTGATCTAGTGTTTTTGCTGTTGTTTGTTGATGCGTATTAAAGTCCTAGTATTGTAGTTCGTGTTTTTAAGAACGTTGTTGCGAATGCACTTTTGCGCATGTTTTTTTACATGTACGTTTGTGCATGTCCATTTGAGCGAGTGTGCTTGTGCATGTTTGTTGATTTGTATTAATGTCCTAGGATTGTAGTTTGTGTTTTCATGATCCTTTTTGCGAATGCACTTTTGCGTGAGTACTTTTGTGCATGCCTTTGTATACTTACTTATGTGCGTATCTTTCTAGCGACAGTTTTTGTGCACGTTTCTCGATGCGCATTCATGTCCTCGAACTGTAGTACGTATTTTCATGATCGCTTTTGGAATCCAATTTTGACCATGTTCGAGTCCGAATTTGGATTTTTCACGTTAGACAGGAATTGTAGCCAGCTGAAATAGCTTTCTAATGCCGCCGGAACCAGTTGATTTGGAGTCCGGATGAGAAAGTTATGCTCGACTTCGTGGACGTACACTACCAAAGATGTTGAGGGATTCTCTCTTCTAATTTGATTTTATTTTCCTAATTGCAACTCTTTTCTTTCTCTTTGATCATTTTTGCTTCCTGGACACCTAATTTTCGATTTGTACCTATAAGATACCAAATCCACCAATTCAAACAGAAAATAAATTAATCCAAAAAAAAAATCCACGTAAACGTAAACGTAGAGTTTTATTTCTACACTCCACTGTATCTATTTGATCTAGTGTTTTTGCTGTTGTTTGTTGATGCGTATTAAAGTCCTAGTATTGTAGTTCGTGTTTTTAAGAACGTTGTTGCGAATGCACTTTTGCGCATGTTTTTTTACATGTACGTTTGTGCATGTCCATTTGAGCGAGTGTGCTTGTGCATGTTTGTTGATTTGTATTAATGTCCTAGGATTGTAGTTTGTGTTTTCATGATCCTTTTTGCGAATGCACTTTTGCGTGAGTACTTTTGTGCATGCCTTTGTATACTTACTTATGTGCGTATCTTTCTAGCGACAGTTTTTGTGCACGTTTCTCGATGCGCATTCATGTCCTCGAACTGTAGTACGTATTTTCATGATCGCTTTTGGAATCCAATTTTGACCATGTTCGAGTCCGAATTTGGATTTTTCACGTTAGACAGGAATTGTAGCCAGCTGAAATAGCTTTCTAATGCCGCCGGAACCAGTTGATTTGGAGTCCGGATGAGAAAGTTATGCTCGACTTCGTGGACGTACACTACCAAAGATGTTGAGGGATTCTCTCTTCTAATTTGATTTTATTTTCCTAATTGCAACTCTTTTCTTTCTCTTTGATCATTTTTGCTTCCTGGACACCTAATTTTCGATTTGTACCTATAAGATACCAAATCCACCAATTCAAACAGAAAATAAATTAATCCAAAAAAAAAATCCACGTAAACGTAAACGTAGAGTTTTATTTCTACACTCCACTGTATCTATTTGATCTAGTGTTTTTGCTGTTGTTTGTTGATGCGTATTAAAGTCCTAGTATTGTAGTTCGTGTTTTTAAGAACGTTGTTGCGAATGCACTTTTGCGCATGTTTTTTTACATGTACGTTTGTGCATGTCCATTTGAGCGAGTGTGCTTGTGCATGTTTGTTGATTTGTATTAATGTCCTAGGATTGTAGTTTGTGTTTTCATGATCCTTTTTGCGAATGCACTTTTGCGTGAGTACTTTTGTGCATGCCTTTGTATACTTACTTATGTGCGTATCTTTCTAGCGACAGTTTTTGTGCACGTTTCTCGATGCGCATTCATGTCCTCGAACTGTAGTACGTATTTTCATGATCGCTTTTGGAATCCAATTTTGACCATGTTCGAGTCCGAATTTGGATTTTTCACGTTAGACAGGAATTGTAGCCAGCTGAAATAGCTTTCTAATGCCGCCGGAACCAGTTGATTTGGAGTCCGGATGAGAAAGTTATGCTCGACTTCGTGGACGTACACTACCAAAGATGTTGAGGGATTCTCTCTTCTAATTTGATTTTATTTTCCTAATTGCAACTCTTTTCTTTCTCTTTGATCATTTTTGCTTCCTGGACACCTAATTTTCGATTTGTACCTATAAGATACCAAATCCACCAATTCAAACAGAAAATAAATTAATCCAAAAAAAAAATCCACGTAAACGTAAACGTAGAGTTTTATTTCTACACTCCACTGTATCTATTTGATCTAGTGTTTTTGCTGTTGTTTGTTGATGCGTATTAAAGTCCTAGTATTGTAGTTCGTGTTTTTAAGAACGTTGTTGCGAATGCACTTTTGCGCATGTTTTTTTACATGTACGTTTGTGCATGTCCATTTGAGCGAGTGTGCTTGTGCATGTTTGTTGATTTGTATTAATGTCCTAGGATTGTAGTTTGTGTTTTCATGATCCTTTTTGCGAATGCACTTTTGCGTGAGTACTTTTGTGCATGCCTTTGTATACTTACTTATGTGCGTATCTTTCTAGCGACAGTTTTTGTGCACGTTTCTCGATGCGCATTCATGTCCTCGAACTGTAGTACGTATTTTCATGATCGCTTTTGGAATCCAATTTTGACCATGTTCGAGTCCGAATTTGGATTTTTCACGTTAGACAGGAATTGTAGCCAGCTGAAATAGCTTTCTAATGCCGCCGGAACCAGTTGATTTGGAGTCCGGATGAGAAAGTTATGCTCGACTTCGTGGACGTACACTACCAAAGATGTTGAGGGATTCTCTCTTCTAATTTGATTTTATTTTCCTAATTGCAACTCTTTTCTTTCTCTTTGATCATTTTTGCTTCCTGGACACCTAATTTTCGATTTGTACCTATAAGATACCAAATCCACCAATTCAAACAGAAAATAAATTAATCCAAAAAAAAAATCCACGTAAACGTAAACGTAGAGTTTTATTTCTACACTCCACTGTATCTATTTGATCTAGTGTTTTTGCTGTTGTTTGTTGATGCGTATTAAAGTCCTAGTATTGTAGTTCGTGTTTTTAAGAACGTTGTTGCGAATGCACTTTTGCGCATGTTTTTTTACATGTACGTTTGTGCATGTCCATTTGAGCGAGTGTGCTTGTGCATGTTTGTTGATTTGTATTAATGTCCTAGGATTGTAGTTTGTGTTTTCATGATCCTTTTTGCGAATGCACTTTTGCGTGAGTACTTTTGTGCATGCCTTTGTATACTTACTTATGTGCGTATCTTTCTAGCGACAGTTTTTGTGCACGTTTCTCGATGCGCATTCATGTCCTCGAACTGTAGTACGTATTTTCATGATCGCTTTTGGAATCCAATTTTGACCATGTTCGAGTCCGAATTTGGATTTTTCACGTTAGACAGGAATTGTAGCCAGCTGAAATAGCTTTCTAATGCCGCCGGAACCAGTTGATTTGGAGTCCGGATGAGAAAGTTATGCTCGACTTCGTGGACGTACACTACCAAAGATGTTGAGGGATTCTCTCTTCTAATTTGATTTTATTTTCCTAATTGCAACTCTTTTCTTTCTCTTTGATCATTTTTGCTTCCTGGACACCTAATTTTCGATTTGTACCTATAAGATACCAAATCCACCAATTCAAACAGAAAATAAATTAATCCAAAAAAAAAATCCACGTAAACGTAAACGTAGAGTTTTATTTCTACACTCCACTGTATCTATTTGATCTAGTGTTTTTGCTGTTGTTTGTTGATGCGTATTAAAGTCCTAGTATTGTAGTTCGTGTTTTTAAGAACGTTGTTGCGAATGCACTTTTGCGCATGTTTTTTTACATGTACGTTTGTGCATGTCCATTTGAGCGAGTGTGCTTGTGCATGTTTGTTGATTTGTATTAATGTCCTAGGATTGTAGTTTGTGTTTTCATGATCCTTTTTGCGAATGCACTTTTGCGTGAGTACTTTTGTGCATGCCTTTGTATACTTACTTATGTGCGTATCTTTCTAGCGACAGTTTTTGTGCACGTTTCTCGATGCGCATTCATGTCCTCGAACTGTAGTACGTATTTTCATGATCGCTTTTGGAATCCAATTTTGACCATGTTCGAGTCCGAATTTGGATTTTTCACGTTAGACAGGAATTGTAGCCAGCTGAAATAGCTTTCTAATGCCGCCGGAACCAGTTGATTTGGAGTCCGGATGAGAAAGTTATGCTCGACTTCGTGGACGTACACTACCAAAGATGTTGAGGGATTCTCTCTTCTAATTTGATTTTATTTTCCTAATTGCAACTCTTTTCTTTCTCTTTGATCATTTTTGCTTCCTGGACACCTAATTTTCGATTTGTACCTATAAGATACCAAATCCACCAATTCAAACAGAAAATAAATTAATCCAAAAAAAAAATCCACGTAAACGTAAACGTAGAGTTTTATTTCTACACTCCACTGTATCTATTTGATCTAGTGTTTTTGCTGTTGTTTGTTGATGCGTATTAAAGTCCTAGTATTGTAGTTCGTGTTTTTAAGAACGTTGTTGCGAATGCACTTTTGCGCATGTTTTTTTACATGTACGTTTGTGCATGTCCATTTGAGCGAGTGTGCTTGTGCATGTTTGTTGATTTGTATTAATGTCCTAGGATTGTAGTTTGTGTTTTCATGATCCTTTTTGCGAATGCACTTTTGCGTGAGTACTTTTGTGCATGCCTTTGTATACTTACTTATGTGCGTATCTTTCTAGCGACAGTTTTTGTGCACGTTTCTCGATGCGCATTCATGTCCTCGAACTGTAGTACGTATTTTCATGATCGCTTTTGGAATCCAATTTTGACCATGTTCGAGTCCGAATTTGGATTTTTCACGTTAGACAGGAATTGTAGCCAGCTGAAATAGCTTTCTAATGCCGCCGGAACCAGTTGATTTGGAGTCCGGATGAGAAAGTTATGCTCGACTTCGTGGACGTACACTACCAAAGATGTTGAGGGATTCTCTCTTCTAATTTGATTTTATTTTCCTAATTGCAACTCTTTTCTTTCTCTTTGATCATTTTTGCTTCCTGGACACCTAATTTTCGATTTGTACCTATAAGATACCAAATCCACCAATTCAAACAGAAAATAAATTAATCCAAAAAAAAAATCCACGTAAACGTAAACGTAGAGTTTTATTTCTACACTCCACTGTATCTATTTGATCTAGTGTTTTTGCTGTTGTTTGTTGATGCGTATTAAAGTCCTAGTATTGTAGTTCGTGTTTTTAAGAACGTTGTTGCGAATGCACTTTTGCGCATGTTTTTTTACATGTACGTTTGTGCATGTCCATTTGAGCGAGTGTGCTTGTGCATGTTTGTTGATTTGTATTAATGTCCTAGGATTGTAGTTTGTGTTTTCATGATCCTTTTTGCGAATGCACTTTTGCGTGAGTACTTTTGTGCATGCCTTTGTATACTTACTTATGTGCGTATCTTTCTAGCGACAGTTTTTGTGCACGTTTCTCGATGCGCATTCATGTCCTCGAACTGTAGTACGTATTTTCATGATCGCTTTTGGAATCCAATTTTGACCATGTTCGAGTCCGAATTTGGATTTTTCACGTTAGACAGGAATTGTAGCCAGCTGAAATAGCTTTCTAATGCCGCCGGAACCAGTTGATTTGGAGTCCGGATGAGAAAGTTATGCTCGACTTCGTGGACGTACACTACCAAAGATGTTGAGGGATTCTCTCTTCTAATTTGATTTTATTTTCCTAATTGCAACTCTTTTCTTTCTCTTTGATCATTTTTGCTTCCTGGACACCTAATTTTCGATTTGTACCTATAAGATACCAAATCCACCAATTCAAACAGAAAATAAATTAATCCAAAAAAAAAATCCACGTAAACGTAAACGTAGAGTTTTATTTCTACACTCCACTGTATCTATTTGATCTAGTGTTTTTGCTGTTGTTTGTTGATGCGTATTAAAGTCCTAGTATTGTAGTTCGTGTTTTTAAGAACGTTGTTGCGAATGCACTTTTGCGCATGTTTTTTTACATGTACGTTTGTGCATGTCCATTTGAGCGAGTGTGCTTGTGCATGTTTGTTGATTTGTATTAATGTCCTAGGATTGTAGTTTGTGTTTTCATGATCCTTTTTGCGAATGCACTTTTGCGTGAGTACTTTTGTGCATGCCTTTGTATACTTACTTATGTGCGTATCTTTCTAGCGACAGTTTTTGTGCACGTTTCTCGATGCGCATTCATGTCCTCGAACTGTAGTACGTATTTTCATGATCGCTTTTGGAATCCAATTTTGACCATGTTCGAGTCCGAATTTGGATTTTTCACGTTAGACAGGAATTGTAGCCAGCTGAAATAGCTTTCTAATGCCGCCGGAACCAGTTGATTTGGAGTCCGGATGAGAAAGTTATGCTCGACTTCGTGGACGTACACTACCAAAGATGTTGAGGGATTCTCTCTTCTAATTTGATTTTATTTTCCTAATTGCAACTCTTTTCTTTCTCTTTGATCATTTTTGCTTCCTGGACACCTAATTTTCGATTTGTACCTATAAGATACCAAATCCACCAATTCAAACAGAAAATAAATTAATCCAAAAAAAAATCCACGTAAACGTAAACGTAGAGTTTTATTTCTACACTCCACTGTATCTATTTGATCTAGTGTTTTTGCTGTTGTTTGTTGATGCGTATTAAAGTCCTAGTATTGTAGTTCGTGTTTTTAAGAACGTTGTTGCGAATGCACTTTTGCGCATGTTTTTTTACATGTACGTTTGTGCATGTCCATTTGAGCGAGTGTGCTTGTGCATGTTTGTTGATTTGTATTAATGTCCTAGGATTGTAGTTTGTGTTTTCATGATCCTTTTTGCGAATGCACTTTTGCGTGAGTACTTTTGTGCATGCCTTTGTATACTTACTTATGTGCGTATCTTTCTAGCGACAGTTTTTGTGCACGTTTCTCGATGCGCATTCATGTCCTCGAACTGTAGTACGTATTTTCATGATCGCTTTTGGAATCCAATTTTGACCATGTTCGAGTCCGAATTTGGATTTTTCACGTTAGACAGGAATTGTAGCCAGCTGAAATAGCTTTCTAATGCCGCCGGAACCAGTTGATTTGGAGTCCGGATGAGAAAGTTATGCTCGACTTCGTGGACGTACACTACCAAAGATGTTGAGGGATTCTCTCTTCTAATTTGATTTTATTTTCCTAATTGCAACTCTTTTCTTTCTCTTTGATCATTTTTGCTTCCTGGACACCTAATTTTCGATTTGTACCTATAAGATACCAAATCCACCAATTCAAACAGAAAATAAATTAATCCAAAAAAAAAATCCACGTAAACGTAAACGTAGAGTTTTATTTCTACACTCCACTGTATCTATTTGATCTAGTGTTTTTGCTGTTGTTTGTTGATGCGTATTAAAGTCCTAGTATTGTAGTTCGTGTTTTTAAGAACGTTGTTGCGAATGCACTTTTGCGCATGTTTTTTTACATGTACGTTTGTGCATGTCCATTTGAGCGAGTGTGCTTGTGCATGTTTGTTGATTTGTATTAATGTCCTAGGATTGTAGTTTGTGTTTTCATGATCCTTTTTGCGAATGCACTTTTGCGTGAGTACTTTTGTGCATGCCTTTGTATACTTACTTATGTGCGTATCTTTCTAGCGACAGTTTTTGTGCACGTTTCTCGATGCGCATTCATGTCCTCGAACTGTAGTACGTATTTTCATGATCGCTTTTGGAATCCAATTTTGACCATGTTCGAGTCCGAATTTGGATTTTTCACGTTAGACAGGAATTGTAGCCAGCTGAAATAGCTTTCTAATGCCGCCGGAACCAGTTGATTTGGAGTCCGGATGAGAAAGTTATGCTCGACTTCGTGGACGTACACTACCAAAGATGTTGAGGGATTCTCTCTTCTAATTTGATTTTATTTTCCTAATTGCAACTCTTTTCTTTCTCTTTGATCATTTTTGCTTCCTGGACACCTAATTTTCGATTTGTACCTATAAGATACCAAATCCACCAATTCAAACAGAAAATAAATTAATCCAAAAAAAAAATCCACGTAAACGTAAACGTAGAGTTTTATTTCTACACTCCACTGTATCTATTTGATCTAGTGTTTTTGCTGTTGTTTGTTGATGCGTATTAAAGTCCTAGTATTGTAGTTCGTGTTTTTAAGAACGTTGTTGCGAATGCACTTTTGCGCATGTTTTTTTACATGTACGTTTGTGCATGTCCATTTGAGCGAGTGTGCTTGTGCATGTTTGTTGATTTGTATTAATGTCCTAGGATTGTAGTTTGTGTTTTCATGATCCTTTTTGCGAATGCACTTTTGCGTGAGTACTTTTGTGCATGCCTTTGTATACTTACTTATGTGCGTATCTTTCTAGCGACAGTTTTTGTGCACGTTTCTCGATGCGCATTCATGTCCTCGAACTGTAGTACGTATTTTCATGATCGCTTTTGGAATCCAATTTTGACCATGTTCGAGTCCGAATTTGGATTTTTCACGTTAGACAGGAATTGTAGCCAGCTGAAATAGCTTTCTAATGCCGCCGGAACCAGTTGATTTGGAGTCCGGATGAGAAAGTTATGCTCGACTTCGTGGACGTACACTACCAAAGATGTTGAGGGATTCTCTCTTCTAATTTGATTTTATTTTCCTAATTGCAACTCTTTTCTTTCTCTTTGATCATTTTTGCTTCCTGGACACCTAATTTTCGATTTGTACCTATAAGATACCAAATCCACCAATTCAAACAGAAAATAAATTAATCCAAAAAAAAAATCCACGTAAACGTAAACGTAGAGTTTTATTTCTACACTCCACTGTATCTATTTGATCTAGTGTTTTTGCTGTTGTTTGTTGATGCGTATTAAAGTCCTAGTATTGTAGTTCGTGTTTTTAAGAACGTTGTTGCGAATGCACTTTTGCGCATGTTTTTTTACATGTACGTTTGTGCATGTCCATTTGAGCGAGTGTGCTTGTGCATGTTTGTTGATTTGTATTAATGTCCTAGGATTGTAGTTTGTGTTTTCATGATCCTTTTTGCGAATGCACTTTTGCGTGAGTACTTTTGTGCATGCCTTTGTATACTTACTTATGTGCGTATCTTTCTAGCGACAGTTTTTGTGCACGTTTCTCGATGCGCATTCATGTCCTCGAACTGTAGTACGTATTTTCATGATCGCTTTTGGAATCCAATTTTGACCATGTTCGAGTCCGAATTTGGATTTTTCACGTTAGACAGGAATTGTAGCCAGCTGAAATAGCTTTCTAATGCCGCCGGAACCAGTTGATTTGGAGTCCGGATGAGAAAGTTATGCTCGACTTCGTGGACGTACACTACCAAAGATGTTGAGGGATTCTCTCTTCTAATTTGATTTTATTTTCCTAATTGCAACTCTTTTCTTTCTCTTTGATCATTTTTGCTTCCTGGACACCTAATTTTCGATTTGTACCTATAAGATACCAAATCCACCAATTCAAACAGAAAATAAATTAATCCAAAAAAAAAATCCACGTAAACGTAAACGTAGAGTTTTATTTCTACACTCCACTGTATCTATTTGATCTAGTGTTTTTGCTGTTGTTTGTTGATGCGTATTAAAGTCCTAGTATTGTAGTTCGTGTTTTTAAGAACGTTGTTGCGAATGCACTTTTGCGCATGTTTTTTTACATGTACGTTTGTGCATGTCCATTTGAGCGAGTGTGCTTGTGCATGTTTGTTGATTTGTATTAATGTCCTAGGATTGTAGTTTGTGTTTTCATGATCCTTTTTGCGAATGCACTTTTGCGTGAGTACTTTTGTGCATGCCTTTGTATACTTACTTATGTGCGTATCTTTCTAGCGACAGTTTTTGTGCACGTTTCTCGATGCGCATTCATGTCCTCGAACTGTAGTACGTATTTTCATGATCGCTTTTGGAATCCAATTTTGACCATGTTCGAGTCCGAATTTGGATTTTTCACGTTAGACAGGAATTGTAGCCAGCTGAAATAGCTTTCTAATGCCGCCGGAACCAGTTGATTTGGAGTCCGGATGAGAAAGTTATGCTCGACTTCGTGGACGTACACTACCAAAGATGTTGAGGGATTCTCTCTTCTAATTTGATTTTATTTTCCTAATTGCAACTCTTTTCTTTCTCTTTGATCATTTTTGCTTCCTGGACACCTAATTTTCGATTTGTACCTATAAGATACCAAATCCACCAATTCAAACAGAAAATAAATTAATCCAAAAAAAAAATCCACGTAAACGTAAACGTAGAGTTTTATTTCTACACTCCACTGTATCTATTTGATCTAGTGTTTTTGCTGTTGTTTGTTGATGCGTATTAAAGTCCTAGTATTGTAGTTCGTGTTTTTAAGAACGTTGTTGCGAATGCACTTTTGCGCATGTTTTTTTACATGTACGTTTGTGCATGTCCATTTGAGCGAGTGTGCTTGTGCATGTTTGTTGATTTGTATTAATGTCCTAGGATTGTAGTTTGTGTTTTCATGATCCTTTTTGCGAATGCACTTTTGCGTGAGTACTTTTGTGCATGCCTTTGTATACTTACTTATGTGCGTATCTTTCTAGCGACAGTTTTTGTGCACGTTTCTCGATGCGCATTCATGTCCTCGAACTGTAGTACGTATTTTCATGATCGCTTTTGGAATCCAATTTTGACCATGTTCGAGTCCGAATTTGGATTTTTCACGTTAGACAGGAATTGTAGCCAGCTGAAATAGCTTTCTAATGCCGCCGGAACCAGTTGATTTGGAGTCCGGATGAGAAAGTTATGCTCGACTTCGTGGACGTACACTACCAAAGATGTTGAGGGATTCTCTCTTCTAATTTGATTTTATTTTCCTAATTGCAACTCTTTTCTTTCTCTTTGATCATTTTTGCTTCCTGGACACCTAATTTTCGATTTGTACCTATAAGATACCAAATCCACCAATTCAAACAGAAAATAAATTAATCCAAAAAAAAAATCCACGTAAACGTAAACGTAGAGTTTTATTTCTACACTCCACTGTATCTATTTGATCTAGTGTTTTTGCTGTTGTTTGTTGATGCGTATTAAAGTCCTAGTATTGTAGTTCGTGTTTTTAAGAACGTTGTTGCGAATGCACTTTTGCGCATGTTTTTTTACATGTACGTTTGTGCATGTCCATTTGAGCGAGTGTGCTTGTGCATGTTTGTTGATTTGTATTAATGTCCTAGGATTGTAGTTTGTGTTTTCATGATCCTTTTTGCGAATGCACTTTTGCGTGAGTACTTTTGTGCATGCCTTTGTATACTTACTTATGTGCGTATCTTTCTAGCGACAGTTTTTGTGCACGTTTCTCGATGCGCATTCATGTCCTCGAACTGTAGTACGTATTTTCATGATCGCTTTTGGAATCCAATTTTGACCATGTTCGAGTCCGAATTTGGATTTTTCACGTTAGACAGGAATTGTAGCCAGCTGAAATAGCTTTCTAATGCCGCCGGAACCAGTTGATTTGGAGTCCGGATGAGAAAGTTATGCTCGACTTCGTGGACGTACACTACCAAAGATGTTGAGGGATTCTCTCTTCTAATTTGATTTTATTTTCCTAATTGCAACTCTTTTCTTTCTCTTTGATCATTTTTGCTTCCTGGACACCTAATTTTCGATTTGTACCTATAAGATACCAAATCCACCAATTCAAACAGAAAATAAATTAATCCAAAAAAAAAATCCACGTAAACGTAAACGTAGAGTTTTATTTCTACACTCCACTGTATCTATTTGATCTAGTGTTTTTGCTGTTGTTTGTTGATGCGTATTAAAGTCCTAGTATTGTAGTTCGTGTTTTTAAGAACGTTGTTGCGAATGCACTTTTGCGCATGTTTTTTTACATGTACGTTTGTGCATGTCCATTTGAGCGAGTGTGCTTGTGCATGTTTGTTGATTTGTATTAATGTCCTAGGATTGTAGTTTGTGTTTTCATGATCCTTTTTGCGAATGCACTTTTGCGTGAGTACTTTTGTGCATGCCTTTGTATACTTACTTATGTGCGTATCTTTCTAGCGACAGTTTTTGTGCACGTTTCTCGATGCGCATTCATGTCCTCGAACTGTAGTACGTATTTTCATGATCGCTTTTGGAATCCAATTTTGACCATGTTCGAGTCCGAATTTGGATTTTTCACGTTAGACAGGAATTGTAGCCAGCTGAAATAGCTTTCTAATGCCGCCGGAACCAGTTGATTTGGAGTCCGGATGAGAAAGTTATGCTCGACTTCGTGGACGTACACTACCAAAGATGTTGAGGGATTCTCTCTTCTAATTTGATTTTATTTTCCTAATTGCAACTCTTTTCTTTCTCTTTGATCATTTTTGCTTCCTGGACACCTAATTTTCGATTTGTACCTATAAGATACCAAATCCACCAATTCAAACAGAAAATAAATTAATCCAAAAAAAAAATCCACGTAAACGTAAACGTAGAGTTTTATTTCTACACTCCACTGTATCTATTTGATCTAGTGTTTTTGCTGTTGTTTGTTGATGCGTATTAAAGTCCTAGTATTGTAGTTCGTGTTTTTAAGAACGTTGTTGCGAATGCACTTTTGCGCATGTTTTTTTACATGTACGTTTGTGCATGTCCATTTGAGCGAGTGTGCTTGTGCATGTTTGTTGATTTGTATTAATGTCCTAGGATTGTAGTTTGTGTTTTCATGATCCTTTTTGCGAATGCACTTTTGCGTGAGTACTTTTGTGCATGCCTTTGTATACTTACTTATGTGCGTATCTTTCTAGCGACAGTTTTTGTGCACGTTTCTCGATGCGCATTCATGTCCTCGAACTGTAGTACGTATTTTCATGATCGCTTTTGGAATCCAATTTTGACCATGTTCGAGTCCGAATTTGGATTTTTCACGTTAGACAGGAATTGTAGCCAGCTGAAATAGCTTTCTAATGCCGCCGGAACCAGTTGATTTGGAGTCCGGATGAGAAAGTTATGCTCGACTTCGTGGACGTACACTACCAAAGATGTTGAGGGATTCTCTCTTCTAATTTGATTTTATTTTCCTAATTGCAACTCTTTTCTTTCTCTTTGATCATTTTTGCTTCCTGGACACCTAATTTTCGATTTGTACCTATAAGATACCAAATCCACCAATTCAAACAGAAAATAAATTAATCAAAAAAAAAATCCACGTAAACGTAAACGTAGAGTTTTATTTCTACACTCCACTGTATCTATTTGATCTAGTGTTTTTGCTGTTGTTTGTTGATGCGTATTAAAGTCCTAGTATTGTAGTTCGTGTTTTTAAGAACGTTGTTGCGAATGCACTTTTGCGCATGTTTTTTTACATGTACGTTTGTGCATGTCCATTTGAGCGAGTGTGCTTGTGCATGTTTGTTGATTTGTATTAATGTCCTAGGATTGTAGTTTGTGTTTTCATGATCCTTTTTGCGAATGCACTTTTGCGTGAGTACTTTTGTGCATGCCTTTGTATACTTACTTATGTGCGTATCTTTCTAGCGACAGTTTTTGTGCACGTTTCTCGATGCGCATTCATGTCCTCGAACTGTAGTACGTATTTTCATGATCGCTTTTGGAATCCAATTTTGACCATGTTCGAGTCCGAATTTGGATTTTTCACGTTAGACAGGAATTGTAGCCAGCTGAAATAGCTTTCTAATGCCGCCGGAACCAGTTGATTTGGAGTCCGGATGAGAAAGTTATGCTCGACTTCGTGGACGTACACTACCAAAGATGTTGAGGGATTCTCTCTTCTAATTTGATTTTATTTTCCTAATTGCAACTCTTTTCTTTCTCTTTGATCATTTTTGCTTCCTGGACACCTAATTTTCGATTTGTACCTATAAGATACCAAATCCACCAATTCAAACAGAAAATAAATTAATCCAAAAAAAAAATCCACGTAAACGTAAACGTAGAGTTTTATTTCTACACTCCACTGTATCTTTTTGATCTAGTGTTTTTGCTGTTGTTTGTTGATGCGTATTAAAGTCCTAGTATTGTAGTTCGTGTTTTTAAGAACGTTGTTGCGAATGCACTTTTGCGCATGTTTTTTTACATGTACGTTTGTGCATGTCCATTTGAGCGAGTGTGCTTGTGCATGTTTGTTGATTTGTATTAATGTCCTAGGATTGTAGTTTGTGTTTTCATGATCCTTTTTGCGAATGCACTTTTGCGTGAGTACTTTTGTGCATGCCTTTGTATACTTACTTATGTGCGTATCTTTCTAGCGACAGTTTTTGTGCACGTTTCTCGATGCGCATTCATGTCCTCGAACTGTAGTACGTATTTTCATGATCGCTTTTGGAATCCAATTTTGACCATGTTCGAGTCCGAATTTGGATTTTTCACGTTAGACAGGAATTGTAGCCAGCTGAAATAGCTTTCTAATGCCGCCGGAACCAGTTGATTTGGAGTCCGGATGAGAAAGTTATGCTCGACTTCGTGGACGTACACTACCAAAGATGTTGAGGGATTCTCTCTTCTAATTTGATTTTATTTTCCTAATTGCAACTCTTTTCTTTCTCTTTGATCATTTTTGCTTCCTGGACACCTAATTTTCGATTTGTACCTATAAGATACCAAATCCACCAATTCAAACAGAAAATAAATTAATCCAAAAAAAAAATCCACGTAAACGTAAACGTAGAGTTTTATTTCTACACTCCACTGTATCTTTTGATCTAGTGTTTTTGCTGTTGTTTGTTGATGCGTATTAAAGTCCTAGTATTGTAGTTCGTGTTTTTAAGAACGTTGTTGCGAATGCACTTTTGCGCATGTTTTTTTACATGTACGTTTGTGCATGTCCATTTGAGCGAGTGTGCTTGTGCATGTTTGTTGATTTGTATTAATGTCCTAGGATTGTAGTTTGTGTTTTCATGATCCTTTTTGCGAATGCACTTTTGCGTGAGTACTTTTGTGCATGCCTTTGTATACTTACTTATGTGCGTATCTTTCTAGCGACAGTTTTTGTGCACGTTTCTCGATGCGCATTCATGTCCTCGAACTGTAGTACGTATTTTCATGATCGCTTTTGGAATCCAATTTTGACCATGTTCGAGTCCGAATTTGGATTTTTCACGTTAGACAGGAATTGTAGCCAGCTGAAATAGCTTTCTAATGCCGCCGGAACCAGTTGATTTGGAGTCCGGATGAGAAAGTTATGCTCGACTTCGTGGACGTACACTACCAAAGATGTTGAGGGATTCTCTCTTCTAATTTGATTTTATTTTCCTAATTGCAACTCTTTTCTTTCTCTTTGATCATTTTTGCTTCCTGGACACCTAATTTTCGATTTGTACCTATAAGATACCAAATCCACCAATTCAAACAGAAAATAAATTAATCCAAAAAAAAAATCCACGTAAACGTAAACGTAGAGTTTTATTTCTACACTCCACTGTATCTATTTGATCTAGTGTTTTTGCTGTTGTTTGTTGATGCGTATTAAAGTCCTAGTATTGTAGTTCGTGTTTTTAAGAACGTTGTTGCGAATGCACTTTTGCGCATGTTTTTTTACATGTACGTTTGTGCATGTCCATTTGAGCGAGTGTGCTTGTGCATGTTTGTTGATTTGTATTAATGTCCTAGGATTGTAGTTTGTGTTTTCATGATCCTTTTTGCGAATGCACTTTTGCGTGAGTACTTTTGTGCATGCCTTTGTATACTTACTTATGTGCGTATCTTTCTAGCGACAGTTTTTGTGCACGTTTCTCGATGCGCATTCATGTCCTCGAACTGTAGTACGTATTTTCATGATCGCTTTTGGAATCCAATTTTGACCATGTTCGAGTCCGAATTTGGATTTTTCACGTTAGACAGGAATTGTAGCCAGCTGAAATAGCTTTCTAATGCCGCCGGAACCAGTTGATTTGGAGTCCGGATGAGAAAGTTATGCTCGACTTCGTGGACGTACACTACCAAAGATGTTGAGGGATTCTCTCTTCTAATTTGATTTTATTTTCCTAATTGCAACTCTTTTCTTTCTCTTTGATCATTTTTGCTTCCTGGACACCTAATTTTCGATTTGTACCTATAAGATACCAAATCCACCAATTCAAACAGAAAATAAATTAATCCAAAAAAAAATCCACGTAAACGTAAACGTAGAGTTTTATTTCTACACTCCACTGTATCTATTTGATCTAGTGTTTTTGCTGTTGTTTGTTGATGCGTATTAAAGTCCTAGTATTGTAGTTCGTGTTTTTAAGAACGTTGTTGCGAATGCACTTTTGCGCATGTTTTTTTACATGTACGTTTGTGCATGTCCATTTGAGCGAGTGTGCTTGTGCATGTTTGTTGATTTGTATTAATGTCCTAGGATTGTAGTTTGTGTTTTCATGATCCTTTTTGCGAATGCACTTTTGCGTGAGTACTTTTGTGCATGCCTTTGTATACTTACTTATGTGCGTATCTTTCTAGCGACAGTTTTTGTGCACGTTTCTCGATGCGCATTCATGTCCTCGAACTGTAGTACGTATTTTCATGATCGCTTTTGGAATCCAATTTTGACCATGTTCGAGTCCGAATTTGGATTTTTCACGTTAGACAGGAATTGTAGCCAGCTGAAATAGCTTTCTAATGCCGCCGGAACCAGTTGATTTGGAGTCCGGATGAGAAAGTTATGCTCGACTTCGTGGACGTACACTACCAAAGATGTTGAGGGATTCTCTCTTCTAATTTGATTTTATTTTCCTAATTGCAACTCTTTTCTTTCTCTTTGATCATTTTTGCTTCCTGGACACCTAATTTTCGATTTGTACCTATAAGATACCAAATCCACCAATTCAAACAGAAAATAAATTAATCCAAAAAAAAAATCCACGTAAACGTAAACGTAGAGTTTTATTTCTACACTCCACTGTATCTATTTGATCTAGTGTTTTTGCTGTTGTTTGTTGATGCGTATTAAAGTCCTAGTATTGTAGTTCGTGTTTTTAAGAACGTTGTTGCGAATGCACTTTTGCGCATGTTTTTTTACATGTACGTTTGTGCATGTCCATTTGAGCGAGTGTGCTTGTGCATGTTTGTTGATTTGTATTAATGTCCTAGGATTGTAGTTTGTGTTTTCATGATCCTTTTTGCGAATGCACTTTTGCGTGAGTACTTTTGTGCATGCCTTTGTATACTTACTTATGTGCGTATCTTTCTAGCGACAGTTTTTGTGCACGTTTCTCGATGCGCATTCATGTCCTCGAACTGTAGTACGTATTTTCATGATCGCTTTTGGAATCCAATTTTGACCATGTTCGAGTCCGAATTTGGATTTTTCACGTTAGACAGGAATTGTAGCCAGCTGAAATAGCTTTCTAATGCCGCCGGAACCAGTTGATTTGGAGTCCGGATGAGAAAGTTATGCTCGACTTCGTGGACGTACACTACCAAAGATGTTGAGGGATTCTCTCTTCTAATTTGATTTTATTTTCCTAATTGCAACTCTTTTCTTTCTCTTTGATCATTTTTGCTTCCTGGACACCTAATTTTCGATTTGTACCTATAAGATACCAAATCCACCAATTCAAACAGAAAATAAATTAATCCAAAAAAAAATCCACGTAAACGTAAACGTAGAGTTTTATTTCTACACTCCACTGTATCTATTTGATCTAGTGTTTTTGCTGTTGTTTGTTGATGCGTATTAAAGTCCTAGTATTGTAGTTCGTGTTTTTAAGAACGTTGTTGCGAATGCACTTTTGCGCATGTTTTTTTACATGTACGTTTGTGCATGTCCATTTGAGCGAGTGTGCTTGTGCATGTTTGTTGATTTGTATTAATGTCCTAGGATTGTAGTTTGTGTTTTCATGATCCTTTTTGCGAATGCACTTTTGCGTGAGTACTTTTGTGCATGCCTTTGTATACTTACTTATGTGCGTATCTTTCTAGCGACAGTTTTTGTGCACGTTTCTCGATGCGCATTCATGTCCTCGAACTGTAGTACGTATTTTCATGATCGCTTTTGGAATCCAATTTTGACCATGTTCGAGTCCGAATTTGGATTTTTCACGTTAGACAGGAATTGTAGCCAGCTGAAATAGCTTTCTAATGCCGCCGGAACCAGTTGATTTGGAGTCCGGATGAGAAAGTTATGCTCGACTTCGTGGACGTACACTACCAAAGATGTTGAGGGATTCTCTCTTCTAATTTGATTTTATTTTCCTAATTGCAACTCTTTTCTTTCTCTTTGATCATTTTTGCTTCCTGGACACCTAATTTTCGATTTGTACCTATAAGATACCAAATCCACCAATTCAAACAGAAAATAAATTAATCCAAAAAAAAAATCCACGTAAACGTAAACGTAGAGTTTTATTTCTACACTCCACTGTATCTATTTGATCTAGTGTTTTTGCTGTTGTTTGTTGATGCGTATTAAAGTCCTAGTATTGTAGTTCGTGTTTTTAAGAACGTTGTTGCGAATGCACTTTTGCGCATGTTTTTTTACATGTACGTTTGTGCATGTCCATTTGAGCGAGTGTGCTTGTGCATGTTTGTTGATTTGTATTAATGTCCTAGGATTGTAGTTTGTGTTTTCATGATCCTTTTTGCGAATGCACTTTTGCGTGAGTACTTTTGTGCATGCCTTTGTATACTTACTTATGTGCGTATCTTTCTAGCGACAGTTTTTGTGCACGTTTCTCGATGCGCATTCATGTCCTCGAACTGTAGTACGTATTTTCATGATCGCTTTTGGAATCCAATTTTGACCATGTTCGAGTCCGAATTTGGATTTTTCACGTTAGACAGGAATTGTAGCCAGCTGAAATAGCTTTCTAATGCCGCCGGAACCAGTTGATTTGGAGTCCGGATGAGAAAGTTATGCTCGACTTCGTGGACGTACACTACCAAAGATGTTGAGGGATTCTCTCTTCTAATTTGATTTTATTTTCCTAATTGCAACTCTTTTCTTTCTCTTTGATCATTTTTGCTTCCTGGACACCTAATTTTCGATTTGTACCTATAAGATACCAAATCCACCAATTCAAACAGAAAATAAATTAATCCAAAAAAAAATCCACGTAAACGTAAACGTAGAGTTTTATTTCTACACTCCACTGTATCTATTTGATCTAGTGTTTTTGCTGTTGTTTGTTGATGCGTATTAAAGTCCTAGTATTGTAGTTCGTGTTTTTAAGAACGTTGTTGCGAATGCACTTTTGCGCATGTTTTTTTACATGTACGTTTGTGCATGTCCATTTGAGCGAGTGTGCTTGTGCATGTTTGTTGATTTGTATTAATGTCCTAGGATTGTAGTTTGTGTTTTCATGATCCTTTTTGCGAATGCACTTTTGCGTGAGTACTTTTGTGCATGCCTTTGTATACTTACTTATGTGCGTATCTTTCTAGCGACAGTTTTTGTGCACGTTTCTCGATGCGCATTCATGTCCTCGAACTGTAGTACGTATTTTCATGATCGCTTTTGGAATCCAATTTTGACCATGTTCGAGTCCGAATTTGGATTTTTCACGTTAGACAGGAATTGTAGCCAGCTGAAATAGCTTTCTAATGCCGCCGGAACCAGTTGATTTGGAGTCCGGATGAGAAAGTTATGCTCGACTTCGTGGACGTACACTACCAAAGATGTTGAGGGATTCTCTCTTCTAATTTGATTTTATTTTCCTAATTGCAACTCTTTTCTTTCTCTTTGATCATTTTTGCTTCCTGGACACCTAATTTTCGATTTGTACCTATAAGATACCAAATCCACCAATTCAAACAGAAAATAAATTAATCCAAAAAAAAAATCCACGTAAACGTAAACGTAGAGTTTTATTTCTACACTCCACTGTATCTATTTGATCTAGTGTTTTTGCTGTTGTTTGTTGATGCGTATTAAAGTCCTAGTATTGTAGTTCGTGTTTTTAAGAACGTTGTTGCGAATGCACTTTTGCGCATGTTTTTTTACATGTACGTTTGTGCATGTCCATTTGAGCGAGTGTGCTTGTGCATGTTTGTTGATTTGTATTAATGTCCTAGGATTGTAGTTTGTGTTTTCATGATCCTTTTTGCGAATGCACTTTTGCGTGAGTACTTTTGTGCATGCCTTTGTATACTTACTTATGTGCGTATCTTTCTAGCGACAGTTTTTGTGCACGTTTCTCGATGCGCATTCATGTCCTCGAACTGTAGTACGTATTTTCATGATCGCTTTTGGAATCCAATTTTGACCATGTTCGAGTCCGAATTTGGATTTTTCACGTTAGACAGGAATTGTAGCCAGCTGAAATAGCTTTCTAATGCCGCCGGAACCAGTTGATTTGGAGTCCGGATGAGAAAGTTATGCTCGACTTCGTGGACGTACACTACCAAAGATGTTGAGGGATTCTCTCTTCTAATTTGATTTTATTTTCCTAATTGCAACTCTTTTCTTTCTCTTTGATCATTTTTGCTTCCTGGACACCTAATTTTCGATTTGTACCTATAAGATACCAAATCCACCAATTCAAACAGAAAATAAATTAATCCAAAAAAAAAATCCACGTAAACGTAAACGTAGAGTTTTATTTCTACACTCCACTGTATCTTTTGATCTAGTGTTTTTGCTGTTGTTTGTTGATGCGTATTAAAGTCCTAGTATTGTAGTTCGTGTTTTTAAGAACGTTGTTGCGAATGCACTTTTGCGCATGTTTTTTTACATGTACGTTTGTGCATGTCCATTTGAGCGAGTGTGCTTGTGCATGTTTGTTGATTTGTATTAATGTCCTAGGATTGTAGTTTGTGTTTTCATGATCCTTTTTGCGAATGCACTTTTGCGTGAGTACTTTTGTGCATGCCTTTGTATACTTACTTATGTGCGTATCTTTCTAGCGACAGTTTTTGTGCACGTTTCTCGATGCGCATTCATGTCCTCGAACTGTAGTACGTATTTTCATGATCGCTTTTGGAATCCAATTTTGACCATGTTCGAGTCCGAATTTGGATTTTTCACGTTAGACAGGAATTGTAGCCAGCTGAAATAGCTTTCTAATGCCGCCGGAACCAGTTGATTTGGAGTCCGGATGAGAAAGTTATGCTCGACTTCGTGGACGTACACTACCAAAGATGTTGAGGGATTCTCTCTTCTAATTTGATTTTATTTTCCTAATTGCAACTCTTTTCTTTCTCTTTGATCATTTTTGCTTCCTGGACACCTAATTTTCGATTTGTACCTATAAGATACCAAATCCACCAATTCAAACAGAAAATAAATTAATCCAAAAAAAAAATCCACGTAAACGTAAACGTAGAGTTTTATTTCTACACTCCACTGTATCTATTTGATCTAGTGTTTTTGCTGTTGTTTGTTGATGCGTATTAAAGTCCTAGTATTGTAGTTCGTGTTTTTAAGAACGTTGTTGCGAATGCACTTTTGCGCATGTTTTTTTACATGTACGTTTGTGCATGTCCATTTGAGCGAGTGTGCTTGTGCATGTTTGTTGATTTGTATTAATGTCCTAGGATTGTAGTTTGTGTTTTCATGATCCTTTTTGCGAATGCACTTTTGCGTGAGTACTTTTGTGCATGCCTTTGTATACTTACTTATGTGCGTATCTTTCTAGCGACAGTTTTTGTGCACGTTTCTCGATGCGCATTCATGTCCTCGAACTGTAGTACGTATTTTCATGATCGCTTTTGGAATCCAATTTTGACCATGTTCGAGTCCGAATTTGGATTTTTCACGTTAGACAGGAATTGTAGCCAGCTGAAATAGCTTTCTAATGCCGCCGGAACCAGTTGATTTGGAGTCCGGATGAGAAAGTTATGCTCGACTTCGTGGACGTACACTACCAAAGATGTTGAGGGATTCTCTCTTCTAATTTGATTTTATTTTCCTAATTGCAACTCTTTTCTTTCTCTTTGATCATTTTTGCTTCCTGGACACCTAATTTTCGATTTGTACCTATAAGATACCAAATCCACCAATTCAAACAGAAAATAAATTAATCCAAAAAAAAATCCACGTAAACGTAAACGTAGAGTTTTATTTCTACACTCCACTGTATCTATTTGATCTAGTGTTTTTGCTGTTGTTTGTTGATGCGTATTAAAGTCCTAGTATTGTAGTTCGTGTTTTTAAGAACGTTGTTGCGAATGCACTTTTGCGCATGTTTTTTTACATGTACGTTTGTGCATGTCCATTTGAGCGAGTGTGCTTGTGCATGTTTGTTGATTTGTATTAATGTCCTAGGATTGTAGTTTGTGTTTTCATGATCCTTTTTGCGAATGCACTTTTGCGTGAGTACTTTTGTGCATGCCTTTGTATACTTACTTATGTGCGTATCTTTCTAGCGACAGTTTTTGTGCACGTTTCTCGATGCGCATTCATGTCCTCGAACTGTAGTACGTATTTTCATGATCGCTTTTGGAATCCAATTTTGACCATGTTCGAGTCCGAATTTGGATTTTTCACGTTAGACAGGAATTGTAGCCAGCTGAAATAGCTTTCTAATGCCGCCGGAACCAGTTGATTTGGAGTCCGGATGAGAAAGTTATGCTCGACTTCGTGGACGTACACTACCAAAGATGTTGAGGGATTCTCTCTTCTAATTTGATTTTATTTTCCTAATTGCAACTCTTTTCTTTCTCTTTGATCATTTTTGCTTCCTGGACACCTAATTTTCGATTTGTACCTATAAGATACCAAATCCACCAATTCAAACAGAAAATAAATTAATCCAAAAAAAAAATCCACGTAAACGTAAACGTAGAGTTTTATTTCTACACTCCACTGTATCTATTTGATCTAGTGTTTTTGCTGTTGTTTGTTGATGCGTATTAAAGTCCTAGTATTGTAGTTCGTGTTTTTAAGAACGTTGTTGCGAATGCACTTTTGCGCATGTTTTTTTACATGTACGTTTGTGCATGTCCATTTGAGCGAGTGTGCTTGTGCATGTTTGTTGATTTGTATTAATGTCCTAGGATTGTAGTTTGTGTTTTCATGATCCTTTTTGCGAATGCACTTTTGCGTGAGTACTTTTGTGCATGCCTTTGTATACTTACTTATGTGCGTATCTTTCTAGCGACAGTTTTTGTGCACGTTTCTCGATGCGCATTCATGTCCTCGAACTGTAGTACGTATTTTCATGATCGCTTTTGGAATCCAATTTTGACCATGTTCGAGTCCGAATTTGGATTTTTCACGTTAGACAGGAATTGTAGCCAGCTGAAATAGCTTTCTAATGCCGCCGGAACCAGTTGATTTGGAGTCCGGATGAGAAAGTTATGCTCGACTTCGTGGACGTACACTACCAAAGATGTTGAGGGATTCTCTCTTCTAATTTGATTTTATTTTCCTAATTGCAACTCTTTTCTTTCTCTTTGATCATTTTTGCTTCCTGGACACCTAATTTTCGATTTGTACCTATAAGATACCAAATCCACCAATTCAAACAGAAAATAAATTAATCCAAAAAAAAAATCCACGTAAACGTAAACGTAGAGTTTTATTTCTACACTCCACTGTATCTATTTGATCTAGTGTTTTTGCTGTTGTTTGTTGATGCGTATTAAAGTCCTAGTATTGTAGTTCGTGTTTTGAAGAACGTTGTTGCGAATGCACTTTTGCGCATGTTTTTTTACATGTACGTTTGTGCATGTCCATTTGAGCGAGTGTGCTTGTGCATGTTTGTTGATTTGTATTAATGTCCTAGGATTGTAGTTTGTGTTTTCATGATCCTTTTTGCGAATGCACTTTTGCGTGAGTACTTTTGTGCATGCCTTTGTATACTTACTTATGTGCGTATCTTTCTAGCGACAGTTTTTGTGCACGTTTCTCGATGCGCATTCATGTCCTCGAACTGTAGTACGTATTTTCATGATCGCTTTTGGAATCCAATTTTGACCATGTTCGAGTCCGAATTTGGATTTTTCACGTTAGACAGGAATTGTAGCCAGCTGAAATAGCTTTCTAATGCCGCCGGAACCAGTTGATTTGGAGTCCGGATGAGAAAGTTATGCTCGACTTCGTGGACGTACACTACCAAAGATGTTGAGGGATTCTCTCTTCTAATTTGATTTTATTTTCCTAATTGCAACTCTTTTCTTTCTCTTTGATCATTTTTGCTTCCTGGACACCTAATTTTCGATTTGTACCTATAAGATACCAAATCCACCAATTCAAACAGAAAATAAATTAATCCAAAAAAAAATCCACGTAAACGTAAACGTAGAGTTTTATTTCTACACTCCACTGTATCTATTTGATCTAGTGTTTTTGCTGTTGTTTGTTGATGCGTATTAAAGTCCTAGTATTGTAGTTCGTGTTTTGAAGAACGTTGTTGCGAATGCACTTTTGCGCATGTTTTTTTACATGTACGTTTGTGCATGTCCATTTGAGCGAGTGTGCTTGTGCATGTTTGTTGATTTGTATTAATGTCCTAGGATTGTAGTTTGTGTTTTCATGATCCTTTTTGCGAATGCACTTTTGCGTGAGTACTTTTGTGCATGCCTTTGTATACTTACTTATGTGCGTATCTTTCTAGCGACAGTTTTTGTGCACGTTTCTCGATGCGCATTCATGTCCTCGAACTGTAGTACGTATTTTCATGATCGCTTCTAATGCCGCCGGAACCAGTTGATTTGGAGTCCGGATGAGAAAGTTATGCTCGACTTCGTGGACGTACACTACCAAAGATGTTGAGGGATTCTCTCTTCTAATTTGATTTTATTTTCCTAATTGCAACTCTTTTCTTTCTCTTTGATCATTTTTGCTTCCTGGACACCTAATTTTCGATTTGTACCTATAAGATACCAAATCCACCAATTCAAACAGAAAATAAATTAATCCAAAAAAAAAATCCACGTAAACGTAAACGTAGAGTTTTATTTCTACACTCCACTGTATCTATTTGATCTAGTGTTTTTGCTGTTGTTTGTTGATGCGTATTAAAGTCCTAGTATTGTAGTTCGTGTTTTAAGAACGTTGTTGCGAATGCACTTTTGCGCATGTTTTTTTACATGTACGTTTGTGCATGTCCATTTGAGCGAGTGTGCTTGTGCATGTTTGTTGATTTGTATTAATGTCCTAGGATTGTAGTTTGTGTTTTCATGATCCTTTTTGCGAATGCACTTTTGCGTGAGTACTTTTGTGCATGCCTTTGTATACTTACTTATGTGCGTATCTTTCTAGCGACAGTTTTTGTGCACGTTTCTCGATGCGCATTCATGTCCTCGAACTGTAGTACGTATTTTCATGATCGCTTTTGGAATCCAATTTTGACCATGTTCGAGTCCGAATTTGGATTTTTCACGTTAGACAGGAATTGTAGCCAGCTGAAATAGCTTTCTAATGCCGCCGGAACCAGTTGATTTGGAGTCCGGATGAGAAAGTTATGCTCGACTTCGTGGACGTACACTACCAAAGATGTTGAGGGATTCTCTCTTCTAATTTGATTTTATTTTCCTAATTGCAACTCTTTTCTTTCTCTTTGATCATTTTTGCTTCCTGGACACCTAATTTTCGATTTGTACCTATAAGATACCAAATCCACCAATTCAAACAGAAAATAAATTAATCCAAAAAAAAAATCCACGTAAACGTAAACGTAGAGTTTTATTTCTACACTCCACTGTATCTATTTGATCTAGTGTTTTTGCTGTTGTTTGTTGATGCGTATTAAAGTCCTAGTATTGTAGTTCGTGTTTTGAAGAACGTTGTTGCGAATGCACTTTTGCGCATGTTTTTTTACATGTACGTTTGTGCATGTCCATTTGAGCGAGTGTGCTTGTGCATGTTTGTTGATTTGTATTAATGTCCTAGGATTGTAGTTTGTGTTTTCATGATCCTTTTTGCGAATGCACTTTTGCGTGAGTACTTTTGTGCATGCCTTTGTATACTTACTTATGTGCGTATCTTTCTAGCGACAGTTTTTGTGCACGTTTCTCGATGCGCATTCATGTCCTCGAACTGTAGTACGTATTTTCATGATCGCTTTTGGAATCCAATTTTGACCATGTTCGAGTCCGAATTTGGATTTTTCACGTTAGACAGGAATTGTAGCCAGCTGAAATAGCTTTCTAATGCCGCCGGAACCAGTTGATTTGGAGTCCGGATGAGAAAGTTATGCTCGACTTCGTGGACGTACACTACCAAAGATGTTGAGGGATTCTCTCTTCTAATTTGATTTTATTTTCCTAATTGCAACTCTTTTCTTTCTCTTTGATCATTTTTGCTTCCTGGACACCTAATTTTCGATTTGTACCTATAAGATACCAAATCCACCAATTCAAACAGAAAATAAATTAATCCCAAAAAAAAATCCACGTAAACGTAAACGTAGAGTTTTATTTCTACACTCCACTGTATTTATTTGATCTAGTGTTTTTGCTGTTGTTTGTTGATGCGTATTAAAGTCCTAGTATTGTAGTTCGTGTTTTGAAGAACGTTGTTGCGAATGCACTTTTGCGCATGTTTTTTTACATGTACGTTTGTGCATGTCCATTTGAGCGAGTGTGCTTGTGCATGTTTGTTGATTTGTATTAATGTCCTAGGATTGTAGTTTGTGTTTTCATGATCCTTTTTGCGAATGCACTTTTGCGTGAGTACTTTTGTGCATGCCTTTGTATACTTACTTATGTGCGTATCTTTCTAGCGATAGTTTTTGTGCACGTTTCTCGATGCGCATTCATGTCCTCGAACTGTAGTACGTATTTTCATGATCGCTTTTGGAATCCAATTTTGACCATGTTCGAGTCCGAATTTGGATTTTTCACGTTAGACAGGAATTGTAGCCAGCTGAAATAGCTTTCTAATGCCGCCGGAACCAGTTGATTTGGAGTCCGGATGAGAAAGTTATGCTCGACTTCGTGGACGTACACTACCAAAGATGTTGAGGGATTCTCTCTTCTAATTTGATTTTATTTTCCTAATTGCAACTCTTTTCTTTCTCTTTGATCATTTTTGCTTCCTGGACACCTAATTTTCGATTTGTACCTATAAGATACCAAATCCACCAATTCAAACAGAAAATAAATTAATCCAAAAAAAAATCCACTTAAACGTAAACGTAGAGTTTTATTTCTACACTCCACTGTATCTATTTGATCTAGTGTTTTTGCTGTTGTTTGTTGATGCGTATTAAAGTCCTAGTATTGTAGTTCGTGTTTTTAAGAACGTTGTTGCGAATGCACTTTTGCGCATGTTTTTTTACATGTACGTTTGTGCATGTCCATTTGAGCGAGTGTGTTTGTGCATGTTTGTTGATTTGTATTAATGTCCTAGGATTGTAGTTTGTGTTTTCATGATCCTTTTTGCGAATGCACTTTTGCGTGAGTACTTTTGTGCATGCCTTTGTATACTTACTTATGTGCGTATCTTTCTAGCGACAGTTTTTGTGCACGTTTCTCGATGCGCATTCATGTCCTCGAACTGTAGTACGTATTTTCATGATCGCTTTTGGAATCCAATTTTGACCATGTTCGAGTCCGAATTTGGATTTTTCACGTTAGACAGGAATTGTAGCCAGCTGAAATAGCTTTCTAATGCCCCGGAACCAGTTGATTTGGAGTCCGGATGAGAAAGTTATGCTCGACTTCGTGGACGTACACTACCAAAGATGTTGAGGGATTCTCTCTTCTAATTTGATTTTATTTTCCTAATTGCAACTCTTTTCTTTCTCTTTGATCATTTTTGCTTCCTGGACACCTAATTTTCGATTTGTACCTATAAGATACCAAATCCACCAATTCAAACAGAAAATAAATTAATCCAAAAAAAAAATCCACGTAAACGTAAACGTAGAGTTTTATTTCTACACTCCACTGTATCTATTTGATCTAGTGTTTTTGCTGTTGTTTGTTGATGCGTATTAAAGTCCTAGTATTGTAGTTCGTGTTTTTAAGAACGTTGTTGCGAATGCACTTTTGCGCATGTTTTTTTACATGTACGTTTGTGCATGTCCATTTGAGCGAGTGTGCTTGTGCATGTTTGTTGATTTGTATTAATGTCCTAGGATTGTAGTTTGTGTTTTCATGATCCTTTTTGCGAATGCACTTTTGCGTGAGTACTTTTGTGCATGCCTTTGTATACTTACTTATGTGCGTATCTTTCTAGCGACAGTTTTTGTGCACGTTTCTCGATGCGCATTCATGTCCTCGAACTGTAGTACGTATTTTCATGATCGCTTTTGGAATCCAATTTTGACCATGTTCGAGTCCGAATTTGGATTTTTCACGTTAGACAGGAATTGTAGCCAGCTGAAATAGCTTTCTAATGCCGCCGGAACCAGTTGATTTGGAGTCCGGATGAGAAAGTTATGCTCGACTTCGTGGACGTACACTACCAAAGATGTTGAGGGATTCTCTCTTCTAATTTGATTTTATTTTCCTAATTGCAACTCTTTTCTTTCTCTTTGATCATTTTTGCTTCCTGGACACCTAATTTTCGATTTGTACCTATAAGATACCAAATCCACCAATTCAAACAGAAAATAAATTAATCAAAAAAAAAATCCACTTAAACGTAAACGTAGAGTTTTATTTCTACACTCCACTGTATCTATTTGATCTAGTGTTTTTGCTGTTGTTTGTTGATGCGTATTAAAGTCCTAGTATTGTAGTTCGTGTTTTTAAGAACGTTGTTGCGAATGCACTTTTGCGCATGTTTTTTTACATGTACGTTTGTGCATGTCCATTTGAGCGAGTGTGCTTGTGCATGTTTGTTGATTTGTATTAATGTCCTAGGATTGTAGTTTGTGTTTTCATGATCCTTTTTGCGAATGCACTTTTGCGTGAGTACTTTTGTGCATGCCTTTGTATACTTACTTATGTGCGTATCTTTCTAGCGACAGTTTTTGTGCACGTTTCTCGATGCGCATTCATGTCCTCGAACTGTAGTACGTATTTTCATGATCGCTTTTGGAATCCAATTTTGACCATGTTCGAGTCCGAATTTGGATTTTTCACGTTAGACAGGAATTGTAGCCAGCTGAAATAGCTTTCTAATGCCGCCGGAACCAGTTGATTTGGAGTCCGGATGAGAAAGTTATGCTCGACTTCGTGGACGTACACTACCAAAGATGTTGAGGGATTCTCTCTTCTAATTTGATTTTATTTTCCTAATTGCAACTCTTTTCTTTCTCTTTGATCATTTTTGCTTCCTGGACACCTAATTTTCGATTTGTACCTATAAGATACCAAATCCACCAATTCAAACAGAAAATAAATTAATCCAAAAAAAAAATCCACGTAAACGTAAACGTAGAGTTTTATTTCTACACTCCACTGTATTTATTTGATCTAGTGTTTTTGCTGTTGTTTGTTGATGCGTATTAAAGTCCTAGTATTGTAGTTCGTGTTTTGAAGAACGTTGTTGCGAATGCACTTTTGCGCATGTTTTTTTACATGTACGTTTGTGCATGTCCATTTGAGCGAGTGTGCTTGTGCATGTTTGTTGATTTGTATTAATGTCCTAGGATTGTAGTTTGTGTTTTCATGATCCTTTTTGCGAATGCACTTTTGCGTGAGTACTTTTGTGCATGCCTTTGTATACTTACTTATGTGCGTATCTTTCTAGCGATAGTTTTTGTGCACGTTTCTCGATGCGCATTCATGTCCTCGAACTGTAGTACGTATTTTCATGATCGCTTTTGGAATCCAATTTTGACCATGTTCGAGTCCGAATTTGGATTTTTCACGTTAGACAGGAATTGTAGCCAGCTGAAATAACTTTTTAATGCCTTCGGAACCAGTTGATTTGGAGACTGGATGAGAAAGTTATGCTCGACTTCGTGGACATACACTACCACGTAAACGTAAACGTAGAGTTTTATTTCTACACTCCTTTGTATCTATTTGATCTAGTGTTTTTGCTGTTGTTTGTTGATGCGTATTAAAGTCCTAGTATTGTAGTTCGTGTTTTGAAGAACGTTGTTGCGAATGCACTTTTGCGCATGTTTTTTTACATGTACGTTTGTGCATGTCCATTTGAGCGAGTGTGCTTGTGCATGTTTGTTGATTTGTATTAATGTCCTAGGATTGTAGTTTGTGTTTTCATGATCCTTTTTGCGAATGCACTTTTGCGTGAGTACTTTTGTGCATGCCTTTGTATACTTACTTATGTGCGTATCTTTCTAGCGACATTTTTTGTGCACGTTTCTCGATGCGCATTCATGTCCTCGAACTGTAGTACGTATTTTCATGATCGCTTTTGGAATCCAATTTTGACCATGTTCGAGTCCGAATTTGGATTTTTCACGTTAGACAGGAATTGTAGCCAGCTGAAATAGCTTTCTAATGCCGCCGAAACCAGTTGATTTGGAGTCCGGATGAGAAAGTTATGCTCGACTTCGTGGACGTACACTACCAAAGATGTTGAGGGATTCTCTCTTCTAATTTGATTTTATTTTCCTAATTGCAACTCTTTTCTTTCTCTTTGATCATTTTTGCTTCCTGGACACCTAATTTTCGATTTGTACCTATAAGATACCAAATCCACCAATTCAAACAAAAAATAAATTAATCCAAAAAAAAAATCCACGTAAACGTAAACGTAGAGTTTTATTTCTACACTCCACTGTATCTATTTGATCTAGTGTTTTTGCTGTTGTTTGTTGATGCGTATTAAAGTCCTAGTATTGTAGTTCGTTTTTTTGAGAACGTTGTTGCGAATGCACTTTTGCGCATGTTTTTTTACATGTACGTTTGTGCATGTCCATTTGAGCGAGTGTGCTTGTGCATGTTTGTTGATTTGTATTAATGTCCTAGGATTGTAGTTTGTGTTTTCATGATCCTTTTTGCGAATGCACTTTTGCGTGAGTACTTTTGTGCATGCCTTTGTAAACTTACTTATGTGCGTATCTTTCTAGCGACATTTTTTGTGCACGTTTCTCGATGCGCATTCATGTCCTCGAACTGTAGTACGTATTTTCATGATCGCTTTTGGAATCCAATTTTGACCATGTTCGAGTCCGAATTTGGATTTTTCACGTTAGACAGGAATTGTAGCCAGCTGAAATAGCTTTCTAATGCCGCCGGAACCAGTTGATTTGGAGTCCGGATGAGAAAGTTATGCTCGACTTCGTGGACGTACACTACCAAAGATGTTGAGGGATTCTCTCTTCTAATTTGATTTTATTTTCCTAATTGCAACTCTTTTCTTTCTCTTTGATCATTTTTGCTTCCTGGACACCTAATTTTCGATTTGTACCTATAAGATACCAAATCCACCAATTCAAACAGAAAATAAATTAATCCAAAAAAAAATCCACGTAAACGTAAACGTAGAGTTTTATTTCTACACTCCACTATATTTATTTGATCTAGTGTTTTTGCTGTTGTTTGTTGATGCGTATTAAAGTCCTAGTATTGTAGTTCGTGTTTTGAAGAACGTTGTTGCGAATGCACTTTTGCGCATGTTTTTTTACATGTACGTTTGTGCATGTCCATTTGAGCGAGTGTGCTTGTGCATGTTTGTTGATTTGTATTAATGTCCTAGGATTGTAGTTTGTGTTTTCATGATCCTTTTTGCGAATGCACTTTTGCGTGAGTACTTTTGTGCATGCCTTTGTATACTTACTTATGTGCGTATCTTTCTAGCGATAGTTTTTGTGCACGTTTCTCGATGCGCATTCATGTCCTCGAACTGTAGTACGTAATTTCATGATCGCTTTTGGAATCCAATTTTGACCATGTTCGAGTCCGAATTTGGATTTTTCACGTTAGACAGGAATTGTAGCCAGCTGAAATAGCTTTCTAATGCCTTCGGAACCAGTTGATTTGGAGACAGGATGAGAAAGTTATGCTCGACTTCGTGGACATACACTACCACGTAAACGTAAACGTAGAGTTTTATTTCTACACTCCTTTGTATCTATTTGATCTAGTGTTTTTGCTGTTGTTTGTTGATGCGTATTAAAGTCCTAGTATTGTAGTTCGTGTTTTGAAGAACGTTGTTGCGAATGCACTTTTGCGCATGTTTTTTTACATGTACGTTTGTGCATGTCCATTTGAGCGAGTGTGCTTGTGCATGTTTGTTGATTTGTATTAATGTCCTAGGATTGTAGTTTGTGTTTTCATGATCCTTTTTGCGAATGCACTTTTGCGTGAGTACTTTTGTGCATGCCTTTGTATACTTACTTATGTGCGTATCTTTCTAGCGACATTTTTTGTGCACGTTTCTCGATGCGCATTCATGTCCTCGAACTGTAGTACGTATTTTCATGATCGCTTTTGGAATCCAATTTTGACCATGTTCGAGTCCGAATTTGGATTTTTCACGTTAGACAGGAATTGTAGCCAGCTGAAATAGCTTTCTAATGCCGCCGAAACCAGTTGATTTGGAGTCCGGATGAGAAAGTTATGCTCGACTTCGTGGACGTACACTACCAAAGATGTTGAGGGATTCTCTCTTCTAATTTGATTTTATTTTCCTAATTGCAACTCTTTTCTTTCTCTTTGATCATTTTTGCTTCCTGGACACCTAATTTTCGATTTGTACCTATAAGATACCAAATCCACCAATTCAAACAAAAAATAAATTAATCCAAAAAAAAAATCCACGTAAACGTAAACGTAGAGTTTTATTTCTACACTCCACTGTATCTATTTGATCTAGTGTTTTTGCTGTTGTTTGTTGATGCGTATTAAAGTCCTAGTATTGTAGTTCGTTTTATGAGAACGTTGTTGCGAATGCACTTTTGCGCATGTTTTTTTACATGTACGTTTGTGCATGTCCATTTGAGCGAGTGTGCTTGTGCATGTTTGTTGATTTGTATTAATGTCCTAGGATTGTAGTTTGTGTTTTCATGATCCTTTTTGCGAATGCACTTTTGCGTGAGTACTTTTGTGCATGCCTTTGTAAACTTACTTATGTGCGTATCTTTCTAGCGACATTTTTTGTGCACGTTTTTCGATGCGCATTCATGTCCTCGAACTGTAGTACGTATTTTCATGATCGCTTTTGGAATCCAATTTTGACCATGTTCGAGTCCGAATTTGGATTTTTCACGTTAGACAGGAATTGTAGCCAGCTGAAATAGCTTTCTAATGCCGCCGGAACCAGTTGATTTGGAGTCCGGATGAGAAAGTTATGCTCGACTTCGTGGACGTACACTACCAAAGATGTTGAGGGATTCTCTCTTCTAATTTGATTTTATTTTCCTAATTGCAACTCTTTTCTTTCTCTTTGATCATTTTTGCTTCCTGGACACCTAATTTTCGATTTGTACCTATAAGATACCAAATCCACCAATTCAAACAGAAAATAAATTAATCCCAAAAAAAATCCACGTAAACGTAAACGTAGAGTTTTATTTCTACACTCCACTGTATTTATTTGATCTAGTGTTTTTGCTGTTGTTTGTTGATGCGTATTAAAGTCCTAGTATTGTTGTTCGTGTTTTGAAGAACGTTGTTGCGAATGCACTTTTGCGCATGTTTTTTTACATGTACGTTTGTGCATGTCCATTTGAGCGAGTGTGCTTGTGCATGTTTGTTGATTTGTATTAATGTCCTAGGATTGTAGTTTGTGTTTTCATGATCCTTTTTGCGAATGCACTTTTGCGTGAGTACTTTTGTGCATGCCTTTGTATACTTACTTATGTGCGTATCTTTCTAGCGATAGTTTTTGTGCACGTTTCTCGATGCGCATTCATGTCCTCGAACTGTAGTACGTAATTTCATGATCGCTTTTGGAATCCAATTTTGACCATGTTCGAGTCCGAATTTGGATTTTTCACGTTAGACAGGAATTGTAGCCAGCTGAAATAACTTTCTAATGCCTTCGGAACCAGTTGATTTGGAGACAGGATGAGAAAGTTATGCTCGACTTCGTGGACATACACTACCACGTAAACGTAAACGTAGAGTTTTATTTCTACACTCCTTTGTATCTATTTGATCTAGTGTTTTTGCTGTTGTTTGTTGATGCGTATTAAAGTCCTAGTATTGTAGTTCGTGTTTTGAAGAACGTTGTTGCGAATGCACTTTTGCGCATGTTTTTTTACATGTACGTTTGTGCATGTCCATTTGAGCGAGTGTGCTTGTGCATGTTTGTTGATTTGTATTAATGTCCTAGGATTGTAGTTTGTGTTTTCATGATCCTTTTTGCGAATGCACTTTTGCGTGAGTACTTTTGTGCATGCCTTTGTATACTTACTTATGTGCGTATCTTTCTAGCGACATTTTTTGTGCACGTTTCTCGATGCGCATTCATGTCCTCGAACTGTAGTACGTATTTTCATGATCGCTTTTGGAATCCAATTTTGACCATGTTCGAGTCCGAATTTGGATTTTTCACGTTAGACAGAATTGTAGCCAGCTGAAATAGTTTCTAATGCCGCCGAAACCAGTTGATTTGGAGTCCGGATGAGAAAGTTATGCTCGACTTCGTGGACGTACACTACCAAAGATGTTGAGGGATTCTCTCTTCTAATTTGATTTTATTTTCCTAATTGCAACTCTTTTCTTTCTCTTTGATCATTTTTGCTTCCTGGACACCTAATTTTCGATTTGTACCTATAAGATACCAAATCCACCAATTCAAACAAAAATAAATTAATCCAAAAAAAAAATCCACGTAAACGTAAACGTAGAGTTTTATTTCTACACTCCACTGTATCTATTTGATCTAGTGTTTTTGCTGTTGTTTGTTGATGCGTATTAAAGTCCTAGTATTGTAGTTCGTTTTTATGAGAACGTTGTTGCGAATGCACTTTTGCGCATGTTTTTTTACATGTACGTTTGTGCATGTCCATTTGAGCGAGTGTGCTTGTGCATGTTTGTTGATTTGTATTAATGTCCTAGGATTGTAGTTTGTGTTTTCATGATCCTTTTTGCGAATGCACTTTTGCGTGAGTACTTTTGTGCATGCCTTTGTAAACTTACTTATGTGCGTATCTTTCTAGCGACATTTTTTGTGCACGTTTTTCGATGCGCATTCATGTCCTCGAACTGTAGTACGTATTTTCATGATCGCTTTTGGAATACAATTTTGACCATGTTCGAGTCCGAATTTGGATTTTTCACGTTAGACAGGAATTGTAGCCAGCTGAAATAGCTTTCTAATGCCGCCGGAACCAGTTGATTTGGAGTCCGGATGAGAAAGTTATGCTCGACTTCGTGGACGTACACTACCAAAGATGTTGAGGGATTCTCTCTTCTAATTTGATTTTATTTTCCTAATTGCAACTCTTTTCTTTCTCTTTGATCATTTTTGCTTCTTGGACACCTAATTTTCGATTTGTACCTATAAGATACCAAATCCACCAATTCAAACAGAAAATAAATTAATCCCAAAAAAAAATCCACGTAAACGTAAACGTAGAGTTTTATTTCTACACTCCACTATATTTATTTGATCTAGTGTTTTTGCTGTTGTTTGTTGATGCGTATTAAAGTCCTAGTATTGTAGTTCGTGTTTTGAAGAACGTTGTTGCGAATGCACTTTTGCGCATGTTTTTTTACATGTACGTTTGTGCATGTCCATTTGAGCGAGTGTGCTTGTGCATGTTTGTTGATTTGTATTAATGTCCTAGGATTGTAGTTTGTGTTTTCATGATCCTTTTTGCGAATGCACTTTTGCGTGAGTACTTTTGTGCATGCCTTTGTATACTTACTTATGTGCGTATCTTTCTAGCGACAGTTTTTGTGCACGTTTCTCGATGCGCATTCATGTCCTCGAACTGTAGTACGTATTTTCATGATCGCTTTTGGAATCCAATTTTGACCATGTTCGAGTCCGAATTTGGATTTTTCACGTTAGACAGGAATTGTAGCCAGCTGAAATAGCTTTCTAATGCCGCCGGAACCAGTTGATTTGGAGTCCGGATGAGAAAGTTATGCTCGACTTCGTGGACGTACACTACCAAAGATGTTGAGGGATTCTCTCTTCTAATTTGATTTTATTTTCCTAATTGCAACTCTTTTCTTTCTCTTTGATCATTTTTGCTTCTTGGACACCTAATATTCGATTTGTACCTATAAGATACCAAATCCACCAATTCAAACAGAAAATAAATTAATCCAAAAAAAAAATCCACGTAAACGTAAACGTAGAGTTTTATTTCTACACTCCACTATATTTATTTGATCTAGTGTTTTTGCTGTTGTTTGTTGATGCGTATTAAAGTCCTAGTATTGTTGTTCGTGTTTTGAAGAACATTGTTGCGAATGCACTTTTGCGCATGTTTTTTTACATGTACGTTTGTGCATGTCCATTTGAGCGAGTGTGCTTGTGCATGTTTGTTGATTTGTATTAATGTCCTAGGATTGTAGTTTGTGTTTTCATGATCCTTTTTGCGAATGCACTTTTGCGTGAGTACTTTTGTGCATGCCTTTGTATACTTACTTATGTGCGTATCTTTCTAGCGATAGTTTTTGTGCACGTTTCTCGATGCGCATTCATGTCCTCGAACTGTAGTACGTAATTTCATGATCGCTTTTGGAATCCAATTTTGACCATGTTCGAGTCCGAATTTGGATTTTTCACGTTAGACAGGAATTGTAGCCAGCTGAAATAGCTTTCTAATGCCTTCGGAACCTGTTGATTTGGAGACTGGATGAGAAAGTTATGTTCGACTTCGTGGACATACACTACCACGTAAACGTAAACGTAGAGTTTTATTTCTACACTCCTTTGTATCTATTTGATCTAGTGTTTTTGCTGTTGTTTGTTGATGCGTATTAAAGTCCTAGTATTGTAGTTCGTGTTTTGAAGAACGTTGTTGCGAATGCACTTTTGCGCATGTTTTTTTACATGTACGTTTGTGCATGTCCATTTGAGCGAGTGTGCTTGTGCATGTTTGTTGATTTGTATTAATGTCCTAGGATTGTAGTTTGTGTTTTCATGATCCTTTTTGCGAATGCACTTTTGCGTGAGTACTTTTGTGCATGCCTTTGTATACTTACTTATGTGCGTATCTTTCTAGCGACATTTTTTGTGCACGTTTCTCGATGCGCATTCATGTCCTCGAACTGTAGTACGTATTTTCATGATCGCTTTTGGAATCCAATTTTGACCTTGTTCGAGTCCGAATTTTGATTTTTCACGTTAGACAGAAATTGTAGCCAGCTGAAATAGTTTCTAATGCCGCTGAAACTAGTTGATTTGGAGTCCGGATGAGAAAGTTATGCTCGAGTTCGTGGACGTACACTACCAAAGATGTTGAGGGATTCTCTCTTCTAATTTGATTTTATTTTCCTTATTGCAACTCTTTTCTTTCTCTTTGATCATTTTTGCTTTCTGGACACCTAATTTTCGATTTGTACCTATAAGATACCAAATCCACCAATTCAAACAAAAAATAAATTAATCCAAAAAAAAAAATCCACGTAAACGTAAACGTAGAGTTTTATTTCTACACTCCACTGTATCTATTTGATCTAGTGTTTTTTATGTTGTTTGTTGATGCGTATTAAAGTCCTAGTATTGTAGTTCATTTTTATGAGAACGTTGTTGCGAATGCACTTTTGCGCATGTTTTTTTACATGTACGTTTGTGCATGTCCATTTGAGCGAGTGTGCTTGTGCATGTTTGTTGATTTGTATTAATGTCCTAGGATTGTAGTTTGTGTTTTCATGATCCTTTTTGCGAATGCACTTTTGCGTGAGTACTTTTGTGCATGCCTTTGTAAACTTACTTATGTGCGTATCTTTCTAGCGACATTTTTTGTGCACGTTTCTCGATGCGCATTCATGTCCTCGAACTGTAGTACGTATTTTCATGATCGCTTTTGGAATCCAATTTTGACCATGTTCGAGTCCGAATTTGGATTTTTCACGTTAGACAGGAATTGTAGCCAGCTGAAATAGCTTTCTAATGCCGCCGGAACCAGTTGATTTGGAGTCCGGATGAGAAAGTTATGCTCGACTTCGTGGACGTACACTACCAAAGATGTTGAGGGATTCTCTCTTCTAATTTGATTTTATTTTCCTAATTGCAACTCTTTTCTTTCTCTTTGATCATTTTTGCTTCTTGGACACCTAATATTCGATTTGTACCTATAAGATACCAAATCCACCAATTCAAACAGAAAATAAATTAATCCAAAAAAAAAATCCACGTAAACGTAAACGTAGAGTTTTATTTCTACACTCCACTATATTTATTTGATCTAGTGTTTTTGCTGTTGTTTGTTGATGCGTATTAAAGTCCTAGTATTGTTGTTCGTGTTTTGAAGAACATTGTTGCGAATGCACTTTTGCGCATGTTTTTTTACATGTACGTTTGTGCATGTCCATTTGAGCTAGTGTGCTTGTGCATGTTTGTTGATTTGTATTAATGTCCTAGGATTGTAGTTTGTGTTTTCATGATCCTTTTTGGGAATGCACTTTTGCGTGAGTACTTTTGTGCATGCCTTTGTATACTTACTTATGTGCGTATCTTTCTAGCGATAGTTTTTGTGCACGTTTCTCGATGCGCATTCATGTCCTCGAACTGTAGTACGTTATTTCATGATCGCTTTTGGAATCCAATTTTGACCATGTTCGAGTCCGAATTTGGATTTTTCACGTTAGACAGGAATTGTAGCCAGCTGAAATAGCTTTCTAATGCCTTCGGAACCTGTTGATTTGGAGACTGGATGAGAAAGTTATGCTCGACTTCGTGGACATACACTACCACGTAAACGTAAACGTAGAGTTTTATTTCTACACTCCTTTGTATCTATTTGATCTAGTGTTTTTGCTGTTGTTTGTTGATGCGTATTAAAGTCCTAGTATTGTAGTTCGTGTTTTGAAGAACATTGTTGCGAATGCACTTTTGCGCATGTTTTTTTACATGTACGTTTGTGCATGTCCATTTGAGCTAGTGTGCTTGTGCATGTTTGTTGATTTGTATCAATGTCCTAGGATTGTAGTTTGTGTTTTCATGATCCTTTTTGCGAATGCACTTTTGCGTGAGTACTTTTGTGCATGCCTTTGTATACTTACTTATGTGCGTATCTTTCTAGCGACATTTTTTGTGCACGTTTCTCGATGCGCATTCATGTCCTCGAACTGTAGTACGTAATTTCATGATCGCTTTTGGAATCCAATTTTGACCATGTTCGAGTCCGAATTTGGATTTTTCACGTTGGACAGGAATTGTAGCCAGCTGAAATAGCTTTCTAATGCCTTCGGAACCTGTTGATTTGGAGACTGGATGAGAAAGTTATGCTCGACTTCGTGGACATACACTACCACGTAAACGTAAACGTAGAGTTTTATTTCTACACTCCTTTGTATCTATTTGATCTAGTGTTTTTGCTGTTGTTTGTTGATGCGTATTAAAGTCCTAGTATTGTAGTTCGTGTTTTGAAGAACATTGTTGCGAATGCACTTTTGCGCATGTTTTTTTACATGTACGTTTGTGCATGTCCATTTGAGCGAGTGTGCTTGTGCATGTTTGTTGATTTGTATTAATGTCCTAGGATTGTAGTTTGTGTTTTCATGATCCTTTTTGCGAATGCACTTTTGCGTGAGTACTTTTGTGCATGCCTTTGTATACTTACTTATGTGCGTATCTTTCTAGCGACATTTTTTGTGCACGTTTCTCGATGCGCATTCATGTCCTCGAACTGTAGTACGTATTTTCATGATCGCTTTTGGAATCCAATTTTGACCTTGTTCGAGTCCGAATTTTGATTTTTCACGTTAGACAGAAATTGTAGCCAGCTGAAATAGTTTCTAATGCCGCCGAAACTAGTTGATTTGGAGTCCAGATGAGAAAGTTATGCTCGACTTCGTGGACGTACACTACCAAAGATGTTGAGGGATTCTTTCTTCTAATTTGATTTTATTTTCCTTATTGCAACTCTTTTCTTTCTCTTTGATCATTTTTGCTTCCTGGACACCTAATTTTCGATTTGTACCTATAAGATACCAAATCCACCAATTCAAACAGAAAATAAATTAATCCCAAAAAAAAATCCACGTAAACGTAAACGTAGAGTTTTATTTCTACACTCCACTATATTTATTTGATCTAGTGTTTTTACTGTTGTTTGTTGATGCGTATTAAAGTCCTAGTATTGTAGTTCATTTTTATGAGAACGTTGTTGCGAATGCACTTTTGCGCATGTTTTTTTACATGTACGTTTGTGCATGTCCATTTGAGCGAGTGTGCTTGTGCATGTTTGTTGATTTGTATCAATGTCCTAGGATTGTAGTTTGTGTTTTCATGATCCTTTTTGCGAATGCACTTTTGCGTGAGTACTTTTGTGCATGCCTTTGTAAACTTACTTATGTGCGTATCTTTCTAACGACATTTTTTGTGCACGTTTCTCGATGCGCATTCATGTCCTCGAACTGTAGTACGTATTTTCATGATCGCTTTTGGAATCCAATTTTGACCATGTTCGAGTCCGAATTTGGATTTTTCACGTTAGACAGGAATTGTAGCCAGCTGAAATAGCTTTCTAATGCCGCTGGAACCAGTTGATTTGGAGTCCGAATGAGAAAGTTATGCTCGACTTCGTGGACGTACACTACCAAAGATGTTGAGGGATTCTCACTTCTAATTTGATTTTATTTTCCTAATTGCAACTCTTTTCTTTCTCTTTGATCATTTTTGCTTCTTGGACACCTAATATTCGATTTGTACCTATAAGATACCAAATCCACCAATGCAAACAGAAAATAAATTAATCCAAAAAAAAAATCCACGTAAACGTAAACGTAGAGTTTTATTTCTACACTCCACTATATTTATTTGATCTAGTGTTTTTGCTGTTGTTTGTTGATGCGTATTAAAGTCCTAGTATTGTTGTTCGTGTTTTGAAGAACATTGTTGCGAATGCACTTTTGCGCATGTTTTTTTACATGTACGTTTGTGCATGTCCATTTGAGCTAGTGTGCTTGTGCATGTTTGTTGATTTGTATCAATGTCCTACGATTGTAGTTTGTGTTTTCATGATCCTTTTTGGGAATGCACTTTTGCGTGAGTACTTTTGTGCATGCCTTTGTATACTTACTTATGTGCGTATCTTTCTAGCGATAGTTTTTGTGCACGTTTCTCGATGCGCATTCATGTCCTCGAACTGTAGTACGTTATTTCATGATCGCTTTTGGAATCCAATTTTGACCATGTTCGCGTCCGAATTTGGATTTTTCACGTTAGACAGGAATTGTAGCCAGCTGAAATAGCTTTCTAATGCCTTCGGAACCTGTTTATTTGGAGACTGGATGAGAAAGTTATGCTCGACTTCGTGGACATACACTACCACGTAAACGTAAACGTAGAGTTTTATTTCTACACTCCTTTGTATCTATTTGATCTAGTGTTTTTGCTGTTGTTTGTTGATGCGTATTAAAGTCCTAGTATTGTAGTTCGTGTTTTGAAGAACATTGTTGCGAATGCACTTTTGCGCATGTTTTTTTACATGTACGTTTGTGCATGTCCATTTGAGCTAGTGTGCTTGTGCATGTTTGTTGATTTGTATCAATGTCCTAGGATTGTAGTTTGTGTTTTCATGATCCTTTTTGCGAATGCACTTTTGCGTGAGTACTTTTGTGCATGCCTTTGTATACTTACTTATGTGCGTATCTTTCTAGCGACATTTTTTGTGCACGCTTCTCGATGCGCATTCATGTCCTCGAACTGTAGTACGTAATTTCATGATCGCTTTTGGAATCCAATTTTGACCATGTTCGAGTCCGAATTTGGATTTTTCACGTTGGACAGGAATTGTAGCCAGCTGAAATAGCTTTCTAATGCCTTCGGAACCTGTTGATTTGGAGACTGGATGAGAAAGTTATGCTCGACTTCGTGGACATACACTACCACGTAAACGTAAACGTAGAGTTTTATTTCTACACTCCTTTGTATCTATTTGATCTAGTGTTTTTGCTGTTGTTTGTTGATGCGTATTAAAGTCCTAGTATTGTAGTTCGTGTTTTGAAGAACATTGTTGCGAATGCACTTTTGCGCATGTTTTTTTACATGTACGTTTGTGCATGTCCATTTGAGCTAGTGTGCTTGTGCATGTTTGTTGATTTGTATCAATGTCCTAGGATTGTAGTTTGTGTTTTCATGATCCTTTTTGCGAATGCACTTTTGCGTGAGTACTTTTGTGCATGCCTTTGTATACTTACTTATGTGCGTATCTTTCTAGCGACATTTTTTGTGCACGCTTCTCGATGCGCATTCATGTCCTCGAACTGTAGTACGTATTTTCATGATCGCTTTTGGAATCCAATTTTGACCTTGTTCGAGTCCGAATTTTGATTTTTCACGTTTGACAGAAATTGTAGCCAGCTGAAATAGTATTCTAATGCCGCCGAAACTAGTTGATTTGGAGTCCAGATGAGAAAGTTATGCTCGAGTTCGTGGACGTACACTACCAAAGATGTTGAGGGATTCTTTCTTCTAATTTGATTTTATTTTCCTTATTGCAACTCTTTTCTTTCTCTTTGATCATTTTTGCTTCCTGGACACCTAATTTTCGATTTGTACCTATAAGATACCAAATCCACCAATTCAAACAGAAAATAAATTAATCCCAAAAAAAAATCCACGTAAACGTAAACGTAGAGTTTTATTTCTACACTCCACTATATTTATTTGATCTAGTGTTTTTGCTGTTGTTTGTTGATGCATATTAAAGTCCTAGTATTGTTGTTCGTGTTTTGAAGAACATTGTTGCGAATGCACTTTTGCGCATGTTTTTTTACATGTACGTTTGTGCATGTCCATTTGAGCTAGTGTGCTTGTGCATGTTTGTTGATTTGTATCAATGTCCTACGATTGTAGTTTGTGTTTTCATGATCCTTTTTGGGAATGCACTTTTGCGTGAGTACTTTTGTGTATGCCTTTGTATACTTACTTATGTGCGTATCTTTCTAGCGATAGTTTTTGTGCACGTTTCTCGATGCGCATTCATGTCCTCGAACTGTAGTACGTTATTTCATGATCGCTTTTGGAATCCAATTTTGACCATGTTCGCGTCCGAATTTGGATTTTTCACGTTAGACAGGAATTGTAGCCAGCTGAAATAGCTTTCTAATGCCTTCGGAACCTGTTTATTTGGAGACTGGATGAGAAAGTTATGCTCGACTTCGTGGACATACACTACCACGTAAACGTAAACGTAGAGTTTTATTTCTACACTCCTTTGTATCTATTTGATCTAGTGTTTTTGCTGTTGTTTGTTGATGCGTATTAAAGTCCTAGTATTGTAGTTCGTGTTTTGAAGAACATTGTTGCGAATGCACTTTTGCGCATGTTTTTTTACATGTACGTTTGTGCATGTCCATTTGAGCTAGTGTGCTTGTGCATGTTTGTTGATTTGTATCAATGTCCTAGGATTGTAGTTTGTGTTTTCATGATCCTTTTTGCGAATGCACTTTTGCGTGAGTACTTTTGTGCATGCCTTTGTATACTTACTTATGTGCGTATCTTTCTAGCGACATTTTTTGTGCACGCTTCTCGATGCGCATTCATGTCCTCGAACTGTAGTACGTAATTTCATGATCGCTTTTGGAATCCAATTTTGACCATGTTCGAGTCCGAATTTGGATTTTTCACGTTGGACAGGAATTGTAGCCAGCTGAAATAGCTTTCTAATGCCTTCGGAACCTGTTGATTTGGAGACTGGATGAGAAAGTTATGCTCGACTTCGTGGACATACACTACCACGTAAACGTAAACGTAGAGTTTTATTTCTACACTCCTTTGTATCTATTTGATCTAGTGTTTTTGCTGTTGTTTGTTGATGCGTATTAAAGTCCTAGTATTGTAGTTCGTGTTTTGAAGAACATTGTTGCGAATGCACTTTTGCGCATGTTTTTTTACATGTACGTTTGTGCATGTCCATTTGAGCTAGTGTGCTTGTGCATGTTTGTTGATTTGTATCAATGTCCTAGGATTGTAGTTTGTGTTTTCATGATCCTTTTTGCGAATGCACTTTTGCGTGAGTACTTTTGTGCATGCCTTTGTATACTTACTTATGTGCGTATCTTTCTAGCGACATTTTTTGTGCACGCTTCTCGATGCGCATTCATGTCCTCGAACTGTAGTACGTATTTTCATGATCGCTTTTGGAATCCAATTTTGACCTTGTTCGAGTCCGAATTTTGATTTTTCACGTTTGACAGAAATTGTAGCCAGCTGAAATAGTATTCTAATGCCGCCGAAACTAGTTGATTTGGAGTCCAGATGAGAAAGTTATGCTCGAGTTCGTGGACGTACACTACCAAAGATGTTGAGGGATTCTTTCTTCTAATTTGATTTTATTTTCCTTATTGCAACTCTTTTCTTTCTCTTTGATCATTTTTGCTTCCTGGACACCTAATTTTCGATTTGTACCTATAAGATACCAAATCCACCAATTCAAACAGAAAATAAATTAATCCCAAAAAAAAATCCACGTAAACGTAAACGTAGAGTTTTATTTCTACACTCCACTATATTTATTTGATCTAGTGTTTTTGCTGTTGTTTGTTGATGCATATTAAAGTCCTAGTATTGTTGTTCGTGTTTTGAAGAACATTGTTGCGAATGCACTTTTGCGCATGTTTTTTTACATGTACGTTTGTGCATGTCCATTTGAGCTAGTGTGCTTGTGCATGTTTGTTGATTTGTATCAATGTCCTACGATTGTAGTTTGTGTTTTCATGATCCTTTTTGCGAATGCACTTTTGCGTGAGTACTTTTGTGCATGCCTTTGTATACTTACTTATGTGCGTATCTTTCTAGCGATAGTTTTTGTGCACGTTTCTCGATGCGCATTCATGTCCTCGAACTGTAGTACGTAATTTCATGATCGCTTTTGGAATCCAATTTTGACCATGTTCGAGTCCGAATTTGGATTTTTCACGTTAGACAGGAATTGCAGCCAGCTGAAATAACTTTCTAATGCCTTCGGAACCAGTTGATTTGGAGACTGGATGAGAAAGTTATGCTCGACTTCGTGGACATACATTACCACGTAAACGTAAACGTAGAGTTTTATTTCTACACTCCTTTGTATCTATTTGATCTAGTGTTTTTGCTGTTGTTTGTTGATGCGTATTAAAGTCCAAGTATTGTAGTTCGTGTTTTGAAGAACATTGTTGCGAATGCACTTTTGCGCATGTTTTTTTACATGTACGTTTGTGCATGTCCATTTGAGCTAGTGTGCTTGTGCATGTTTGTTGATTTGTATCAATGTCCTAGGATTGTAGTTTGTGTTTTCATGATCCTTTTTGCGAATGCACTTTTGCGTGAGTACTTTTGTGCATGCCTTTGTATACTTACTTATGTGCGTATCTTTCTAGCGACATTTTTTGTGCACGCTTCTCGATGCGCATTCATGTCCTCGAACTGTAGTACGTATTTTCATGATCACTTTTGGAATCCAATTTTGACCTTGTTTGAGTCCGAATTTTGATTTTTCACGTTTGACAGAAATTGTAGCCAGCTGAAATAGTATTCTAATGCCGCCGAAACTAGTTGATTTGGAGTCCGGATGAGAAAGTTATGCTCGAGTTCGTGGACGTACACTACCAAAGATGTTGAGGGATTCTCTCTTCTAATTTGATTTTATTTTCCTTATTGCAACTCTTTTCTTTCTCTTTGATCATTTTTGCTTCTTGGACACCTAATTTTCGATTTGTAGCTATAAGATACCAAATCCACCAATTCAAACAAAAAATAAATTAATCCAAAAAAAAATATCCACGTAAACGTAAACGTAGAGTTTTATTTCTACACTCCACTGTATCTATTTGATCTAGTGTTTTTGATGTTGTTTGTTGATGCGTATTAAAGTCCTAGTACTGTAGTTCATTTTTATGAGAACGTTGTTGCGAATGCACTTTTGCGCATGTTTTTTTACATGTGCGTTTGTGCATGTCCATTTGAGCGAGTGTGCTTGTGCATGTTTGTTGATTTGTATTAATGTCCTAGGATTGTAGTTTGTGTTTTCATGATCCTTTTTGCGAATGCACTTTTGCGTGAGTACTTTTGTGCATGCCTTTGTAAACTTTCTTATGTGCGTATCTTTCTAACGACAGTTTTTGTGCACCTTTCTCGATGCGCATTCATGTCTTCAAACTGTAGTACGTATTTTCATGATCGCTTTTGGAATACAATTTTGACCATGTTCGAGTCCGAATTTGGATTTTTCACGTAAGACTGGAATTGTAGCCAGCTGAAATAGCTTTCTAATGCCGCTGGAACCAGTTGATTTGGAGTCCGGATGAGAAAGTTATGCTCGACTTCGTGGACGTACACTACCAAAGATGTTGAGGGATTCTCTCTTCTAATTTGATTTTATTTTCCTAATTGCAACTCTTTTCTTTCTCTTTGAACATTTTTGCTTCCTGGACACCTAATTTTCGATTTGTACCTATAAGATACCAAATCCACCAATTCAAACAGAAAATAAATTAATCCAAAAAAAAAATCCACGTAAACGTAAACGTAGAGTTTTATTTCTACACTCCACTGTATCTATTTGATCTAGTGTTTTTGCTGTTTTTTGTTGATGCGTATTAAAGTCCTAGTATTGTAGTTCGTGTTTTGAAGAACGTTGTTGCGAATGCACTTTTGCGCATGTTTTTTTACATGTACGTTTGTGCATGTCCATTTGAGCGAGTGTGCTTGTGCATGTTTGTTGATTTGTATTAATGTCCTAGGATCGTAGTTTGTGTTTTCATGATCCTTTTTGCGAATGCACTTTTGCGTGAGTACTTTTGTGCATGCCTTTGTATACTTACTTATGTGCGTATCTTTCTAGCGATAGTTTTTGTGCACGTTTCTCGATGCGCATTCATGTCCTCGAACTGTAGTACGTAATTTCATGATCGCTTTTGGAATCCAATTTTGACCATGTTCGAGTCCGAATTTGGATTTTTCACGTTAGACATGAATTGTAGCCAGCTGAAATAGCTTTCTAATGCCCCCGGAACCAGTTGATTTGGAGACTGGATGAGAAAGTTATGCTCGACTTCGTGGACATACACTACGACGTAAACGTAAACGTAGAGTTTTATTTCTACACTCCACTGTATCTATTTGATCTAGTGTTTTTGCTGTTGTTTGTTGATGCGTATTAAAGTCCTAGTATTGTAGTTCGTGTTTTGAAGAACATTGTTGCGATTGCACTTTTGCGCATGTTTTTTTACATGTACGTTTGTGCATGTCCATTTGAGCGAGTGTGCTTGTGCATGTTTGTTGATTTGTATTAATGTCCTAGGATTGTAGTTTGTGTTTTCATGATCCTTTTTGCGAATGCACTTTTGCGTGAGTACTTTTATGCATGCCTTTGTAAACTTACTTATGTGCGTATCTTTCTAACGATAGTTTTTGTGCACGTTTCTCGATGCGCATTCATGTCTTCAAACTGTAGTACGTATTTTCATGATCGCTTTTGGAATACAATTTTGACCATGTTCGAGTCCGAATTTGGATTTTTCACGTAAGACTGGAATTGTAGCCAGCTGAAATAGCTTTCTAATGCCGCCGGAACCAGTTGATTTGGAGTCCAGATGAGAAAGTTATGCTCGACTTCGTGGACGTACACTACCAAAGATGTTGAGGGATTCTCTCTTCTAATTTGATTTTATTTTCCTAATTGCAACTCTTTTCTTTCTCTTTGAACATTTTTGCTTCCTGGACACCTAATTTTCGATTTGTACCTATAAGATACCAAATCCACCAATTCGAACAGAAAATAAATTAATCCAAAAAAAAAATCCACGTAAACGTAAACGTAGAGTTTATTTCTACACTCCACTGTATCTATTTGATCTAGTGTTTTTGCTGTTGTTTGTTGATGCGTATTAAAGTCCTAGTATTGTAGTTCGTGTTTTGACGAACGTTGTTGCGAATGCACTTTTGCGCATGTTTTTTTACATGTACGTTTGTGCATGTCCATTTGAGCGAGTGTGCATGTGCATGTTTGTTGATTTGTATTAATGACCTAGGATTGTAGTTTGTGTTTTCATGATCCTTTTTGCGAATGCAGTTTTGCGTGAGTACTTTTGTGCATGCCTTTGCAAACTTACTTATGTGCGTATCTTTCTAACGACAGTTTTTGTGCACGTTTCTCGATGCGCATTCATGTCTTCAAACTGTAGTACGTATTTTCATGATCGCTTTTGGAATACAATTTTGACCATTTTCGAGTCCAAATTTGGATTTTTTACGTTAGACTGGAATTGTAGCCAGCTGAAATAGCTTTCTAATGCCGCCGGAACCAGTTGATTTGGAGTCCGGATGAGAAAGTTATACTCGACTTCGTGAACGTACACTACCAAAGATGTTGAGGGATTCTCTCTTCTAATTTGATTTTATTTTCCTAATTGCAACTCTTTTCTTTCTCTTTGAACATTTTTGCTTCCTAGACACCTAATTTTCGATTTGTACCTATAAGATACCAAATCCACCAATTCATACAGAAAATAAATTAATCCAAAAAAAAAATCCACGTAAACGTAAACGTAGAGTTTTATTTCTACACTCCACTGTATCTATTTGATTTAGTGATTTTGCTGTTTTTTGTTGATGCGTATTAAAGTCCTAGTATTGTAGTTCGTGTTTTGAAGAACGTTGTTGCGAATGCACTTTTGCGCATGTTTTTTTACATGTACGTTTGTGCATGTCCACTTGAGCGAGTGTGCTTGTGCATGTTTGTTGATTTGTATTAATGTCCTAGGATTGTAGTTTGTGTTTCATGATCCTTTTTGCGAACGCACTTTTGCGTGAGTACTTTTGTGCATGTCTTTGTATACTTACTTATGTGCGTATATTTCTAGCGACAGTTTTTGTGCACGTTTCTCGATGCGCATTCATGTCCTCGAACTGTAGTACGTATTTTCATGATCGCTTTTGGTCCAATTTTGACCTTGTTCGAGTCCGAATTCGGATTTTTCACGTTAGACAGGAATTGTAGCCAGCTGAAATAGTATTCTAATGCCGCCGAAACCAGTTGATTCTGAGTCCGGATGAGAAAGTTATGCTCGACTTCGTGGACGTACACGACCAAACATGTTGAGGGATTCTCTCTTCTAATTTGATTTTATTTTTCTAATTGCAACTCTTTTCTTTCTCATTGATCATTTTTGCTTCCTGGACACCTAATTTTCGATTTGTACCTAAAAGAAATCCACGTAAACGTAAACATAGAGTTTTATTTCTACACTCCACTGTATCTATTTGATCTAGTGTTATTGTTGTTGTTTGTTGATGCGTAGTGAAGTCCTAGTATTGTAGTTCGTGTTTTTAAGAACGTTGTTGCGACTGCACTTTTGCGCATGTTTTTTTACATGTACGTTTGTGCATGTCCATTTGAGCGAGTGTGCTTGTGCATGTTTGTTGATTTGTATTAATGTCCTAGGATTGTAGTTTGTGTTTTCATGATCCTTTTTGCGAATGCACTTTTGCGTGAGTACTTTTGTGCATGCCTTTGTATACTTATTTATGTGCGTATCTTTCTAGCGACAGTTTTTGTACACTTTTCTCGATGCGCATTCATGTCCTCGAACTGTAGTACATATTTTCATGATCGCTTTTGGAATCAAATTTTGACCTTGTTCGAGTCTGGATTTGGAATTTTCACGTTAGACAGGAATTGTAGCAAGCTGAAATAGTATTCTAATGCCGCCGAAACCAGTTGATTTGGAGTCCGGATGAGAAAGTTATGCTCGACTTCGTGGACGTACACTACCAAAGATGTTGAGGGATTCTCTCTTCTAATTTGATTTTATTTTCCTTATTGCAACTCTTTTCTTTCTCTTTGATCATTTTTGCTTCCTGGACACCTAATTTTCGATTTGTACCTAAAAGAAATCCACGTAAACGTAAACGTAGAGTTTTATTTCTACACTCCACTGTATCTATTTGATCTAGTGTTATTGCTGTTGTTTGTTGATGCGTATTAAAGTCCTAGTATTGTAGTTCGTGTTTTGAAGAACGTTGTTGCGAATGCACTTTTGCGCATGTTTTTTTACATGTACGTTTGTGCATGTCCATTTGAGCGAGTGTGCTTGTGCATGTTTGTTGATTTGTATTAATGTCCTAGGATTGTAGTCTGTGTTTTCATGATCCTTTTTGTGAATGCACTTTTGCGTGAGTACTTTTGTGCATGACTTTGTATACTTATTTATGTGCGTATCTTTCTAGCGACATTTTTTGTGCACGTTTCTCGATGCGCATTCATGTCCTCGAACTGTAGTACGTATTTTCATGATTGCTTTTGGAATCCAATTTTGACCATGTTCGAGGCCGAATTTGGATTTATCACGTTAGACAGGAATTGTAGCCAGCTGAAATAGCTTTCTAATGTCGCCGGAACCAGTTGATTTGGAGTCCGGATGAGAAAGTTATGCTAGACTTCGTGGACGTACACTACCAAAGATGTTGAGGGATTCTCACTTCTAATTTGATTTTATTTTCCTAATTGCAACTCTTTTCTTTCTCTTTGATCAATTTTGCTTCTTGGACACCTAATATTCGATTTGTACCTATAAGATACCAAATCCACCAATTCAAACAGAAAATAAATTAATCCCAAAACAAAATCCACGTAAACGTAAACGTAGAGTTTTATTTCTACACTCCACTATATTTATTTGATCTAGTGTTTTTGCTGTTGTTTGTTGATGCGTATTAAAGTCCTAGTATTGTTGTTCGTGTTTTGAAGAACATTGTTGCGAATGCACTTTTGCGCATGTTTTTTTACATGTACGTTTGTGCATGTCCATTTGAGCTAGTGTGCTTGTGCATGTTTGTTGATTTGTATCAATGTCCTACGATTGTAGTTTGTGTTTTCATGATCCTTTTTGCGAATGCACTTTTGCGTGAGTACTTTTGTGCATGCCTTTGTATACTTACTTATGTGCGTATCTTTCTAGCGATAGTTTTTGTGCACGTTTCTCGATGCGCATTCATGTCCTCGAACTGTAGTACGTAATTTCATGATCGCTTTTGGAATCCAATTTTGACCATGTTCGAGTTCGAATTTGGATTTTTCACGTTAGATAGGAATTGTAGCCAGCTGAAATAACTTTCTAATGCCTTCGGAACCAGTTGATTTGGAGACTGGATGAGAAAGTTATGCTCGACTTCGTGGACATACACTACCACGTAAACGTAAACGTAGAGTTTTATTTCTACACTCCTTTGTATCTATTTGATCTAGTGTTTTTGCTGTTGTTTGTTGATGCGTATTAAAGTCCTAGTATTGTAGTTCGTGTTTTGAAGAACATTGTTGCGAATGCACTTTTGTGCGTGTTTTTTTACATGTACGTTAGTGCATGTCCATTTGAGCGAGTGTGCTTGTGCATGTTTGTTGATTTGTATTAATGTCCTAGGATTGTAGTTTGTGTTTTCATGATCCTTTTTGCGAATGCACTTTTGCGTGAGTACTTTTGTGCATGCCTTTGTATACTTACTTATGTGCGTATCTTTCTAGCGATAGGTTTTGTGCACGTTTCTCGATGCGCATTCATGTCCTCGAACTGTAGTACGTAATTTCATGATCGCTTTTGGAATCCAATTTTGACCATGTTCGAGTCCGAATTTGTATTTTTCACGTTAGACAAGAATTGTAGCCAGCTGAAATAGCTTTCTAATGCCCCCGGAACCAGTTGATTTGGAGACTGGATGAGAAAGTTATGCTCGACTTCGTGGACATACACTACCAAAGATTTTGAGGGATTCTCTTTTCTAATTTCATTTTATTTTCCTAATTGCAAATCTGTTCTTTATCTTTGATCATTTTTGCTTCCTGGACACCTAATTTTTGATTTGAACGTATAAAATACCAAATCCACCAATTCAAACAGAAAATAAATTAAAGCAAAAAAAAATCCACTTAAACGTAAACGTAGAGTTTTATTTCTACACTCCACTATATCTTTTTTATCTAGTGTTTTTGCTGTTGTTTATTGATGCGTATAAACGTCCTAGTATTGTAGTTCGTTTTTTTAAGAACGTTTTTGCGAATGCACTTTTGCGCATGCTTTTTTAGATGTACGTTAGTGCATGTCCATTTGAGCGAGTGTGCTTGTGCATGTTTGTTGATTTGTATTAATGTCCTAGGATTGTAGTTTGTGTTTTCATGATCCTTTTTGCGAATGCACTTTTGCGTGAGTACTTTTGTGCATGCCTTTGTATACTTACTTATGTGCGTATCTTTCTAGCGATAGGTTTTGTGCACGTTTCTCGATGCGCATTCATGTCCTCGAACTGTAGTACGTAATTTCATGATCGCTTTTGGAATCCAATTTTGACCATGTTCGAGTCCGAATTTGTATTTTTCACCTTAGACAAGAATTGTAGCCAGCTGAAATAGCTTTCTAATGCCCCCGGAACCAGTTGATTTGGAGACTGGATGAGAAAGTTATGCTCGACTTCGTGGACATACACTACCAAAGATTTTGAGGGATTCTCTTTTCTAATTTCATTTTATTTTCCTAATTGCATATCTTTTCTTTATATTTGATCATTTTTGCTTCCTGGACACCTAATTTTTTATTTGAACCTATAAAATACCAAATCCACCAATTCAAACAGAAAATAAATTAAAGCAAAAAAAAAATCCACTTAAACGTAAACGTAGAGTTTTATTTCTACACTCCACTATATCTTTTTTATCTAGTGTTTTTGCTGTTGTTTATTGATGCGTATAAACGTCCTAGTATTGTAGTTCGTTTTTTTAAGAACGTTTTTGCGAATGCACTTTTGCGCATGCTTTTTTAGATGTACGTTAGTGCATGTCCATTTGAGCGAGTGTGCTTGTGCATGTTTGTTGATTTGTATTAATGTCCTAGGATTGTAGTTTGTGTTTTCATGATCCTTTTTGCGAATGCACTTTTGCGTGAGTACTTTTGTGCATGCCTTTGTATACTTACTTATGTGCGTATCTTTCTAGCGACAGTTTTTGTGCACGTTTCTCGATGCGCATTCATGTCCTCGAACTGTAGTACGTATTTTCATGATCGCTTTTGGAATCCAATTTTGACCATGTTCGAGTCCGAATTCGGATTTTTCACGTTTGACAGGAATTGTAGCCAGCTGAAATAGCTTTCTAATGCCGCCAGAACCAGTTGATTTGGAGTCCGGATGAGAAAGTTATGCTCGACTTCGTGGACGTACACTACCAAAGATTTTGAGGGATTCTCTTTTCTAGTTTGATTTTATTTTCCTAATTGCAAATCTTTTCTTTATCTTTGATCATTTTTGCTTCCTCGACACCTAATTTTTGATTTGTACCTATAAAATACCAAATCCACCAATTCAAACAGAAAATAAATTAATCCAAAAAAAAAAATCCACTTAAACGTAAACGTAGAGTTTTATTTCTACACTCCACTATATCTTTTTTATCTAGTGTTTTTGTTGTTGTTTGTTGATGCGTATAAAAGTCATAATATTGTAGTTCCTGTTTTTAAGAACTTTGTTGCGAATGCACTTTTGCGCATGTTTTTTTACATGTAGGTTTGTGCATGTCCATTTGAGCGAGTGTCTTTGTGCATGTTTGTTGATTTGTATTAATGTTCTAGGATTTTAGTTTGTGTTTTCATGATCCTTTTTGCGAATGCTCTTTTGCGTGAGTACTTTTGGGCATGCTTTTGTACTTTTACTTATGTGTGTATCTCTTCTAGCGAGTGTTTTTGTGCATGTTTCTTGATGCGCATTTATGTCCTCGAAGTATAGTACGTATTTTCATGATCGCTTTTGGAATCCAATTTTGACCATGTTCGAGTCCGAATTTGGAATTTTGCCGTTAGACAGAAATTGTAGCCAGTTGAAATAGCTTTTTAATGCCGCCGGAACCAGTTGATTTGGAGTCTGGATGAGAAAGTTATGCTTGACTTCGTTGACACTACCCAAGATGTTCGGCGATTGTCTCTTCTAATTTGATTTTATTTTCCTAATTGCAACTCTTTTCTTACTCTTTGATCATTTTTCCTTCCTGGACACCTTATTTTCGATTTGTACCTATAAGATACCAAATCCACCAATTAATATAGAAATATAAATTAATCTGAAAAAAATCCACATAAACGTAAACGTAGAGTTTTATTTCTACACTCCACTGTATCTTTTTTATCTAGTGTTTTTGCTGTTGTTTGTTGATGCGTATTAAAGTCCTAGTATTGTGTAGTTCGTGTTTTTAAGAACGTTGTTGCGAATGCACTTTTGCGCATGTTTTTTTACATGTACGTTTGTGCATGTCCATTTGAGCGAGTGTCTTTGTGCATGTTTGTTGATTTGTATTAATGTCCTAGGATTGTCGTTTGTGTTTTCATGATCCTTTTTGCGAATGCTCTTTTGCGTGAGTACTTTTGGGCATGGTTTTGTACTTTTACTTATGTGTGTATCTCTTCTAGCGAGTGTTTTTGTGCACGTTTCTTGATGCGCATTTATGTCCTCGAAGTATAGTACGTATTTTCATGATCGCTTTTGGAATCCAATTTTGACCATGTTCGAGTCCGAATTTGGAATTTTGCCGTTAGACAGAAATTGTAGCCAGTTGAAATAGCTTTTTAATGCCGCCGGAACCAGTTGATTTGGAGTTTGGATGAGAAAGTTATGCTTGACTTCGTTGACACTACCCAAGATGTTCGGCGATTGTCTCTTCTAATTTGATTTTATTTTCCTAATTGCAACTCTTTTCTTACTCTTTGATCATTTTTCCTTCCTGGACACCTTATTTTCGATTTGTACCTATAAGATACCAAATCCACCAATTAATATAGAAATATAAATTAATTCGAAAAAAATCCACATAAACGTAAACGTAGAGTTTTATTTCTACACTCCACTGTATCTTTTTTATCTAGTGTTTTTGCTGTTGTTTGTTGATGCGTATTAAAGTCCTAGTATTGTGTAGTTCGTGTTTTTAAGAACGTTGTTGCGAATGCACTTTTGCGCATGTTTTTTTACATGTACGTTTGTGCATGTCCATTTGAGCGAGTGTCTTTGTGCATGTTTGTTGATTTGTATTAATGTCCTAGGATTGTCGTTTGTGTTTTCATGATCCTTTTTGCGAATGCTCTTTTGCGTGAGTACTTTTGGGCATGGTTTTGTACTTTTACTTAGGTGCGTATCTCTTCTAGCGAGTGTTTTTGTGCACGTTTCTTGATGCGCATTTATGTCCTCGAAGTATAGTACGTATTTTCATGATCGCTTTTGGAATCCAATTTTGACCATGTTCGAGTCCGAATTTGGAATTTTGCCGTTAGACAGAAATTGTAGCCAGTTGAAATAGCTTTTTAATGCCGCCGGAACCAGTTGATTTGGAGTCTGGATGAGAAAGTTATGCTTGACTTCGTTGACACTACCCAAGATGTTCGGCGATTGTCTCTTCTAATTTGATTTTATTTTCCTAATTGCAACTCTTTTCTTACTCTTTGATCATTTTTCCTTCCTGGACACCTTATTTTCGATTTGTACCTATAAGATACCAAATCCACCAATTAATATAGAAATATAAATTAATCCGAAAAAAATCCACATAAACGTAAACGTAGAGTTTTATTTCTACACTCCACTGTATCTTTTTTATCTAGTGTTTTTGCTGTTGTTTGTTGATGCGTATTAAAGTCCTAGTATTGTGTAGTTCGTGTTTTTAAGAACGTTGTTGCGAATGCACTTTTGCGCATGTTTTTTTACATGTACGTTTGTGCATGTCCATTTGAGCGAGTGTCTTTGTGCATGTTTGTTGATTTGTATTAATGTCCTAGGATTGTCGTTTGTGTTTTCATGATCCTTTTTGCGAATGCTCTTTTGCGTGAGTACTTTTGGGCATGGTTTTGTACTTTTACTTATGTGCGTATCTCTTCTAGCGAGTGTTTTTGTGCACGTTTCTTGATGCGCATTTATGTCCTCGAAGTATAGTACGTATTTTCATGATCGCTTTTGGAATCCAATTTTGACCATGTTCGAGTCCGAATTTGGAATTTTGCCGTTAGACAGAAATTGTAGCCAGTTGAAATAGCTTTTTAATGCCGCCGGAACCAGTTGATTTGGAGTCTGGATGAGAAAGTTATGCTTGACTTCGTTGACACTACCCAAGATGTTCGGCGATTGTCTCTTCTAATTTGATTTTATTTTCCTAATTGCAACTCTTTTCTTACTCTTTGATCATTTTTCCTTCCTGGACACCTTATTTTCGATTTGTACCTATAAGATACCAAATCCACCAATTAATATAGAAATATAAATTAATCCGAAAAAAATCCACATAAACGTAAACGTAGAGTTTTATTTCTACACTCCACTGTATCTTTTTTATCTAGTGTTTTTGCTGTTGTTTGTTGATGCGTATTAAAGTCCTAGTATTGTGTAGTTCGTGTTTTTAAGAACGTTGTTGCGAATGCACTTTTGCGCATGTTTTTTTACATGTACGTTTGTGCATGTCCATTTGAGCGAGTGTCTTTGTGCATGTTTGTTGATTTGTATTAATGTCCTAGGATTGTCGTTTGTGTTTTCATGATCCTTTTTGCGAATGCTCTTTTGCGTGAGTACTTTTGGGCATGGTTTTGTACTTTTACTTATGTGCGTATCGCTTCTAGCGAGTGTTTTTGTGCACGTTTCTTGATGCGCATTTATGTCCTCGAAGTATAGTACGTATTTTCATGATCGCTTTTGGAATCCAATTTTGACCATGTTCGAGTCCGAATTTGGAATTTTGCCGTTAGACAGAAATTGTAGCTAGTTGAAATAGCTTTTTAATGCCGCCGGAACCAGTTGATTTGGAGTCTGGATGAGAAAGTTATGCTTGACTTCGTTGACACTACCCAAGATGTTCTGCGATTGTCTTTTCTAATTTGATTTTATTTTCCTAATTGCAACTCTTTTCTTACTCTTTGATCATTTTTCCTTCCTGGACACCTTATTTTCGATTTGTACCTATAAGATACCAAATCCACCAATTAATATAGAAATATAAATTAATCCGAAAAAAATCCACATAAACGTAAACGTAGAGTTTTATTTCTACACTCCACTGTATCTTTTTTATCTAGTGTTTTTGCTGTTGTTTGTTGATGCGTATTAATGTCCTAGTATTGTGTAGTTCGTGTTTTTAAGAACGTTGTTGCGAATGCACTTTTGCGCATGTTTTTTTACATGTACGTTTGTGCATGTCCATTTGAGCGAGTGTCTTTGTGCATGTTTGTTGATTTGTATTAATGTCCTAGGATTGTCGTTTGTGTTTTCATGATCCTTTTTGCGAATGCTCTTTTGCGTGAGTACTTTTGGGCATGGTTTTGTACTTTTACTTATGTGCGTATCTCTTCTAGCGAATGTTTTTGTGCACGTTTCTTGATGCGCATTTATGTCCTCGAAGTATAGTACGTATTTTCATGATCGCTTTTGGAATCCAATTTTGACCATGTTCGAGTCCGAATTTGGAATTTTGCCGTTAGACAGAAATTGTAGCTAGTTGAAATAGATTTTTAATGCCGCCGGAACCAATTGATTTGGAGTTTGGATGAGAAAATTATGCTTGACTTCGTTGACACTACCCAAGATGTTCGGCGATTGTCTCTTCTAATTTGATTTTATTTTCCTAATTGCAACTCTTTTCTTACTCTTTGATCATTTTTGCTTCCTGGAAACCAAATTTTCGATTTGTATCTATAAGATACCAAATCCACCAATTAAAATAGAATTATAAATTAATCCGAAAAAAATCCACGTAAACGTAAACGTAGAGTTTTATTTCTACACTCCACTTTATCTTTTTTATCTAGTGTTTTTGCTGTTGTTTATTGATGCGTATTAAAGTCCTAGTATTGTGTAGTTCGTGTTTTTAAGAACGTTGTTGCGAATGCTCTTTTGCGCACGTTTTTTTTACGTGTACGTTTGTGCATGTCCATTTGAGCGAGTGTCTTTGTGCATGTTTGTTGATTTTTATTAATGTCCTAGGATTGTAGTTTGTGTTTTCATGATCCTCTTTGCGAATGCTCTTTTGCGTGAGTACTTTTGGGCATGCTTTTGTACTTTTACTTGTGTGCGTATCTCTTCTAGCGAGTGTTTTTGTGCACGTTTCTTGATACGCATTTATGTCCTCGAAGTATAGTACGTATTTTCATGATCGCTTTTGGAATCCAATTTTGACCATGTTCGAGTCCGAATTTGGAATTTTGCCGTTAGCCAGAAATTGTAGCCAGTTGAAATAGCGTCTTAATGCCGCCGGAACTAGTTGATTTGGAGTCCAGATGAGAAAGTTATGCTCGAATTCGTGGACACTACCCAAGATGTTCGGCGATTGTCTCTTCTAATTTGATTTTATTTTCCTAATTGCAACTCTTTTCTTACTCTTTGATCATTTTTGCTTCCTGGACACCTTATTTTCGATTTGTACCTATAAGATACCAAATTCACCAATTAATATAGAAATATAAATTAATCCAAAAAAAAATCCACGTAAACGTAAACGTAGAGTTTTATTTCTACACTCCACTGTATTATTTTTATCTAGTGTTTTTGCTGTTGTTTATTGATGCGTATTAAAGTCCTTGTATTTTAGTTCGTGTTTTTAAGAACGTTGTTGCGAATGCACTTTTGCGCATGTTTGTTTACATGTACGTTTGTGCATGTCCATTTGAGCGAGTGTCTTTGTGCATGTTTGTTGATTTGTATTAATGTCCTAGGATTATAGTTTGTGTTTTCATGATCCTTTTTGCGAATGCACTTTTGTGTGAGTACTTTTTTGCATGCTTTTGTACTTTTACTTTTGTCTGTATCTGTTCTAGCGAGTGTTTTTGTGCACATTTCTTGATTGCGCATTCATCCATGAGCTTTGTCACTTCAATTGCAACCGATACAGGGATAGAATTGCAATATGTCAGGGTCCACTTTAGCTTGTAATCTTTCTTGGTTGTAATCAATCGGTACGAAGCTAAGATGGGATCTTCATCACCCGCTCCCTCAAATTGGTACACAAAAACCTCACGTCCGCGTATAACCTCCATTGCAAACACATTCATCTTCTCATCAACCTCTATTGATGCCTTCAAAGCCACGTCGGGAACAATGATAAGATCCTCAATTTGAATATTTGCACTAACCACTTCCATCTCCTTCTTCTCTTGTTCCGAGACATCTTTGTAGTTTAGCTCGATTGCATTCTCATATTCATCATCATTAAGCGTCTTCGTAGTTTCTTTTTCCCTCTCATCGACACTATTTTCTAGGTCTAAAGGATTTTTCTCACTACAAGTTTCAGACATATTTCCTTTGTTGCAACCATTCTCGATATTGTCTGAAATATTTTCCGGAGACCTCTTGAGCTTCATCTCTTCCAACATTATTTCCAGTCTTCGAATAGATGCTAGAGTGGATTTCATAAAATCTTCAAGGATGGATTTCCTATAACACTCCTCAATAGTGGGTTCTCGTGGCCTTGCATAATAGGTTTGAAAATCATCAAATTGCGGCTCCCGATGTTGAAAATTATGGAAATCTTGGCTTGGAATGCTCTGCTCGTACGTGTTGGTGTATGTGTTCCAATAACAGCCGTTGGTGTTATCTATGAAATTATTCGCTTTCGGTGCATACCAACATTGGTTAGTGTAATGATCTCCACCACATATTGAACAAAGTGACGACATATCATAGGTATTTTGGAGGTATTCGCTAGACGGAAGCCATTCATATCCCGTTTGAGGTGCGCGAAAACTGTAACCTGACATGTCACCAAAGAAAAAAAAAATATTAAAAAAAATTAAAACAAAAAGATAAAATTAAAAAAAAAATTGGGTGAATCGTGAAAATTGTTCAAATTTAGAGCTAGAATAAAATAAATAATTAAAATATTCCCCGGCAACGGCGCCAAAAACTTGTTGGCCGAAAACCTACACGCAAGTGCACGTATCGTACAAGTAATATAGTGGACTAAAAGTCTGGATATCGAACCCACAGGGAATATTTAATTACTTAATCATGGACGCTAAATCCTAGCAATTATTATCAAGCCCACCCTACACAGTCGAATTTAGAGAGAATTAACTAAATTAAACTAAATTAAAAAGCAAGCAAAAACAACAAAACAATTTAAACACGAAGATTAATCAAAGTAGACAAGCCTAGGATTTTATTCTTCCCCCTATGTGATTATTACTCCCCCAATTCTTTCACTTATGCAAGCAATTAACCCGGATTATTAACCTGAGATGCTAAATTAATCATAACCCGCTTCCGCGTGTATTACGATTCTAATACTCTAGATTCAATTACTATATTCCTATGCAATTAATTCTAGAACACAGCATTAAGCACAAATCTCAATAATGGCTACCTAAGAGATTAACTATATTCCTATGTTAATACCACAAAGGCTCTTCTACCACAATTCTAATTATTAATCCGATCTTCTGATTTATGCGATTAACAATAACATAAAAGCACATAAGGTGATCAAGTTCATGCACTTAATAAAACAAGTAGAAGAAATAATCCGGAATTAAAACTTGCATAAAATCATAGAATTGGGTTCATAAATCCCACATAGGGTTCCAAATAAAATCCTAGAAACTAAAGACTTAGCGACTCGTGATTCTTATGATAAAGAAAATAAAAGAAATAAATTAAATAAGAAAAACTATGCTTGAGTCTTCGTTGATCTTCGTTCCTCGCGTTTTGTGGTGTATATTTTCGTCCTTATGGTGTAGCTACTTGTTGCTTTTATATGCTTTTCTTGATAAGGAAGTAGTCGAAACCTAATAGGAATCAATTTCGGCCACTTTCCCCCATCAAAACTTGTTCTTCGATTTTCGCCATGTTTGAATTCGAATTTTGGAATATTGTGTAAATAAGAATTGTAGGGCTTTTGCGAACCTAGACCAGGTTATATTCACCAGCCTCCCTACATGATGACACGTGTATTATTGATTTTTTATTTAATTAGTGTTTTTCTTTTTCTTTTTTCTAAATATATTATTTCTTAAACCAGAGTTAACAAAATCCCACAAACTTAGGTAATAAAGATATTTTTCTTTTCCACAACCACGTCTTTTCGACTTCTCTTCTACACGTTCTGTATATGTTCTTCAACAAAATATTCATCTTTGTAATTTGAAGATTTTTTTTTCTACAGGATGCATCGATGTAACACATGAAATTAGTAGTGATAACTATTTTTAGTTGTTTTACTTTTTTATGTTTACCACATGCAGATATGGAAGCAGATCCATTACCGAGTGCTAATAACATGAATTGCGAGTCAGAGGAATGTATATCAGTACAATCATTAGAGTCAGAGGTACCTAAGTCCTTAGTTGAAGAATTTGAGTAGAAGTTACAGGTTGGTCAAAAAATTACCAGTCTTGAAGATGCATATTTATTATACTGTGAGTATGGACGTATTAAAGGTTTTAGTGTGAGAAAAGGAAAACAATCATATTTTCACGACAATAGCAACGAACTTTATATGATGGAATTTGAATGTTCCTGTAAAGGAACAAAAGATGAAAAATGTAGTTCTAATGGTAAACAGTCAGCCTACTTGAAGATGGAAACTAGATTTGGTTGTGCTGCAAGACTTAGAATTGGAAGGAAAAAAAATGAAGAATGGAAAGTGACTATTTTTTATATTGATCATAACCATGACATGGTTGCACCTGATCAAAGTTATATGTTACGATCAGCTCGTAGCATTTCATATGCTAAAGGAAATACCTTAAAAGCATTGGTAGATGCTGGATTTTCGATAGCTAATGCGTATTCTTACATGCAAATAGAATCGCACGGGAGAGAAAATGTGGGGTTTCTTAAAAAGGATGCATATGACTATCTTAATCGATTAGCTAAAGATCACAGACATGTTGAAGATGGTGATGCTGCTGAATTGATCCGATATTTTAAAAATAAGTCGAACGAGGATGGGTTGTTCTATTGGGATTTTCAAGTTGATGAAAATAATCGAATGTGTAATTTTTTTTACAGAGATGGTCGATGTCGGGTTGAGTATGAGGCTTTTGGTGATGTTCTTTCAATTGATACAACCTATAAAACAAATAAGTACAATTTGGTGTGTGCACCTTTCACCGGCCTTAATCACCATAAGAACAATGTGATGTTCGGGTTGGCTTTTATGTCACGTGAAACAGAGGCCTCTTTTCAATGGTTATTTAATACTTTTCTTGAGTCTATGGGCAGTAAACAACCCGAAACAATTTTCACCGACCAATGCCAGGCAATGATGAATGCCGTTGAAACTATATTTCCAAATTCCCACCATCGATTGTGCCAATGGCATATCTATCAAAATGCTCCCTCACATTTTGGTAGTTTGAATAATAATTCAGAGTTTAAGAAGATGTTCCACAAGTGCATGGAATATTGTGAAACCGAAGAAGAGTTTGAGAATATATGGAGTACGATGATTGATGCTTTTAATCTTTATGAGCATTCTTGGTTGAATAATATGTACAAGTTGAGAAGTAAGTGGTCAACCGCTTTTAGTAAACATAGATTCACGGCGGGGCTTAAAGCTACATCAAGAAGTGAAGCCACAAACTCTAGTTTAAAAATCGGTGGCAAAAGGACACATACTTTGTTTGATTGTGTTATGAGATTTGAAGACGTTCAAAATAAATGGCGCCAAGATGAAAAAGAGAACGACTTTAAATGTCGTCATGGGATGCCTACACTTGTCGTGAAAACCAACTGCTTGTTGAGAGATGCCGCTGTTGTTTATACTCACACAATATATGACATGTTTCAATCAGAGTTGATCAATTCATTGGGCATTGATTTTGATGGAGAGCCTTCATATAATGATCATTTATTCAAGTTTAAAATAAAGTCTCAAGGTAATTCAAATCGAGTTCGAGAAGTTGAGTTCAATTCGAGATCGCTTGAGGTAAAATGCACATGTAAGTTATTTGAGTCTGTTGGTATATTATGCAAGCATGCATTGTTGGTTTTCAAACAAATGAATGTGCATAATATACCAAAAAATTACATAAAAGTGAGATGGATGAAAAGTATAAGGGATAGAGTGCAATTTAGTGAAGAAAGTTCATGTGCAGATAACCAAGAATCTCAGACGGTCTATGTGAATCATGCAATGCGATACTGTTATGATCTTACGATGCGAAGTAAAGTCCATCCAGAAGCTAGAAATTTGGTGAGAAACGGGCTTAAGGGTGTTCTTTCAGATCTAAATGCGTTACTCGATAAATTGAGTCTGGATCATTTATCCGAGGGTTCCAAAGTTACAAGTTTGGAGGTTATGGAAGAACATGATATGAATGACGAGTTTGTGCGGAATCCTCTTTACGTGAAGTCGAGAGGGGTCAATAATGTTCGCTTACCAAGCCATTGGGATTCAAAAAATAAAAAAGGAAAAAGAAAGATTGAATGTTCAAGTAGGTTTTTCAAATAGATTTACACAATACTCTCACTTTTGCTTTATTAACAATTTCTGATGGTTTTTTTTTTTTCTGATTTACTAGAGAAAATAACAAAAGGCGCAGGAAAAAAAGTGCAGACACAAATACATTCAAATGTTCTTTCATCGAAAGAAGCTATTGGTGTTCTTTCCTCACAAGAAGCTATCAGTGTGCAATCCTTACAAAACGCTAATGTTCGTCATGTTCAAAATATCTCAATTGGCTCTCAATTTGGTGAACATCAAGCTAATTTGTTGCATCAGATATCATATCCGACAATGCACCACCCGGTGAGTTACTTGTTCTCCAACTTATGTAAATATATTTGACCTTCTCTAATGCTTTACACATTTCGGCATCCAGGGACAAGGCTAAAATTATCCAAACATGTTCCAATATTGGGATCCCTATTCGTCACAGGTTGCATTTCATAATTTTACTAATTCTATATTCTTGTGTAATTGTTGAGTTATTTTCTATGCATGTTTCACTTTGCTTATCAACTGTGTTTGACTTGTACAGGGATCTATTAACAATAAAGAGAGGCCACCTGAATTTCATTAGGATATTTCCTTGTTCTATATTTTAAGTTAAATTCAATAGTTGGTTTTAGTTTGAGGAATTTATATTTCACTAGGATTTTCTTGTTCTGGTTTTTTATTTAAATTCAGTTGTTGGTTTTAGTTTGAGGATTTTCAATTTGACTATGATATTTTCTTATTCTCGTTTTTTAGTTAAACTCAGTAGTTGGCTTTAGTTTGAGGATTTTCAATTGACCATAACTACAGTTTTTCTCGTGTTTTCTTCAACTTATAAAGCTATATATGAATGATACCGATTATTCCAGTCAAGAAATTTCTGTAATGTTTGTGACTGAAGTTAAAATCTAAAGGTAAAATAGTTGAATTACATGTAAAAGAAGAAACCCAAAAAAAAAAAAAAAAATCCGGCCTAGTGTCAACTCCTACCGCCAGCATGACCAAAAGTTTCATCTGTCAACAAAGCTCTCTCCTTGTTTACTGAAAGGCACCATAGTGAATTTTGTTCTATAGAAAATTCCTAGTGAGTTTGCCTTCATTCAAAGTTCTTTTTACAATTCCGGTTTGCTCTCCACTTGCTTGCTAATCAGTAGCCTGCCTCCGTTATCAAATTTCCTAAACGCGTTTCCGCGATACCAAGCTACCAAACCCAGCAATTTGCACACATCTCAGTAATAAATCAAAATTAGCCAAAATTAAAATAGAGCAGTGAAAAAGAAGCTCAACTTTATACTCTTCCTCTTAACTATTAGTCTACGATTTCACTCAAGTTGGCTTAATATTAAACAAAATGACAAAATTTCATCAAGGTTTTCCTTTTACTGAACCTATAAACCATTTTTTAACAAGAAGATCTAAATGGGCACTGTTTAAGATATTTTTTTTTGTCTCACCATTAACAACTCATCTAACTACAAATATTTGTAAATAAAGATGTTTCTATCTTTCTTTGATACCTTAGAATGATCAGTCACAGATAATCACACAAAGCACGACAAAAACAGAAGCAGGTAAAAAATAGAGAAAACCACCGCCTGACGACGTCGCACTACCTCCTGAGCCGCCACCAGACCCTTCGTGTTCGTGCTCGGCAACGTCGGCGTATTAAAAACCCATATTATACACCGGCGAGTACCGCTCTCATCGGCCTGATCAAGTTCCCTGTATACTACATCTCTTTCCCCGATGTTGCTCTCATCGGCCGGATCTGCAAAGATAATTTCTCAGAAATATTGTTGTGTTGTCGGAATAGAATGTTAGCAGAAGAGAGCTCCGTTGTGTTGTCGGAATTGAATAATAGCAGAAGAGAGAGAAGGACCAATTTTTTACCATGGATCGGAATTGAATAATAGGAGAAGAGAGAGAAAGGTCAATTTTTAACCATGGTTTAACAAATATTATATTAAAAAGTAAAGATGAAAAAGGCAAAACAAAATTAATTAAAAATTGAGTAAAGGACACGCATCAACAACAGACCCACCCGGTGATTATCACCGGGTGTAGGGTCGAAATAGCCGAATTGTAGCCCTTGAAATTAGCTTTCCAATGCCGCCAAAATCAGCTGATTTGGAGTTCTGCTGAGAGAGATATGTTTGAAATGGTGGACACTGCCAAAGCTGTGGCGAGATTCTTTCTTCCAATTTGATTTATTTACTTATTTGCAACTTTTTCCTTCCTTTTTGATCTATTTTCCTTCATGAACACCTAATTCTTGTTTTTCACCTATAAAACACAAAATCAATCAATTAAAGCACAAATATAATTAAATCTTAACAAAAGATCCACGTAAAGTAAGCGTATTAAGCGTAAAATCTACACTCAACACTGATATAGCTTTTTAATGCCGCCGGAACCAGTTGATTTGGATTCTGCATGAGAAAATTATGCTCGACTTCGTGGACACTACCCAAGATGTTGGGCGATTGTCTCTTCTAGTTTGATTTTATTTTCCGAATTGCAACTCTTTTCTTACTCATTGGTCATTTTTGCTTCCTGGACACCTAATTTTCGATTTGTACCTATAAGATACCAAATCCACCAATTAATATAGAAATATAAATTAATCCGAAAAAAATCCATGTAAACGTATACGTAGAGTTTGATTTCTACACTCCACTGTATCTTTTTTATCTAGTGTTTTTGCTGTTGTTTGCTGATGCGTATTAAAGTCCTAGTATTGTGTAGTTCGTGTTTTTAAGAACGTTGTTGCGAATACACTTTTGCGCATGATTTTTTACATGTACGTTTGTGCATGTCCATTTGAGCGAGTGTCTTTGTGCATGTTTGTTGATTTGTATTAATGTCCTAGGATTGTAGTTTGTGTTTTGATGATCCTTTTTGCGAATGCACTTTTGCGTGAGTACTTTTGTGCATGCTTTTGTACTTTTACTTGTGCTCGTATCTGTTCTAGCGAGTGTTTTTGTGCACGTTTCTTGATGCGCATTCATTTCCTCGAACTGTAGTACGTATTTTCATGATCGCTTTTGGAATCCTATTTTGACCTTGTTCGAGTCCGAATTTTGAATTTTGCCGTTAGACAAAAATAGTAGCCAGCTGAAATAGCTTTCCAACGCCGTTGGAACCGGTTGAATTCGAGTCCGGATGAGAAAGTTATGCTCGACTTCGTGGACACTACCAAAGATGTACGGGGATTATCTCTTCTAATTTGTATTTATTTTCCAAATTGCAACTTTTTTCTTACTCTTTGATCATTTTTGCTTCCTGGACACCTAATTTTCGACTTGTACCTATAAGATACCAAATCCACCAATGAATATAGAAATATAAATTAATCCAAAAAAAAATCCACGTAAATGTAAACGTAGAGTTTTATTTCTACACTCCACTGTATCTTTTTTTATCTAGTGTTTTTGTTGTTGTTTGTTGATGCGTATTAAAGTCCTAGTATTCTAGCACATGTTTTTAAGAACGTTGTTGCGAATGCACTTTTGCGCATGTTTGTTTACATGTACGTTTTTGCATGTCCATTTGAGCGAGTGTCTTTGTGCATGTTTATTGATTTGTATTAATGTCCTAGAATTGTAGTTTGTGTTTTCGTGATCCTTTTGCACTTTTGCGTGAGTACTTTTGTGCATGGTTCTGTACTTTTACTTGTGTCCGCATCTTTTCTAGCGAGTGTTTTTGTGCACGTTTCTTGATGCGCATTCATGTCCTCGAACTGTAGTACGTATTTTGATGATCGCTTTTGGAATCCAATTTTGACAATGTTCGTGTCCGAATTTGGAATTTTGCCGTTAGACAGAAATTGTAGCCAGCTGATATAGCTTTTTAATGCCGCCGGAACCAGTTGATTTGGATTCTGCATGAGAAAATTATGCTCGACTTCATGGACACTACCCAAGATGTTGGGCGATTGTCTCTTCTAGTTTGATTTTATTTTCCGAATTGCAACTCTTTTCTTACTCATTGATCATTTTTGCTTCCTGGACACCTAATTTTCGATTTGTACCTATAAGATACCAAATCCACCAATTAATATAGAAATATAAATTAATCCGAAAAAAATCCATGTAAACGTAAACGTAGAGTTTGATTTCTACACTCCACTGTATCTTTTTTATCTAGTGTTTTTGCTGTTGTTTGCTGATGCGTATTAATGTCCTAGTATTGTGTAGTTCGTGTTTTTAAGAACGTTGTTGCGAATACACTTTTGCGCATGATTTTTTACATGTACGTTTGTGCATGTCCATTTGAGCAAGTGTCTTTGTGCATGTTTGTTGATTTGTATTAATGTCCTAGGATTGTAGTTTGTGTTTTCATGATCCTTTTTGCGAATGCACTTTTGCGTGAGTACTTTTGTGCTTGCTTTTGTACTTTTACTTGTGTCCGTATCTGTTCTAGCGAGTGTTTTTGTGCACGTTTTTTGATGCGCATTCATTTCCTCGAACTGTAGTACGTATTTTGATGATCGCTTTTGGAATCCAATTTTGACCATGTTCGAGTCCGAATTTTGAATTTTGCCGTTAGACAGTAGTTGTAGCCTGCTGAAAAAGCTTTTTAGTGCCGCCGGATGCAGTTGATTTGGAGTCCGGATGAGGAAGTAATGCTGGACATCGTGGACACTACCCAAGATGTTCGGCGATTGTCTCTTCTAATTTGATTTTATTTTCCTAATTGCAACTCATTTCTTACTCTTTGATCATTTTTGCTTCCTGGACACCTAATTTTTCGATTTGTACCTATAAGATACCAAATCCACCAATTAATATAGAAATATAAATTAATCCGAAAAAAAATCCACGTAAACGTAAAAGTAGAGTTTTATTTCTACACTCCACTGTATCTTTTTTATCTAGTGTTTTTGCTGTTGTTTGTTGATGCGTATTAAAGCCCTAGTATTGTAGTTCGTGTTTTTCAGAAAGTTGTTGCGAATGCACTTTTGCGCATGTTTTTTTACATGTACGTTTGTGCATGTCCATTTGAGCGAGTGTCTTGGTGCATGTTTGTTGATTTGTATTAATTTCCTAGGATTGTAGTTTGTGTTTTCATGATTCTTTTTGCGAATGCTCTTTTGCGTGAGTACTTTTGGGCATGCTTTTGTACTTTTACTTATGTGCGTATCTCTTCTAGCGTGTGTTTTTGTGCACGTTTCGTGATGCGCATTTATGTCCTCGAAGTATAGTACGTATTTTCATGATCGCTTTTGGAATCCAATTTTGACCATGTTCGAGTCCGAATTTGGAATTTTGCCCTTAGACAGAAATTGTAGCCAGCTGAAATAGCTATTTAATGCCGCCGGAACCAGTTGATTTGGAGTCTGGATGAGAAAAAAATGCTCGACTTGGTGGACTACCCAAGATGTTCGGCGATTGTCTCTTCTAATTTGATTTTATTTTCCTAATTGCAACTCTTTTCTTACTCTTTGATCATTTTTGCTTCCTGGACACTTAGTTTTCGATTTGTACCTATAAGATACCAAATCTACCAATTAATATAGAAATACAAATTAATCCGAAAAAAAATCCACGCAAACGTAAACGTACATTTTATTTCTACACTCGACTGTATCATTTTATCTAGTGTTTTTGCTATTGTTTATTGATGCGTATTAAAGTCCTTGTATTGTAGTTCGTGTTTTTAAGAATGTTGTTGCGAATGAACTTTTGCGCATTTTTTTCACTTGTACGTTTGTGCATGTCCATTTGAGCAAGTGTCTTTGTGCATGCTTGTTGATTTGTATTAATGTCCTAGGATTGTAGTTTGTGTTTTCGTGTTCCTTTTTGCGAATGCACTTTGGCGTGAGTACTTTTGTGCATGCTTTTGTACTTTTACTTGTGTCCGTATATTTTCTAGCGAGTGTTTTTGTGCACGTTTCTTGATGCGCATTCATGTCCTCGAACTGTAGTACGTATTTTGATGATCGCTTTTAGAATCCAATTTTGACCATGTTCGAGTTCGAATTTGGAATTTTGCCGTTAGCCAGAAATTGTAGGCAGCTGAAATAGCTTTTTAATGCTGTCGGAACCAGTTTATTTGGAGTCCGGATGAGAAAGTTATGCTCGACTTCGTGGACACTACCCAAGATGTTCGGCGATTGTCTCTTATAATTTGATTTTATTTTCCTAACTGCAACTCTTTTCTTACTCTTTGATCATTTTTGCTTCCTGGACACCTAATTTTCGACTTGTACCTATAAGATATCAAATCCACCAATGAATATAGAAATATAAATTAATCCGAAAAAAAATCCTCGTAAACGTAAACGTAAAAGTAGAGTTTTATTTCTACACTCCATTGTATCTTTTTTTATCTAGTGTTTTTGTTGTTGTTTATTGATGCGTATTAAAGTCCTAGTATTTTAGTTCGTGTTTTTAAGAACGTTGTTGCGAATGCACTTTTGCGCATGTTTTTTTACATGTCCGTTTGTGCATGTCCATTTGAGAGAGTGTCTTTGTGCATGTTTGTTGATTCGTATTAATGTCCTAGGATTGTAGTTTGTGTTTTCATGATCCTTTTTGCGAATGCACTTTTGCGTGAGTACTTTTGTGCATGCTTTTGTACCTTTACTTGTGTTCGTGTCTGTTCTATCGAGTGTTTTTGTGCACGTTTCTTGATGCGCATTCATGTCCTCGAACTATAGTACGTATTTTGATGATCGCTTTTGGAATCCAATTTTTAACATGTTCGAGTCCGAATTTTGAATTTTGTCGTTAGACAGGAATTGTAGCCAGCTGAAATAGCTTTGTAATTCCCTTGGAACTAGTTGATTTGGTGTCCGGATGAGAAAGTTATGCTCGACTTCGTGGACACTACCTAAGATGTTCGGCGATTGTCTCTTTTAATTTGATTTTATTTTCCTAATTGCAACTCTTTTCTTACTCTTTGATCATTTTTGCTTCCTGGACACCTAATTTTCGATTTGTACCTATAAGATACCAAATCCACCAATTAATATAGAAATATAAATTAATCCGAAAAAAATCCACGTAAACGTAAACGTAGAGTTTTATTTGTACACTCCACTGTATCTTTTTTATCTAGTGTTTTTGCTGTTGTTTGTTGATGCGTATTAAAGTCCTAGTATTGTGTCGTTCTCGTTTTTAAGAACGTTGTTGCAAATACACTTTTGCGCATGTTTTTTTACATGTACGTTTGTGCATGTCCATTTGAGCGAGTGTCTTTGTGCATGCTTGTTGATTTGTATTAATGTCCTAGGACTGTAGTTTGTGTTTTCATGATCCTTTTTGCGAATGCTCTTTTGCGTGAGACGTGAGTACTTTTTGTTGGGGATCGATGCTTGTATACGCAGCAGAAAACAAAAATTTAATCGAACTCAATGTTCGATCACATGCATAAATCAATATATTGAACGTACCTTAATGCTTCCGCCATACACATGGTAAGTTTTCATATTTTAATTGAAATTAAATAAAACGAAAAACCAAGACGAGCATGCTTGCATACGACATCATGAAATCGAAAACATACATTCTTCATATAATTGTCATGCTCACAAATTAGTTCACATAATCCAATTATGAATTAATTCGCAGTGGTTTTCGATTTAACCTCTTGAAGCGTGAGATTTCGACGAATCCAAATCTATAAACTAAGCCACGTACAAGCTGCTATTAAACCACTCCATGGCTGCGAAGAACCGACCGAACAGCAGCTGGTCCGATGTGATCTCGACGGCGGCACATGAGGTGCAGCGGCGGCGGCGCGTGCGGGGCTGGCGGTGGTGGAGTTGCGTTCTTCCTCTCCAATTAGGTTTCACCTCGTACAACTAGACCCACTCTAACTGCAGCACTAGATACAGAAGAGTTAAAAAAACAACGGGAATAAAGACGAGGAAGAAAAAGAGAAGAAACCGGCGGCGGCGCGACGGCGATGCGGCGGTGCAGCGGCGGGGCTGCAGCCATGAGGCGGAGCACGGCCGTGCTTCATGCGGCTAGGGTTTGGGGCTGTAAATCTGATCTCAACTCATCATATGAGTTGTATTTATACTAGGGTTCATAACCCTCATGGGCTTAAGTCATTGGGCTTGACCCACTGATCCATTAAGCCCACCCCTTCGTCGGCCTCGTTTCTTACAAACGATCGTCCACAAAATTATAACAAAATTATATTTGTGACGAGCATAAAGTCCTCGTCGATACGAGTGTCTCTTTGAAATTTTCAATTTCCAAAATTGGAAACTTCTAATTTAGTGGACTTGCTAAATCGGGAAACTTCCCAATTTAGAAAGTTCACTAAATTTCCGCATAACTCTTTCTCTCCGTTTATTCCAACTCGTAATCCACAATTACGAATCTTAGATTCAATCATATTGACATCCAACTACGCAAAGATTAACACATTAATCTATGTTTGTTGTTTTTCAAGGATCCATGTTACACGAGAAGTGTGACCCTCAATGGTTCAGGTGTAAGCTAGCCGTGGGCTCACAACACTTTGTGATTCGAACAACACATTGTTCTTATACGAACTCCTCCCAAGAGTCCCGATTAGGGTAAACTCATTTTACTCAATCGCCGATCAAATCGGTGCCCAACGAATCAAGATTGGCGTCTAGCAACTACGCATCATGATTCCCTAGATACAAATGAAAGGCCTGCAAGAACCTTGTGATATAGTTAACGTACATTACGATCCCTTCGCAGCAAATGTCCCGATTGAACTAGAGGTATTGGTCCACCGAGACCTCTTATGAAGTTCAATAACCGTGCGAACGTTCTAGGTGTTATAATCCGTTCGTGTGTGACTTAGAGAAACACGTTTCCCTAATCACCCCACTATCAACTCCGGCCGGAGATTCCATGGATTACAAACCGACAGAACACACAGGACATCCATGACTACTCAAGCGCTCGAATCCCCTACTACAATGCACAGACTTCACACTAGATTTCGGACTGCACGAACGTTGGCCCTTGGAGCGGTCCGCGGTGGGACTCAGGGACAGGTCACGATACATTCGGTCGTCTAGTGAAGTCACGGTGATGTCTGGGTCTTAAGGACTAATGGTGCACAACTATATCATAGAAACCGATTACTCGATGATTGGGAACCACTTATAGATTTCTAGGCGAGGGAGTTCCGTGAACTCATCTAATATGAGCACCTACTCAAGTATGCCGATGTCACAACACCGATGACTGATGAGACGCAGTACACATACACTAAGTGCTAGTCTCAAAAGGGAAAGGCCGGTATCCTCATTATTGGCATAACCCATCGACTAGGAACAAGGTTTAACAGTTACATTACATTGCTGAGTTATCTCACGATTCTACTAGATCAACTCACAGTAATAGAGTAACTCGTTAGGACTATATCTATGCTACTTGCATGGGATAAGAGATATAAAATGCCAAGAGGTATTTTATCATTAATTTGAAATAGATTATTTACGAGTAGCGTGAGAAAACACAACACTTAGTTGGCTTATTGGTCACATACTCTAACACTTTTGGGCATGCTTTTGTACTTTTACTTATGTGCGTATCTCTTCTAGCGAGTGTTTTTGTGCACGTTTCTTGATGCGCATTTATGTCCTCGAAGTATAGTACAATTTTCATGATCGCTTTTAGAATCCAATTTTGACCATGTTCGAGTTCGAATTTGGAATTTTGCCCTTAGACAGAAATTGTAGCCAGCTGAAATAGCTTTTTAATGCCGCCGGAACCAGTTGATTTGGAGTCAGGATGAGAAAGTTATGCTCGACTTCGTCGAGACTACCAAAGATGTTCGGGAATTATTTCTTCTAATTTGTATTTATTTTCCTAATTGCAACTTTTTTCGTACTCTTTGATCATTTTTGCTTCCTGGACACCTAATTTTTCGATTTGTACCTATAAGATACCAAATCCACCAATTAATATAGAAATATAAATTAATCCGAAAAAAAATCCACGTAAACGTAAAAGTAGAGTTTTATTTCTACACTCCATAGTATCTTTTTTATCTAGTGTTTTTGCTGTTGTTTGTTGATGCGTATTAAAGCCCTAGTATTGTAGTTCGTGTTTTTCAGAAAGTTGTTGCGAATGCACTTTTGCGCATGTTTTTTTACATGTACGTTTGTGCATGTCCATTTGAGCGAGTGTCTTTGTGCATGTTTGTTGATTTGTATTAATTTCCTAGGATTGTAGTTTGTGTTTTCATGATTCTTTTTGCGAATGCTCTTTCGCGTGAGTACTTTTGGGCATGCTTTTGTACTTTTACTTATGTGCGTATCTCTTCTAGCGTGTGTTTTTGTGCACGTTTCGTGATGCGCATTTATGTCCTCGAAGTATAGTACGTATTTTCATGATCGCTTTTGGAATCCAATTTTGACCATGTTCGAGTCCGAATTTGGAATTTTGCCCTTAGATAGAAATTGTAGCCAGCTGAAATAGCTATTTAATGCCGCCGGAACCAGTTGATTTGGAGCATGGATGAGAAAAAAATGCTCGACTTGGTGGACTACCCAAGATGTTCGGCGATTGTCTCTTCTAATTTGATTTTATTTTCCTAATTGCAACTCTTTTCTTACTCTTTGATCATTTTTGCTTCCAGGACACTTAGTTTTCGATTTGTACCTATAAGATACCAAATCTACCAATTAATATAGAAATACAAATTAATCCGAAAAAAAATCCACGCAAACGTAAACGTAGATTTTATTTCTACACTCGACTGTATCATTTTATCTAGTGTTTTTGCTATTGTTTATTGATGCGTATTAAAGTCCTTGTATTGTAGTTCGTGTTTTTAAGAATGTTGTTGCGAATGAACTTTTGCGCATTTTTTTCACTTGTACGTTTGTGCATGTCCATTTGAGCGAGTGTCTTTGTGCATGCTTGTTGATTTGTATTAATGTCCTAGGATTGTAGTTTGTGTTTTCGTGTTCCTTTTTGTGAATGCACTTTTGCGTGAGTACTTTTGTGCATGCTTTTGTACTTTTACTTATGTGCGTATCTCTTCTAGCAAGTGTTTTTGTGCAGGTTTCTTGATGCGCATTCATGTCCTCGAACTGTAGTAAGTATTTTCATGGTCGCTTTTGGAATCCAACTTTGACCATGTTCGAGTTCGAATTTGGAATTTTGCCGGTAGACAGAAATATTAGCCAGCTGAAATAGCTTTGTAATGCCGCCGGAACCAGTTGATTTAGAGTCCGGATGAGAATGTTATGCTCGACTTCGTGGACACTACCAAAGATGTTCGGGGATTCTCTCTTCTAATTTGATATTATTTTCCAAATTGCAACTCTTTTCTAACTCTTTGATCATTTTTGGTTCCTGGACACCTAATTTTCAATTTGTACCTATAAGATACCAAATCCACCAATTAATATAGTAATATAAATTAATCCGAAAAAAAATCCACGTAAACGTAGAGTTTTATTTCTACACTCCACTGTATCTTTTTTGTCTAGTGTTTATGCTATTGTTTGTTGATGCGTATTAAAGTCCTAGTATAGTAGTTCGTGTTTTTAAGAACGTTGTTGCGAATGCACTTTTGCGCATGTGTTTTTACATGTACGTTTGTGCATGTCCATTTTAGCGAGTGTGCTTATGCATGTTTGGGTATTTGTATTAACGTCCTAGGATTGTAGTTTGTGTTTTCGTGATCCTTTTTGCGAATGCACTTTTGTGCATGTGTTTTTACATGTACCTTTGTGCATGTCCATTTGAGCGAGTGTGCTGATGCATGTTTGGGTATTTGTATTAATGTCCCAGGATTGTAGTTTGTGTTTTCATGATCCTTTTTGTGAATGCACTTTTGCGTGAGTACTTTTGTTTAGCTTTTGTACTTTTACTTATGTGCGTATCTCTTCTAGCAAGTGTTTTTCTGCAGGTTTCTTGATGCGCAGTCATGTCCTCGAACTGTAGTACGTATTCTCATGATCGCTTTTGGAATCAGATTTTGACCATGTTCGAGTCCGAATTTGGAGTTTTGCCGTTAGACAGAAATTGTAGCCAACTGAAATAGGTTTGTAAAGCCGCCGGAACCAGTTGATTTGGAGTTCGGATGAGAAAGTTATACTCGACTTCGTGGACACTACCAAAGATGTTCGGGGATTCTCTCTTCTAATTTGATTTTATTTTTCTAATTGCAACTCTTTTCTTACTATTTGATCATTTTGGCTTCCTTTACACCTAATTTTCGATTTGTACCTATAAGATATCAAATCCACCAATTAATATAGTAATATAAATTAATCCGAAAAAAAATCCGCGTAAACGTAGAGTTTTATTTCTACACTTCACTGTATCTTTTTTATCTAGTGTTTTTGCTGTTGTTTGTTGATTCGTATTAAAGTCCTAGTATTGTAGTTCGTGTTTTTAAGGACGTTGTTGCGAATGCACTTTTGCGCATGTTTTTTTACATGTACGTTTGTGCATGTCCATTTGAGCGAGTGTGCTGATGCATGTTTGGGTATTTGTATTAATGTCCTAGGATTGTAGTTTGTGTTTTCATGATCCTTTTTGTGAATGCACTTTTGCGTGAGTACTTTTGTGCATGCTTTTGTACTTTTACTTATGTGCGTATCTCTTCTAGCGAGTGTTTTTGTGCAGGTTTCTTGATGCGCATTCATGTCCTCGAACTGTAGTAAGTATTTTCATGATCGCTTTTGGAATCCAACTTTGACCATGTTCGAGTCCGAATTTGGAATTTTGCCGTTAGACATAAATATTAGCGAGCTGAAATAGATTTGTAATGCCGCCGGTATCAGTTGATTTGGAGTCCGGATGAGAAAGTTATGCTCGACTTCGTGGACACTACCAAAGAAGTTCGGGGATTCTCTCTTCTAATTTGATTTTATTTTCCTAATTGCAACTCTTTTCTTACTCTTTGATTATTTTTGCTTCCTGGACACCTAATTTTCGATTTGTACCTATAAGATACCAAATCCACCAATTAATATAGAAATATAAATTAATCCGAAGGAAAATCCACGTAAACGTAAACATGGAGTTTTATTTCTACACTCCACTGTATCTTTTTTATCTAGTGTTTTTTCTGTTGTTTGTTGATGCGTATTAAAGTCCTAGTACTGTAGTTCGTGTTTTTAAGAACGTTGTTGCGAATGCACTTTTGCGCATGTGTTTTTACATGGACGTTTGTGCATGTCCATTTGAGCGAGTGTGCTGATGCATGTTTGGGTATTTGTATTAATGTCCTAGGATTGTAGTTTGTGTTTTCATGATCCTTTTTGTGAATGCACTTTTGCGTGAGTACTTTTGTGCATGCTTTTGTACTTTTACTTATGTGCGTATCTCTTCGAGCAAGTGTTTTTCTGCAGGTTTCTTGATGCGCATTCATGTCCTCGAACTGTAGTAAGTATTTTCATGATCGCTTTTGGAATCCAACTTTGACCATGTTCAAGTCCGAATTTGGAATTTTGCCGTTTGACAGAAATTGTAGCCAGCTGAAATAGCTTTGTAATGCCGCCGGAATCAGTTGATTTGGAGTCCGGATGAGAAAGTTATGCTCGACTTCGTGGACACTACCAAAGAAGTTCTGGGATTCTCTCTTCTAATTTGATTTTATTTTCCTAATTGCAACTCTTTTCTTACTCTTTGATTATTTTTGCTTCCTGGACACCTAATTTTCGATTTGTACCTATAAGATACCAAATCCACCAATTAAAATAGAAATATAAATTAATCCGAAGGAAAATCCACGTAAACGTAAACATGGAGTTTTATTTCTACACTCCACTGTATCTTTTTTATCTAGTGTTTTTGCTGTTGTTTGTTGATGCGTATTAAAGTCCTATTATTGTAGTTCGTGTTTATAAGAACGTTGTTGCGAATGCACTTTTGCGCATGTCTTTTTACATGTACGTTTGTGCATGTCCATTTGAGCGAGTGTCTTTGTGCATGTTTGTTGATTTGTATTAATGTCCTAGGATTGTAGTTTGTGTTTTCATGATCCTTTTTGCGAATGCACTTTTGCGTGAGTACTTTTGTGCATGCTTTTGTACTTTTACTTATGTGAGTATCTCTTCTAGCGAGTGTTCTTGTGCTGGTTTCTTGATGCACGTTCATGTCCTCGAACTGTAGTACGTATTTTCATGATCGCTTTTGGAATCCAATTTTGACCATGTTCGAGTCCGAATTTGGAATTTTGCCATTAGACAGGAATTGTAGCCAGCTGAAATAGCTTTGTGATGCCGCCGGAACCAGTTGATTTGGAGTCCGAATGAGAATGTTATGCTCGACTTCGTGGACACTACCAAAGATGTTCCGGGATTCTCTCTTCTAATTTGATTTTATTTTCCTAATTGCAACTCTTTTCTAACTCTTTGATCATTTTTGTTTCTTGGACACCTAATTTTCAATTTGTACCAATAAGATACCAAATCCACAAATTAATATAGTAATATAAATTAATCCGAAAAAAAATCCACGTAATTGTAGATTTTATTTCTACACTCCACTGTATCTTTTTTTGTCTAGTGTTTTTGCTGTTGTTTGTTGATGCGTATTAAGGTTCTAGTCTTGTAGTTCGTGTTTTTAAGAACGTTGTTGCGAATGCACTTTTGCGCATGTGTTTTTACATGTACGTTTGTGCATGTCCATTTGAGCGAGTGTGCTTATGCATGTTTGGGTATTTGTATTAATGTCCTAGGATTGTAGTTTGTGTTTTCATGATCCTTTTTGCGAATGCACTTTTGCGTGAGTACTTTTGTGCATGCTTTTGTACTTTTACTTATGTGCGTATCTCTTCTAGCAAGTGTTTTTCTGCAGGTTTCTTGATGCGCATTCATGTCCTCGAACTGTAGTACGTATTTTCATGATCGCTTTTGGAATCAGATTTTGACCATGTTCGAGTCCGAATTTGGAGTTTTGCCGTTTGACAGAAATTGTAGCCAACTGAAATAGGTTTGTGAAGCCGCCGAAATCAGTTGATTTGGAATTCGGATGAGAAAGTTATACTCGACTTCGTGGACACTACCAAAGATGTTCGGGGATTCTCTCTTCTAATTTGATTTTATTTTTCTAATTGCAACTCTTTTTTACTCTTTGATCATTTTGGCTTCCTTTACACCTAATTTTGGATTTGTACCTATTAGATACCAAATCCACCAATTAATATAGTAATATAAATTAATCCGAAAAAAAATCCACGTAAACGTAGAGTTTTATTTCTACACTCCACTGTATCTTTTTTATCTAGTGTTTTTGCTGTTGTTTGTTGATTCGTATTAAAGTCCTAGTATTGTAGTTCGTGTTTTTAAGGACGTTGTTGCGAATGCACTTTTGCGCATGTTTTTTTACATGTACGTTTGTGCATGTCCATTTGAGCGAGTGTGCTTATGCATGTTTGTTGATTTGTATTAATGCACTAGGATTGTAGTTTGTGTTTTCATGATCCTTTTTGCGAATGCACTTTTGCGTGAGTACTTTTGTGCATGCTTTTGTACTTTTACTTATGTGCGTATCTCTTCTAGCGAGTGTTCTTGTGCTGGTTTCTTGATGCGCATTCATATCCTCGAACTGTAGTACGTATTTTCATGATCGCTTTTGGAATCCAATTTTGACCATGTTCGAGTCCGAATTTGGAATTTTGCCATTAGACAGGAATTGTAGCCAGCTGCAATAGCTTTGTAATGCCGCCAGAACCTGTTGATTTGGAGTCCGGATGAGAAAGTTATGCTCGACTTCGTGGACACTACCAAAGATGTTCGGGGATTCTCTGTTATAATTTTATTTTATTTTCCTAATTGCAACTCTTTCTTACTCTTTGATCATTTTTGCTTCGTGGACACCTAATTTTCGATTTGTACCTATAAGATACCAAATCCAGCAATTAATATAGAAATATAAATTAATCCGAAAAAAAATCCACGTAAACATAGAGTTTTATTTCTACACTCCACTGTATCTTTTTTATCTAGTGTTTTTGCTGTTGTTTGTTGATGCGTATTAAAGTCCTAGTATTGTAGTTCGTGTTTTTAAGAACGTTGTTGCGAATGCACTTTTGCGCATGTTTTTTTACATGTACGTTTGTGCATGTCCATTTGAGCGAGTGTGCTTATGCATGTTTGTTGATTTGTATTAATGCACTAGGATTGTAGTTTGTGTTTTCATGATCGTTTTTGTGAATGCACTTTTGCGTGAGTACTTTTGTGCATGGTTTTGTACTTTTACTTATGTGCGTATCTCTTCTAGCAAGTGTTTTTCCGCAGGTTTCTTGATGCGCATTCATGTCCTCGAACTGTAGTACGTATTTTCATGATCGCTTTTGGAATCTGATTCTGACCATGTTCGAGTCCGAATTTGGAGTTTTGCCGTTAGACAGAAATTGTAGCCAACTGAAATAGGTTTGAAAAGCCGCCGAAATCAGTTGATTTGGAGTCCGGATGAGAAATTTATACTCGACTTCGTGGACACTACCAAAGATGTTCGGGGATTCTCTCTTTTAATTTGATTTTATTTTTCTAATTGCAACTCATTTCTTACTCTTTGATCATTTTGGCTTCCTTTACACCTAATTTTCGATTTGTACCTACAAGATACCAAATCCACTAACTAATATAGTATTATATTAATCCGAAAAAAAATCCACGTAAACGTAGAGTTTTATTTCTACACTCCACTGTATCTTTTTTATCTAGTGTTTTTGCTGTTGTTTGTTGATTCGTATTAAAGTCCTAGTATTGTAGTTCGTGTTTTTAAGGACGTTGTTGCGAATGCACTGTTGCGCATGTTTTTTTACATGTACGTTTGTGCATGTCCATTTGAGCGAGTGTGCTTATGCATGTTTGTTGATTTGTATTAATGCACTAGGATTGTAGTTTGTGTTTCCATGATCCTTTTTGCGAATGCACTTTTGCGTGAGTACTTTTGTGCATGCTTTTGTACTTTTACTTATGTGCGTATCTCTTCTAGCGAGTGTTCTTGTGCTGGTTTCTTGATGCGCATTCATGTCCTCGAACTGTAGTACGTATTTTCATGATCGCTTTTGGAATCCAATTGTGACCATGTTCGAGTCCGAATTTGGAATTTTGCCATTAGAAAGGAATTGTAGCCAGCTGCAATAGCTTTGTAATGCCGCCAGAACCAGTTGATTTGGAGTCCGGATGAGAAAGTTATGCTCGACTTCGTGGACACTACCAAAGATGTTCGGGGATTCTCTCTTATAATTTGATTTTATTTTCCTAATTGCAACTCTTTTCTTACTCTTTGATCATTTTTGCTTCCTGGACACCTAATTTTCGATTTGTACCTATAAGATACCAAATCCACCAATTAGTATAGAAATATAAATTAATCCGAAAAAAAATCCACGTAAACATAAGAGTTTTATTTCTACACTCCACTGTATCTTTTTTATCTAGTGTTTTTGCTGTTGTTTGTTGATGCGTATTAAAGTCCTAGTACTGTAGTTCGTGTTTTTAAGAACGTTGTTGCGAATGCACTTTTGCGCATGTGTTTTTACATGGACGTTTGTGCATGTCCATTTGAGCGAGTGTGCTGATGCATGTTTGGGTATTTGTATTAATGTCCTAGGATTGTAGTTTGTGTTTTCATGATCCTTTTTGCGAATGCACTTTTGCGTGAGTACTTTTGTGCATGCTTTTGTACTTTTACTTATGTGCGTATCTCTTCTAGCAAGTGTTTTTCTGCAGGTTTCTTGATGCGCATTCATGTCCTCGAACTGTAGTACGTATTTTCATGATCGCTTTTGGAATCCAACTTTGACCATGTTCGAGTCCGAATTTGGGATTTTGCCGTTTGACAGAAATTGTAGCCAGCTGAAATAGCTTTGTAATGCCGCCGGAATCAGTTGATTTGGAGCCCGGATGAGAAAATTATGCTCGACTTCGTGGACACTACCAAAGAAGTTCGGGGATTCTCTCTTCTAATTTGATTTTATTTTCCTAATTGCAACTCTTTTCTAACTCTTTGATCATTTTTGGTTCCTGGACACCTAATTTTCAATTTGTACCTATAAGATACCAAATCCACCAATTAATATAGTAATATAAATTAATCCGAAAAAACATCCACGTAAACGTAGAGTTTTATTTCTACACTCCACTGTATCTTTTTTGTCTAGTGTTTTTCCTGTTGTTTGTTGATGCGTATTAAAGTCCTAGTATTGTAGTTCATGTTTTTAAGAACGTTGTTGCGAATGCACTTTCGCGCATGTGTTTTTACATGTACGTTTGTGCATGTCCATTTGAGCGAGTGTGCTGATGCATGTTTGGGTATTTGTATTAATGTCCTAGGATTGTAGTTTGTGTTTTCATGATCCTTTTTGTGAATGCACTTTTGCGTGAGTACTTTTGTGCATGCTTTTGTACTTTTACTTATGTGCGTATCTCTTCTAGCAAGTGTTTTTGTGCAGGTTTCTTGATGCGCATTCATGTCCTCGATCTGTAGTTAGTATTTTCATGATCGCTTTTGGAATCAAATTTTGACCATGTTCGAGTCCGAATTCGGAATTTCGCCGTTAGACAGAAATTGTAGCCAGCTGAAATAGCTTTGTAATGCCGCCGGAATCAGTTGATTTGGAGTCCGGATGAGAATGTTATGCTCGACTTCGTGGACACTACCAAAGAAGTTCGGGGATTCTCTCTTCTAATTTGATTTTATTTTCCTAATTGCAACTCTTTTCTTACTCTTTGATTATTTTTGCTTCCTGGACACCTAATTTTCGATTTGTACCTATCAGATACCGAATGCACTAATTAATATAGAAATATAAATTAATCCGAAGGAAAATCCAAATAAACGTAAACATGGAGTTTTATTTCTACACTCCACTGTATCTTTTTTATCTAGTGTTTTTGCTGTTGTTTGTTGATGCGTATTATAGTCCTAGTATTGTAGTTCGTGTTTTTAAGAACGTTGTTGCGAATGCACTTTTGCGCATGTTTTTTTACATGTACGTTTGTGCATGTCCATTTGAGCGAGTGTGCTTATGCATGTTTGTTGATTTGTATTAATGCACTAGGATTGTAGTTTGTGTTTTCATGATCCTTTTTGCGAAAGCACTTTTGCGTGAGTACTTTTGTGCATGCTTTTGTACTTTTACTTATGTGCGTATCTCTTCTAGCGAGTGTTCTTGTGCTGGTTTCTTGATGCACATTCATGTCCTCGAACTGTAGTACGTATTTTCATGATCGCTTTTGGAATCCAACTTTGACCATGTTCGAGTCCGAATTTGGAATTTTGCCATTTGACAGGAATTGTAGCCAGCTGAAATAGCTTTGTAATGCCGCCGGAACCAGTTGATTTGGAGTCCAGATGAGAATGTTATGCTCGACTTCGTGGACACTACCAAAGATGTTCGGGGATTCTCTCTTCTAATTTGATTTTATTATCCTAATTGCAACTCTTTTCTAACTCTTTGATCATTTTTGTTTCCTGGATACCTAATTTTCAATTTGTACCTATAAGATACCAAATCCACCAATTAATATAGTAATATAAATTAATCCGAAAAAAAATCCACGTAAACTTAAACATAGTGTTTTATTTCTACACTCCACTGAATCTTTTTTATCTAGTGTTTATGCTGTTGTTTGTTGATGCGTATTAAAGTCCTAGTATTGCAGTTTGTGTTTTTAAGAACGTTGTTGCGAATGCACTTTTGCGCATGTCTTTTTACATTTACGTTTGTGCATGTCCTTTTGAGCGAGTGTCTTTGTGCATGTTTGTTGATTTGTATTAATGTCCTAGGATTGTAGTTTGTGTTTTCATGATCCTTTTTGGGAATGCACTTTTGCGTGAGTACTTTTGTGAATGCTTTTGTACTCTTACTTATGTGCATATCTCTTCTAGCGAGTGTTTTAGTGCACGTTTATTGATGCGCATTCATGTCCTCGAACTGTAGTACGTATTTTCATGATGGCTTTTAGAATCAAATTTTGACCATGTTCGGGTCCGAATTTGGAATTTTGCCATTAGACAGGAATTGAAGCCAGCTGAAATAGCTTTCCAACGCCGCCGGAATCGGTTGATTTGGAGTCCGGATGAGAAAGTTATGCTCGACTTCGTGCACAATACCAAACATGTTTGGGGATTCTCTCTTCTAATTAGATTTTATTTTCCTAATTGCAACTTTTTTCTTACTCTTTGATCATTTTTGCTTCCTGGACACCTAATTTTTAATTTGTACCTATAAGATACCAAATCCACCAATTAATATAGAAATATAAATTAATCCGGAAAAAAATCCACGTAAACGTAAACGTAGAATTTGATTTCTACACATTACTGAGTCTTTTTTATCTAGTGTTTTTGCTGTTGTTTGTTGATGCGTATTAAAGTCCTAGTATTGTAGTTCGTGTTTTTAAGAACATTGTTGCGAATGCACTTTTGCGCACGTCCTTTTACATGTACGTTTGTGCATGTCCATTTGAGCGAGTGTCTTTGTGCGTGTTTGTTGATTTGTATTAATGTCCGAGGATTGTAGTTTGTGTTTGCATGATCCTTTTTGCGAATGCACTTTTGCGTGAGTACTTTTGTGCATGCTTTTGTACTTTTACTTATGTGCGTATCTCTTCTAGTGAGTGCTCTTGTGCTTGTTTCTTGATGCGCATTCATGTCCTAGAACTGTAGTACGTATTTTCATGATCGCTTTTTGAATCCAATTTTGACCATGTTCGAGTCCGAATTCGGAATTTTGCCGTTATACAGGAATTGTAACCAGCTGAAATAGCTTTGTAATACCACCCGAACCAGTTGATTTGGAGTCCGGATGAGAAAGTTATGCTCGACTTCGTGGACACTACCAAAGATGTTCGGGGATTCTCTCTTCTAATTTGATTTTATTTTCCTAATTGCAACTCTTTTCTTACTATTTGATCATTTTTGCTTCCTGGACACCTAATTTTCGATTTGTACCTATAAGATACCAAATCCACCAATTAATAAAGAAATATAAATTAATCCGAAGAAAAATCCACGTAAACGTAAACATAGTGTTTTATTTCTACACTCCACTGTATCTTTTTTATCTAGTGTTTTTGCTGTTGTTTGTTGATGCGTATTAAAGTCCTAGTATTGCAGTTCGTGTTTTTAGGAACGTTGTTGCGAATGCACTTTTGCGCATGTCTTTTTACATGTACGTTTGTGCATGTCCATTTGAGCGAGTGTCTTTGTGCATGTTTGGGTATTTGTATTAATGTCCTAGAATTGAAGTTTGTCTTTTCATGATCCTTTTTGCGAATGCACTTTTGCGCGAGTACTTTTGTGCATGCTTTTGTACTTTTACTTATGTGCGTATCTCTTCTAGCGAGTGTTTTAGTGCACGTTTCTTGATGCGCATTCATGTCCTCGAACTGTAGTACATATTTTCATGATTGCTTTTAGAATCCAATTTTGACCATGTTCGAGTCCGAATTTGGAATTTTTGCCATTAGACAGGAATTGAAGCCAGCTGAAATAGCTTTCCAACGCCGCCAGAACCGGTTGATTTGGAGTCCGGATGAGAAAGTTATGCTCGACTTCGTGCACAATACCAAACATGTTTGGGGATTCTCTCTTCTAATTATATTTTATTTTCCTAATTGCAACTTTTTTCTTACTCTTTGATCATTTTTGCTTCATGGACACCTAATTTTTGATTTGTACCTATAAGATACCAAATCCACCAATTGATATAGAAATATAAATTAATCCGAAAATAAATCCACGTGAACGTAAACGTAGAATTTTATTTCTGCACTCCACTGTATCTTTTTTATCTAGTGGTTTTGCTGTTGTTTGTTGATCCGTATTAAATTCCTAGTATTGTAGTTCGTCTTTTTAAGAACGTTGTTGCGAATGCACTTTTGCGCATGTTTTTTTACATGTACGTTTGTGCATGTCCATTTGAGCGAGTGTCTTTGTGCATGTTTGTGGATGTGTATTAATGTCCTAGGATTGTAGTTTGTGTTTTCATGATCCTTTTTGCGAATGCACTTTTGCATGAGTACTTTTGTGCATGCTTTTGTACTTTTACTTATGTGCGTATCTCTTCTAGCGAGTGTTTTTGTGCACGTTTCTTGATGCGCATTCATGTCCTCGAACTGTAGTACGTCTTTTGCATGTTTTTTTACATGTACGTTTGTGCATCTCCATTTTAGCGAGTGTATTTGTGCATGTTTGTTGATTTGTATTAACGTCCTAGGAGTGTAGTTTGTGTTTTCATGATCCTTTTTGCGAATGCAGTTTTGCGTGAGTACTTTTGTGCATGCTTTTGTACTTTTACTTGTGTCCGTACCTGTTCTAGCCAGTGTTTTTGTGCACGTTTCTTGTTGCGCATTCATGTCCTCGAAGTATCGTACGTATTTTCATGATCGCTTTTGGAATCCAATTTTGACCATGCTCTCGAGTCCGAATTTGGAATTTTGCCGTTAGACAGAAATTGTAGCCAACTGAAATAGCTTTCCAACGCCTTCGGAACCGGTTGATTTGGAGTCTGGATGAGAAAGTTATGCTCGACTTCGTGGACACTACCAAAGATGTTCGGGATTCTCTCTTCTAATTTGATTTTTTATTCCTAATTGCAACTCTTTTCTTACTCTTTGATCATTTTTGCTTCCTGGACACCTAATTTTTGATTTGTACCTATAAGATACCAAATCCACCAATTAATATAGAAATATAAATTAGTCCGGAAAAAAAATCCACGTAAACGTAAACGAAGAGTTTTATTTCTACACTCCACTTTATGTTTTTTATTTAGTGTTTTTTTCTGTTGTTTGTTGATGCGTATTAAAGTCCTAGTATTGTACTTCGTGTTTTTAAGAACGTTGTTGCGAATGCACTTTTGCGCAGGTTTTTTTACATGTACGTTTGTGCATGTCCATTTGAGCGAGTGTCTTTGTGCATGTTTGTTGATTTGTATTAATGTCCTAGGATTGTAGTTTGTGTTTTCATGATCCTTCTTGCGAATGTACTTCTGCGTGAGTACTTTTGTGCACGCTTTTGTACTTTTACTTGTGTCCGTATCAGTTCTAGCGAGTGTTTTTGTGCACGTTTCTTGATGCGCATTCATGTCCTCGAACTGTACTACGTACTTTCATGATCGCTTTTGGAATAATATTTCCACCTTGTTCGAGTACGAATTTTGAATTTTGCCGTTAGACAGAAATTGTAGCCAGCTGAAAAAGCATTTTAATGCCGCCGGAACCAGATCATTTGGAGTCCGGATGAGAAAGTTATGTTCGACTTCGAGGACACTACCCAAGATGTTCGGCGATTGTCTCTTTTAATTTGATTTTATTTTCCTAATTGCAACTCTTTTCTTACTCTTTGATTATTTTTGCTTCCTGGACACCTAATTTTCGATTTGTACATATAAGATACCGAATCCACCAATTAATATAGAAATATAAATTAATCCGAAAAAAATCCACAAAAATGTAAACGTAGAGTTTTATTTCTACACTCCACTGTATCTTTTTTATCTAGTGTTTTTGCTGTTGTTTGTTGATGCGTATTAAAGTCCTAGTATTGTAGTTCGTGGTTTTAAGAACGTTGTTGCGAATGCACTTTTGCGCATGTTTTTTTACATGTACGTTTGTGCATGTCCATTTGAGCGAGTGTCTTTGTGCATGTTTGTTGATTTGTATTAATGTCCTAGGACTGTAGTTTGTGTTTCCATGATCCTTTTTGCGAATGCACTTTTGCGTGAGAACTTTTGTGCATGCTTTTGTACTTTTACTTTTGTCCGTATCTTTTCTAGCGAGTGTTTTTGTGCACGTTTCTTGATGCACATTCATGTCCTCGAAGTATAGTACATATTTTCATGATCGCTTTTGGGATCAAATTTTGACCATGTTCGAGTCCGAATTTGGAATTTTGCCGAGTAACAGAAATTGTAGCCAGCTGATATAGCTTTCCAACTCCGTCGGAACCTGTTGATTTGGAGTCCGGATGAGAAAGTTATGCTCGACTTCGTGGACACTACCAAAGATGTTCGGGGATTCTCTCTTCTAATTTGATTTTTTTTCCTAATTGCAACTATTTTTTACCCTTTGATCATTTTTGCTTCCTGCACACCTAATTTTCGATTTGTACCTATAAGATACCAAATCGACCAATTAATATAGAAATATAAATTAATCTGAAAAAATATCCACGTAAACGTAAACGTAGAGTTTTATTTCTACACTCCACTGTATCTTTTTGATCTAGTGTTTTTCTGTTGTTTCTTCATGTCTATTAAAGTCCTAGTATTGTAGTTCGTGTTTTTGAGAACGTTGTTGCGAATGCACTTTTTCGCATGTTTTTTTACAAGTACATTTGTGCATGTCCATTTGAGCGATTGTCTTTGTGCATGTTTGTTGATTTGTATTAATGTCCTAGGATTGTAGTTTGTGTTTTCATGATCCTTTTTGCGAATGCACTTCTGCGTGAGTACTTTTGTGCATGCTTTTGTACATTTACTTGTGTCCGTATCTGTTCTAGCGAGTGTTTTTGTGCACGTTTCTTGATGCGCATTCATGTCCTCGAACTGTAGTACGTATTTTCATGATCGCTTTTGGAATCCAATTTTCACCATGTTCGAGTCCGAATTTTGAATTTTGCCGTTAGACAGAAATTGTAGCCAGCTGAAACAGCATTTTAATGCCGCCGGAACCAGTTGATTTGAAGTCCAGATGAGAAAGTTATGCTCGACTTCGTTGACACTACCCAAGATGTTCGGCGATTGTCTCTTCTAATTTGATTTTATTTTCCTAATTGCAACTCTTTTCTTACTCTTTGATTATTTTTGCTTCATGGACACCTAATTTTCGATTTGACCTATAAGATATGAAATCCACCAATTAATATAGAAATATAAATTAATCCAAAAAAAAATCCACGTAAACGTAAACGTAGAGTTTTATTTCTACACTCCACTGTATGTTTTTTATCTAGTGTTTTAGCTGTTTTTTGTTTATGCTTATTGAAGTCCTAGTATTGTAGTTCGTGTTTTTAAGAACGTTGTTGCGAATGCACTTTTGCGCATGTTTTTTTACATGTACGTTTGTGCATGTCCATTTGAGCGAGTGTCTTTGTGCATGTTTGTTTATTTGTATTAATGTCCTAGGACTGTAGTTTGTGTTTCCATGATCCTTTTTGTGAATGCACTTTTGCGTGAGAACTTTTGTGCATGCTTTTGTACTTTTACTTTTGTCCGTATCTTTTCTAGCGAGTGTTTTTGTGCACGTTTCTTGATGCGCATTCATGGCCTCGAAGTATAGTACGTATTTTCATGATCGCTTTTGGGATCCAATTTTGACCATGTTCGAGTCCGAATTTGGAATTTTGCCGTTTAACAGAAATTGTAGCCAGCTGAAATAGCTTTCCAACTCCGTCGGAACCTGTTGATTTGGAGTCCGGATGAGAAAGTTATGCTCGACTTCGTGGACACTACCAAAGATGTTCGGGGATTGTCTCTTCTAATTTGATTTTTTTTCCTAATTGCAACTATTTTCTTACCCTTTGATCATTTTTGCTTCCTGGACACCTAATTTTCGATTTTTACCTATAAGATACCAAATCGACCAATTAATATAGAAATATAAATTAATCTGAAAAAATATCCACGTAAACGTAAACGTAGGGTTTTATTTCTACACTCCACTGTATCTTTTTGATCTAGTGTTTTTCTGTTGTTTGTTGATGTCTATTAAAGTCCTAGTATTGTAGTTCGTGTTTTTGAGAACGTTGTTGCGAATGCACTTTTTCGCATGTTTTTTTACAAGTACATTTGTGCATGTCCATTTGAGCGATTGTCTTTGTGCATGTTTGTTGATTTGTATTAATGTCCTAGGATTGTAGTTTGTGTTTTCATGATCCTTTTTGCGAATGCACTTCTGCGTGAGTACTTTTGTGCATGCTTTTGTACATTTACTTGTGTCCGTATCTGTTCTAGCGAGTGTTTTTGTGCACGTTTCTTGATGCGCATTCATGTCCTCGAACTGTAGTACGTATTTTCATGATCGCTTTTGGAATCCAATTTTCACCATGTTCGAGTCCGAATTTTGAATTTTGCCGTTAGACAGAAATTGTAGCCAGCTGAAACAGCATTTTAATGCCGTCGGAACCAGTTGATTTGAAGTCCGGATGAGAAAGTTATGCTCGACTTCGTTGACACTACCCAAGATGTTCGGCGATTGTCTCTTCTTATTTGATTTTATTTTCCTAATTGCAACTCTTTTCTTACTCTTTGATTATTTTTGCTTCATGGACACCTAATTTTCGATTTGTACCTATAAGATACGAAATCCACCAATTAATATAGAAATATAAATTAATCCAAAAAAAAATCCACGTAAACGTAAACGTAGAGTTTTATTTCTACACTCCACTGTATGTTTTTTATCTAGTGTGTTTGCTGTTTTTTGTTGATGCGTATTGAAGTCCTAGTATTGTAGTTCGTGTTTTTAAGAACGTTGTTGCGAATGCACTTTTGCGCATGTTTTTTTACATGTACGTTTGTGCATGTCCATTTGAGCAAGTGTCTTTGTGCATGTTTGTTGATTTGTATTAATGTCCTAGGATTGTAGTTTGTGTTTCCATGATCCTTTTTGCGAATGCACTTTTGCTTGAGAACTTTTGTGCATGCTTTTGTACTTTTACTTTTGTCCGTATCTTTTCTAGCGAGTGTTTTTGTGCACGTTTCTTGATGCGCATTCATGTCCTCGAAGTATAGTACGTATTTTCATGATCGCTTTTGGGATCCAATTTTGACCATGTTCGAGTCCGAATTTGGAATTTTGCGGTTTAACAGAAATTGTAGCCAGCTGAAATAGCTTTCCAACTCCGTCGGAACCTGTTGATTTGGAGTCCGGATGAGAAAGTTATGCTCGACTTCGTGGACACTACCAAAGATGTTCGGGGATTGTCTCTTCTAATTTGATTTTTTTTCCTAATTGCAACTATTTTCTTACCCTTTGATCATTTTTGCTTCCTGGACACCTAATTTTCGATTTTTACCTATAAGATACCAAATCGACCAATTCATATAGAAATATAAATTAATCTGAAAAAATATCCACGTAAACGTAAACGTAGAGTTTTATTTCTACACTCCACTGTATCTTTTTGATCTAGTGTTTTTCTGTTGTTCGTTGATGTCTATTAAAGTCCTTGTATTGCAGTTCGTGTTTTTGAGAACGTTGTTGCGAATGCACTTTTTCGCATGTTTTTTTACAAGTGCATTTGTGCATGTCCATTTGAGCGAGTGTCTTTGTGCATGTTTGTTGATTTGTATTAATGTCCTAGGATTGTAGTTTGTGTTTTCATGATCCTTTTTGCGAATGCACTTCTGCGTGAGTACTTTTGTGCATGCTTTTGTACATTTACTTGTGTCCGTATCTGTTCTAGCGAGTGTTTTTGTGCACGTTTCTTGATGCGCATTCATGTCCTCGAACTGTAGTACGTATTTTCATGATCGCTTTTGGAATCCAATTTTCACCATGTTCGAGTCCGAATTTGGAATTTTGCCGTTAGACAGAAATTGTAGCCAGCTGAAACAACATTTTAATGCCCCCGGAACCAGTTGATTTGAAGTCCGGATGAGAATGTTATGCTCGACTTCGTTGACACTACCCAAGATGTTCGGCGATTGTCTCTTCTTATTTGATTTTATTTTCCTAATTGCAACTCTTTTCTTACTCTTTGATTATTTTTGCTTCATGGACACCTAATTTTCGATTTGTACCTATAAGATACGAAATCCACCAATTAATATAGAAGTATAAATTAATCCAAAAAAAAATCCACGTAAACGTAAACGTAGAGTTTTATTTCTACACTCCACTGTATGTTTTTTATCTAGTGTGTTTGCTGTTTTTTGTTGATGCGTATTGAAGTCCTAGTATTGTAGTTCGTGTTTTTAAGAACGTTGTTGCGAATGCACTTTTGCGCATGTTTTTTTACATGTACGTTTGTGCATGTCCATTTGAGCAAGTGTCTTTGTGCATGTTTGTTGATTTGTATTAATGTCCTAGGATTGTAGTTTGTGTTTCCATGATCCTTTTTGCGAATGCACTTTTGCTTGAGAACTTTTGTGCATGCTTTTGTACTTTTACTTTTGTCCGTATCTTTTCTAGCGAGTGTTTTTGTGCACGTTTCTTGATGCGCATTCATGTCCTCGAAGTATAGTACGTATTTTCATGATCGCTTTTGGGATCCAATTTTGACAATGTTCGAGTCCGAATTTGGAATTTTGCGGTTTAACAGAAATTGTAGCCAGCTGAAATAGCTTTCCAACTCCGTCGGAACCTGTTGATTTGGAGGCCGGATGAGAAAGTTATGCTCGACTTCGTGGACACTACCAAAGATGTTCGGGGATTGTCTCTTCTAATTTGATTTTTTTTCCTAATTGCAACTATTTTCTTACCCTTTGATCATTTTTGCTTCCTGGACACCTAATTTTCGATTTTTACCTATAAGATACCAAATCGACCAATTAATATAGAAATATAAATTAATCTGAAAAAATATCCACGTAAACGTAAACGTAGAGTTTTATTTCTACACTCCACTGTATCTTTTTGATCTAGTGTTTTTCTGTTGTTCGTTGATGTCTATTAAAGTCCTTGTATTGTAGTTCGTGTTTTTGAGAACGTTGTTGCGAATGCACTTTTTCGCATGTTTTTTTACAAGTACATTTGTGCATGTCCATTTGAGCGAGTGTCTTTGTGCATGTTTGTTGATTTGTATTAATGTCCTAGGATTGTAGTTTGTGTTTTCATGATCCTTTTTGCGAATGCACTTCTGCGTGACTACTTTTGTGCATGCTTTTGTACAGTTACTTGTGTCCGTATCTTGTCTAGCGAGTGTTTTTGTGCACGTTTCTTGATGCGCATTCATGTCCTCGAACTGTAGTACGTATTTTCATGATCGCTTTTGGAATCCAATTTTCACCATGTTCGAGTCCGAATTTGGAATTTTGCCGTTAGACAGAAATTGTAGCCAGCTGAAACAACATTTTAATGCCGCCGGAACCAGTTGATTTGAAGTCCGGATGAGAAAGTTATGCTCGACTTCGTTGACACTACCCAAGATGTTCGGCGATTGTCTCTTCTAATTTGATTTTATTTTCCTAATTGCAACTCTTTTCTTACTATTTGATTATTTTTGCTTCATGGACACCTAATTTTCGATTTGTACCTATAAGATACGAAATCCACCAATTAATATAGAAATATAAATTAATTAAAAAAAAATCCACGTAAACGTAAACGTAGAGTTTTATTTCTACACTCCACTGTATGTTTTTTATCTAGTGTTTTTGCTGTTTTTTGTTGATGCGTATTGAAGTCCTAGTATTGTAGTTCGTGTTTTTAAGAACGTTGTTGCGAATGCACTTTTGCGCATGTTTTTTTACATGTACGTTTTTTGCATGTCCATTTGAGCAAGTGTCTTTGTGTATGTTTGTTGATTTGTATTAATGTCCTAGGATTGTAGTTTGTGTTTCCATGATCCTTTTTGCGAATGCACTTTTGCTTGAGAACTTTTGTGCATGCTTTTGTACTTTTACTTGTGTCCGTATCTGTTCTAGCGAGTGTTTTTGGGCTTGTTTGTTGATGCGCATTCATATCCTCGAACTGTAGTATGTATTTTCATGATCTCTTTTGGAATCCAATTTTGACCATGTTCGAGTCCGAATTTGGAATTTTGCCATTAGACAGGAATTGTAGCTAGCGGAAAAAGCTTTCCAATGCCGCCGGGACCAGTTGATTTGGAGTCCGGATGAGAATGTTATGCTAGATTTTGTGGACGCTACCAAAGATGTTCGGGGATTCTCTCTTCTAATTTGATTTTATTTTCCTAATTGCAACTCTTTTCTTACTCTTTGATCATTTTTGCTTCCTGGACACCTAATTTTCGATTTGTACCTATAAGATACCAAATCCACCAATTCGAACAGAAAATAAATTAATCCAAAAAAAAAATCCACGTAAACGTAAACGTAGAGTTTTATTTCTACACTCCACTGTATCTATTTGATCTAGTGTTTTTGCTGTTGTTTGTTGATGCGTATTAAAGTCCTAGTATTGTAGTTCGTGTTTTGAAGAACGTTGTTGCGAATGCACTTTTGCGCATGTTTTTTTACATGTACGTTTGTGCATGTCCATTTGAGCGAGTGTGCATGTGCATGTTTGTTGATTTGTATTAATGACCTAGGATTGTAGTTTGTGTTTTCATGATCCTTTTTGCGAATGCAGTTTTGCGTGAGTACTTTTGTGCATGCCTTTGCAAACTTACTTATGTGCGTATCTTTCTAACGACAGTTTTTGTGCACGTTTCTCGATGCGCATTCATGTCTTCAAACTGTAGTACGTATTTTCATGATCGCTTTTGGAATACAATTTTGACCATTTTCGAGTCCAAATTTGGATTTTTTACGTTAGACTGGAATAATAGCCAGCTGAAATAGCTTTCTAATGCCGCCGGAACCAGTTGATTTGGAGTCCGGATGAGAAAGTTATACTCGACTTCGTGAACGTACACTACCAAAGATGTTGAGGGATTCTCTCTTCTAATTTGATTTTATTTTCCTAATTGCAACTCTTTTCTTTCTCTTTGAACATTTTTGCTTCCTAGACACCTAATTTTCGATTTGTACCTATAAGATACCAAATCCACCAATTCATACAGAAAATAAATTAATCCAAAAAAAAAATCCACGTAAACGTAAACGTAGAGTTTTATTTCTACACTCCACTGTATCTATTTGATTTAGTGTTTTTGCTGTTTTTTGTTGATGCGTATTAAAGTCCTAGTATTGTAGTTCGTGTTTTGAAGAACGTTGTTGCGAATGCACTTTTGCGCATGTTTTTTTACATGTACGTTTGTGCATGTCCACTTGAGCGAGTGTGCTTGTGCATGTTTGTTGATTTGTATTAATGTCCTAGGATTGTAGTTTGTGTTTCATGATCCTTTTTGCGAACGCACTTTTGCGTGAGTACTTTTGTGCATGTCTTTGTATACTTACTTATGTGCGTATATTTCTAGCGACAGTTTTTGTGCACGTTTCTCGATGCGCATTCATGTCCTCGAACTGTAGTACGTATTTTCATGATCGCTTTTGGTCCAATTTTGACCTTGTTCGAGTCCGAATTCGGATTTTTCACGTTAGACAGGAATTGTAGCCAGCTGAAATAGTATTCTAATGCCGCCGAAACCAGTTGATTCTGAGTCCGGATGAGAAAGTTATGCTCGACTTCGTGGACGTACACGACCAAACATGTTGAGGGATTCTCTCTTCTAATTTGATTTTATTTTCCTAATTGCAACTCTTTTCTTTCTCATTGATCATTTTTGCTTCCTGGACACCTAATTTTCGATTTGTACCTAAAAGAAATCCACGTAAACGTAAACGTAGAGTTTTATTTCTACACTCCACTGTATCTATTTGATTTAGTGTTATTGCTGTTGTTTGTTGATGCGTATTAAAGTCCTAGTATTGTAGTTCGTGTTTTGAAGAACGTTGTTGCGAATGCACTTTTGCGCATGTTTTTTTACATGTACGTTTGTGCATGTCCATTTGAGCGAGTGTGCTTGTGCATGTTTGTTGATTTGTATTAATGTCCTAGGATTGTAGTCTGTGTTTTCATGATCCTTTTTGCGAATGCACTTTTGCGTGAGTACTTTTGTGCATGCCTTTGTATACTTATTTATGTGCGTATCTCTCTAGCGACATTTTTTGTGCACGTTTCTCGATGCGCATTCATGTCCTCGAACTGTAGTACGTATTTTCATGATTGCTTTTGGAATCCAATTTTGACCATGTTCGAGGCCGAATTTGGATTTATCACGTTAGACAGGAATTGTAGCCAGCTGAAATAGCTTTCTAATGTCGCCGGAACCAGTTGATTTGGAGTCCGGATGAGAAAGTTATGCTAGACTTCGTGGAAGTACACTACCAAAGATGTTGAGGGATTCTCACTTCTAATTTGATTTTATTTTCCTAATTGCAACTCTTTTCTTTCTCTTTGATCAATTTTGCTTCTTGGACACCTAATATTCGATTTGTACCTATAAGATACCAAATCCACCAATTCAAACAGAAAATAAATTAATCCCAAAAAAAAATCCACGTAAACGTAAACGTAGAGTTTTATTTCTACACTCCACTATATTTATTTGATCTAGTGTTTTTGCTGTTGTTTGTTGATGCGTATTAAAGTCCTAGTATTGTTGTTCGTGTTTTGAAGAACATTGTTGCGAATGCACTTTTGCGCATGTTTTTTTACATGTACGTTTGTGCATGTCCATTTGAGCTAGTGTGCTTGTGCATGTTTGTTGATTTGTATCAATGTCCTACGATTGTAGTTTGTGTTTTCATGATCCTTTTTGCGAATGCACTTTTGCGTGAGTACTTTTGTGCATGCCTTTGTATACTTACTTATGTGCGTATCTTTCTAGCGATTGGTTTTGTGCACGTTTCTCGATGCGCATTCATGTCCTCGAACTGTAGTACGTAATTTCATGATCGCTTTTGGAATCCAATTTTGACCATGTTCGAGTCCGAATTTGTATTTTTCACGTTAGACAAGAATTGTAGCCAGCTGAAATAGCTTTCTAATGCCCCCGGAACCAGTTGATTTGGAGACTGGATGAGAAAGTTATGCTCGACTTCGTGGACATACACTACCAAAGATTTTGAGGGATTCTCTTTTCTAATTTCATTTTATTTTCCTTATTGCAAATCTTTTCTTTATCTTTGATCATTTTTGCTTCCTGGACACCTAATTTTTGATTTGAACCTATAAAATACCAAATCCACCAATTCAAACAGAAAATAAATTAATGCAAAAAAAAAATCCACTTAAACGTAAACGTAGAGTTTTATTTCTACACTCCACTATATCTTTTTTATCTAGTGTTTTTGCTGTTGTTTATTGATGCGTATAAAAGTCCTAGTATTGTAGTTCGTTTTTTTAAGAACGTTTTTGCGAATGCACTTTTGCGCATGCTTTTTTAGATGTACGTTAGTGCATGTCCATTTGAGCGAGTGTGCTTGTGCATGTTTGTTGATTTGTATTAATGTCCTAGGATTGTAGTTTGTGTTTTCATGATCCTTTTTGCGAATGCACTTTTGCGTGAGTACTTTTGTGCATGCCTTTGTATACTTACTTATGTGCGTATCTTTCTAGCGACAGTTTTTGTGCACGTTTCTCGATGCGCATTCATGTCCTCGAACTGTAGTACGTATTTTCATGATCGCTTTTGGAATCCAATTTTGACCATGTTCGAGTCCGAATTCGGATTTTTCACGTTTGACAAGAATTGTAGCCAGCTGAAATAGCTTTCTAATGCCGCCAGAACCAGTTGATTTGGAGTCCGGATGAGAAAGTTATGCTCGACTTCGTGGATGACACTACCAAAGATTTTGAGGGATTCTCTTTTCTAGTTTGATTTTATATTCCTAATTGCAAATCTTTTCTTTATCTTTGATCATTTTTGCTTCCTCGACACCTAATTTTTGATTTGTACCTATAAAATACCAAATCCACCAATTCAAACAGAAAATAAATTAATCCAAAAAAAAAAATCCACTTAAACGTAAACGTAGAGTTTTATTTCTACACTCCACTATATCTTTTTTATCTAGTGTTTTTGCTGTTGTTTGTTGATGCGTATAAAAGTCCTAATATTGTAGTTCCTGTTTTTAAGAACGTTGTTGCGAATGCACTTTTGCGCATGTTTTTTTACATGTAGGTTTGTGCATGTCCATTTGAGCGAGTGTCTTTGTGCATGTTTGTTGATTTGTATTAATGTTCTAGGATTTTAGTTTGTGTTTTCATGATCCTTTTTGCGAATGCTCTTTTGCGTGAGTACTTTTGGGCATGCTTTTGTACTTTTACTTATGTGTGTATCTCTTCTAGCGAGTGTTTTTGTGCATGTTTCTTGATGCGCATTTATGTCCTCGAAGTATAGTACGTATTTTCATGATCGCTTTTGGAATCCAATTTTGACCATGTTCGAGTCCGAATTTGGAATTTTGCCGTTAGACAGAAATTGTAGCCAGTTGAAATAGCTTTTTAATGCCGCCGGAACCAGTTGATTTGGAGTCTGGATGAGAAAGTTATGCTTGACTTCGTTGACACTACCCAAGATGTTCGGCGATTGTCTCTTCTAATTTGATTTTATTTTCCTTATTGCAACTCTTTTCTTACTCTTTGATCATTTTTCCTTCCTGGACACCTTATTTTCGATTTGTACCTATAAGATACCAAATCCACCAATTAATATAGAAATATAAATTAATCCGAAAAAAATCCACATAAACGTAAACGTAGAGTTTTATTTCTACACTCCACTGTATCTTTTTTATCTAGTGTTTTTGCTGTTGTTAGTTGATGCGTATTAAAGTCCTAGTATTGTGGAGTTCGTGTTTTTAAGAACGTTGTTGCGAATGCACTTTTGCGCATGTTTTTTTACATGTACGTTTGTGCATATCCATTTGAGCGAGTGTCTTTGTGCATGTTTGTTGATTTGTATTAATGTCCTAGGATTGTCGTTTGTGTTTTCATGATCCTTTTTGCGAATGCTCTTTTGCGTGAGTACTTTTGGGCATGGTTTTGTACTTTTACTTATGTGCGTATCTCTTCTAGCGAGTGTTTTTGTGCACGTTTCTTGATGCGCATTTATGTCCTCGAAGTATAGTACGTATTTTCATGATCGCTTTTGGAATCCAATTTTGACCATGTTCGAGTCCGAATTTGGAATTTTGCCGTTAGACAGAAATTGTAGCCAGTTGAAATAGCTTTTTAATGCCGCCGGAACCAGTTGATTTGGAGTCTGGATGAGAAAGTTATGCTTGACTTCGTTGACACTACCCAAGATGTTCGGCGATTGTCTCTTCTAATTTGATTTTATTTTCCTAATTGCAACTCTTTTCTTACTCTTTGATCATTTTTCCTTCCTGGACACCTTATTTTCGATTTGTACCTATAAGATACCAAATCCACCAATTAATATAGAAATATAAATTAATCCGAAAAAAATCCACATAAACGTAAACGTAGAGTTTTATTTCTACACTCCACTGTATCTTTTTTATCTAGTGTTTTTGCTGTTGTTTGTTGATGCGTATTAAAGTCCTAGTATTGTGTAGTTCGTGTTTTTAAGAACGTTGTTGCGAATGCACTTTTGCGCATGTTTTTTTACATGTACGTTTGTGCATGTCCATTTGAGCGAGTGTCTTTGTGCATGTTTGTTGATTTGTATTAATGTCCTAGGATTGTCGTTTGTGTTTTCATGATCCTTTTTGCGAATGCTCTTTTGCGTGAGTACTTTTGGGCATGGTTTTGTACTTTTACTTATGTGCGTATCTCTTCTAGCGAGTGTTTTTGTGCACATTTCTTGATGCGCATTTATGTCCTCGAAGTATAGTACGTATTTTCATGATCGCTTTTCGAATCCAATTTTGACCATGTTCGAGTCCGAATTTGGAATTTTGCCGTTAGACAGAAATTGTAGCTAGTTGAAATAGCTTTTTAATGCCGCCGGAACCAGTTGATTTGGAGTCTGGATGAGAAAGTTATGCTTGACTTCGTTGACACTACCCAAGATGTTCTGCGATTGTCTTTTCTAATTTGATTTTATTTTCCTAATTGCAACTCTTTTCTTACTCTTTGATCATTTTTCCTTCCTGGACACCTTATTTTCGATTTGTACCTATAAGATACCAAATCCACCAATTAATAAAGAAATATAAATTAATCCGAAAAAAATCCACATAAACGTAAACGTAGAGTTTTATTTCTACACTCCACTGTATCTTTTTTATCTAGTGTTTTTGCTGTTGTTTGTTGATGCGTATTAATGTCCTAGTATTGTGCAGTTCGTGTTTTTAAGAACGTTGTTGCGAATGCACTTTTGCGCATGTTTTTTTACATGTACGTTTGTGCATGTCCATTTGAGCGAGTGTCTTTGTGCATGTTTGTTGATTTGTATTAATGTCCTAGGATTGTCGTTTGTGTTTTCATGATCCTTTTTGCGAATGCTCTTTTGCGTGAGTACTTTTGGGCATGGTTTTGTACTTTTACTTATGTGCGTATCTCTTCTAGCGAATGTTTTTGTGCACGTTTCTTGATGCGCATTTATGTCCTCGAAGTATAGTACATATTTTCATGATCGCTTTTGGAATCCAATTTTGACCATGTTCGAGTCCGAATTTGGAATTTTGCCGTTAGACAGAAATTGTAGCTAGTTGAAATAGCTTTTTAATGCCGCCGGAACCAATTGATTTGGAGTTTGGATGAGAAAATTATGCTTGACTTCGTTGACACTACCCAAGATGTTCGGCGATTGTCTCTTCTAATTTGATTTTATTTTCCTAATTGCAACTCTTTTCTTACTCTTTGATCATTTTTGCTTCCTGGAAACCAAATTTTCGATTTGTATCTATAAGATACCAAATCCACCAATTAAAATAGAATTATAAATTAATCCGAAAAAAATCCACGTAAACGTAAACGTAGAGTTTTATTTCTACACTCCACTTTATCTTTTTTATCTAGTGTTTTTGCTGTTGTTTATTGATGCGTATTAAAGTCCTAGTATTGTGTAGTTCGTGTTTTTAAGAACGTTGTTGCGAATGCTCTTTTGCGCATGTTTTTTTTACGTGTACGTTTGTGCATGTCCATTTGAGCGAGTGTCTTTGTGCATGTTTGTTGATTTTTATTAATGTCCTAGGATTGTAGTTTGTGTTTTCATGATCCTTTTTGCGAATGCTCTTTTGCGTGAGTACTTTTGGGCATGCTTTTGTACTTTTACTTGTGTGCGTATCTCTTCTAGCGAGTGTTTTTGTGCACGTTTCTTGATACGCATTTATGTCCTCGAAGTATAGTACGTATTTTCATGATCGCTTTTGGAATCCAATTTTGACCATGTTCGAGTCCGAATTTGAAATTTTGCCGTTAGCCAGAAATTGTAGCCAGTTGAAATAGCGTCTTAATGCCGCCGGAACTAGTTGATTTGGAGTCCAGATGAGAAAGTTATGCTCGACTTCGTGGACACTACCCAAGATGTTCGGCGATTGTCTCTTCTAATTTGATTTTATTTTCCTAATTGCAACTCTTTTCTTACTCTTTGATCATTTTTGCTTCCTGGACACCTTATTTTCGATTTGTACCTATAAGATACCAAATTCACCAATTAATATAGAAATATAAATTATTCCAAAAAAAAATCCACGTAAACGTAAACGTAGAGTTTTATTTCTACACTCCACTGTATCATTTTTATCTAGTGTTTTTGCTGTTGTTTATTGATGCGTATTAAAGTCCTTGTATTTTAGTTCGTGTTTTTAAGAACGTTGTTGCGAATGCACTTTTGCGCATGTTTGTTTACATGTACGTTTGTGCATGTCCATTTGAGCGAGTGTCTTTGTGCATGTTTGTTGATTTGTATTAATGTCCTAGGATTATAGTTTGTGTTTTCATGATCCTTTTTGCGAATGCACTTTTGTGTGAGTACTTTTTTGCATGCTTTTGTACTTTTACTTTTGTCTGTATCTGTTCTAGCGAGTGTTTTTGTGCACATTTCTTGATTGCGCATTCATCCATGAGCTTTGTCACTTCAATTGCAACCGATACAGGGATAGAATTGCAATATGTCAGGGTCCACTTTAGCTTGTAATCTTTCTTGGTTGTAATCAATCGGTACGAAGCTAAGATGGGATCTTCATCACCCGCTCCCTCAAATTGGTACACAAAAACCTCACGTCCGCGTATAACCTCCATTGCAAACACATTCATCTTCTCATCAACCTCTATTGATGCCTTCAAAGCCACGTCGGGAACAATGATAAGATCCTCAATTTGAATATTTGCACTAACCACTTCCATCTCCTTCTTCTCTTGTTCCGAGACATCTTTGTAGTTTAGCTCGATTGCATTCTCATATTCATCATCATTAAGCGTCTTCGTAATTTCTTTTTCCCTCTCATCGACACTATTTTCTAGGTCTAAAGGATTTTTCTCACTACAAGTTTCAGACATATTTCCTTTGTTGCAACCATTCTCGATATTGTCTGAAATATTTTCCGGAGACCTCTTGAGCTTCATCTCTTCCAACATTATTTCCAGTCTTCGAATAGATGCTAGAGTGGATTTCATAAAATCTTCAAGGATGGATTTCCAATAACACTCCTCAATAGTGGGTTCTCGTGGCCTTGCATAATAGGTTTGAAAATCATCAAATTGCGGCTCCCGATGTTGAAAATTATGGAAATCTTGGCTTGGAATGCTCTGCTCGTACGTGTTGGTGTATGTGTTCCAATAACAGCCGTTGGTGTTATCTATGAAATTATTCGCTTTCGGTGCATACCAACATTGGTTAGTGTAATGATCTCCACCACATATTGAACAAAGTGACGACATATCATAGGTATTTTGGAGGTATTCGCCAGACGGAAGCCATTCATATCCCGTTTGAGGTGCGCGAAAACTGTAACCTGACATGTCACCAAAGAAAAAAAAAATATTAAAAAAAATTAAAACAAAAAGATGAAATTAAAAAAAAAATTGGGTGAATCGTGAAAATTGTTCAAATTTAGAGCTAGAATAAAATAAATAATTAAAATATTCCCCGGCAACGGCGCCAAAAACTTGTTGGCCGAAAACCTACACGCAAGTGCACGTATCGTACAAGTAATATAGTGGACTAAAAGTCTGGATATCGAACCCACAGGGAATATTTAATTACTTAATCATGGACGCTAAATCCTAGCAATTATTATCAAGCCCACCCTACACAGTCGAATTTAGAGAGAATTAACTAAATTAAACTAAATTAAAAAGCAAGCAAAAACAAGAAAACAATTTAAACACGAAGATTAATCAAAGTAGACAAGCCTAGGATTTTATTCTTCCCCCTATGTGATTATTACTCCCCCAATTCTTTCACTTATGCAAGCAATTAACCCAGATTATTAACCTGAGATGCTAAATTAATCATAACCCGCTTCCGCGTGTATTACGATTCTAATACTCTAGATTCAATTACTATATTCCTATGCAATTAATTCTAGAACACAGCATTAAGCACAAATCTCAATAATGGCTACCTAAGAGATTAACTATATTCCTATGTTAATACCACAAAGGCTCTTCTACCACAATTCTAATTATTAATCCGATCTTCTGATTTATGCGATTAACAATAACATAAAAGCACATAAGGTGATCAAGTTCATGCACTTAATAAAACAAGTAGAAGAAATAATCCGGAATTAAAACTTGCATAAAATCATAGAATTGGGTTCATAAATCCCACATAGGGTTCCAAATAAAATCCTAGAAACTAAAGACTTAGCGACTCGTGATTCTTATGATAAAGAAAATAAAAGAAATAAATTAAATAAGAAAAACTATGCTTGAGTCTTCGTTGATCTTCGTTCCTCGCGTTTTGTGGTGTATATTTTCGTCCTTATGGTGTAGCTACTTGTTGCTTTTATATGCTTTTCTTGATAAGGAAGTAGTCGAAACCTAATAGGAATCAATTTCGGCCACTTTCCCCCATCAAAACTTGTTCTTCGATTTTCGCCATGTTTGAATTCGAATTTTGGAATATTGTGTAAATAAGAATTGTAGGGCTTTTGCGAACCTAGACCAGGTTATATTCACCAGCCTCCCTACATGATGACACGTGTATTATTGATTTTTTATTTAATTAGTGTTTTTCTTTTTCTTTTTTCTAAATATATTATTTCTTAAACCAGAGTTAACAAAATCCCACTAACTTAGGTAATAAAGATATTTTTCTTTTCCACAACCACGTCTTTTCGACTTCTCTTCTACACGTTCTGTATATGTTCTTCAACAAAATATTCATCTTTGTAATTTGAAGATTTTTTTTTCTACAGGTATGCATCGATGTAACACATGAAATTAGTAGTGATAACTATTTTTAGTTGTTTTACTTTTTTATGTTTACCACATGCAGATATGGAAGCAGATCCATTACCGAGTGCTAATAACACGAATTGCGAGTCAGAGGAATGTATATCAGTACAATCATTAGAGTCAGAGGTACCTAAGTCCTTAGTTGAAGAATTTGAGTAGAAGTTACAGGTTGGTCAAAAAATTACCAGTCTTGAAGATGCATATTTATTATACTGTGAGTATGGACGTATTAAAGGTTTTAGTGTGAGAAAAGGAAAACAATCATATTTTCACGACAATAGCAACGAACTTTATATGATGGAATTTGAATGTTCCTGTAAAGGAACAAAAGATGAAAAATGTAGTTCTAATGGTAAACAGTCAGCCTACTTGAAGATGGAAACTAGATTTGGTTGTGCTGCAAGACTTAGAATTGGAAGGAAAAAAAATGAAGAATGGAAAGTGACTATTTTTTATATTGATCATAACCATGACATGGTTGCACCTGATCAAAGTTATATGTTACGATCAGCTCGTAGCATTTCATATGCTAAAGGAAATACCTTAAAAGCATTGGTAGATGCTGGATTTTCGATAGCTAATGCGTATTCTTACATGCAAATAGAATCGCACGGGAGAGAAAATGTGGGGTTTCTTAAAAAGGATGCATATGACTATCTTAATCGATTAGCTAAAGATCACAGACATGTTGAAGATGGTGATGCTGCTGAATTGATCCGATATTTTAAAAATAAGTCGAACGAGGATGGGTTGTTCTATTGGGATTTTCAAGTTGATGAAAATAATCGAATGTGTAATTTTTTTTACAGAGATGGTCGATGTCGGGTTGATTATGAGGCTTTTGGTGATGTTCTTTTAATTGATACAACCTATAAAACAAATAAGTACAATTTGGTGTGTGCACCTTTCACCGGCCTTAATCACCATAAGAACAATGTGATGTTCGGGTTGGCTTTTATGTCACGTGAAACAGAGGCCTCTTTTCAATGGTTATTTAATACTTTTCTTGAGTCTATGGGCAGTAAACAACCCGAAACAATTTTCACCGACCAATGCCAGGCAATGATGAATGCCGTTGAAACTATATTTCCAAATTCCCACCATCGATTGTGCCAATGGCATATCTATCAAAATGCTCCCTCACATTTTGGTAGTTTGAATAATAATTCAGAGTTTAAGAAGATGTTCCACAAGTGCATGGAATATTGTGAAACCGAAGAAGAGTTTGAGAATATATGGAGTACGATGATTGATGCTTTTAATCTTTATGAGCATTCTTGGTTGAATAATATGTACAAGTTGAGAAGTAAGTGGTCAACCGCTTTTAGTAAACATAGATTCACGGCGGGGCTTAAAGCTACATCAAGAAGTGAAGCCACAAACTCTAGTTTAAAAATCGGTGGCAAAAGGACACATACTTTGTTTGATTGTGTTATGAGATTTGAAGACGTTCAAAATAAATGGCGCCAAGATGAAAAAGAGAACGACTTTAAATGTCGTCATGGGATGCCTACACTTGTCGTGAAAACCAACTGCTTGTTGAGAGATGCCGCTGTTGTTTATACTCACACAATATATGACATGTTTCAATCAGAGTTGATCAATTCATTGGGCATTGATTTTGATGGAGAGCCTTCATATAATGATCATTTATTCAAGTTTAAAATAAAGTCTCAAGGTAATTCAAATCGAGTTCGAGAAGTTGAGTTCAATTCGAGATCGCTTGAGGTAAAATGCACATGTAAGTTATTTGAGTCTGTTGGTATATTATGCAAGCATGCATTGTTGGTTTTCAAACAAATGAATGTGCATAATATACCAAAAAATTACATAAAAGTGAGATGGATGAAAAGTATAAGGGATAGAGTGCAATTTAGTGAAGAAAGTTCATGTGCAGATAACCAAGAATCTCAGACGGTCTATGTGAATCATGCAATGCGATACTGTTATGATCTTACGATGCGAAGTAAAGTCCATCCAGAAGCTAGAAATTTGGTGAGAAACGGGCTTAAGGGTGTTCTTTCAGATCTAAATGCGTTACTCGATAAATTGAGTCTGGATCATTTATCCGAGGGTTCTAAAGTTACAAGTTTGGAGGTTATGGAAGAACATGATATGAATGACGAGTTTGTGCGGAATCCTCTTTACGTGAAGTCGAGAGGGGTCAATAATGTTCGCTTACCAAGCCATTGGGATTCAAAAAATAAAAAAGGAAAAAGAAAGATTGAATGTTCAAGTAGGTTTTTCAAATAGATTTACACAATACTCTCACTTTGCTTTATTAACAATTTCTGATGGTTTTTTTTTTTTTTCTGATTTACTAGAGAAAATAACAAAAGGCGCAGGAAAAAAAGTGCAGACACAAATACATTCAAATGTTCTTTCATCGAAAGAAGCTATTGGTGTTCTTTCCTCACAAGAAGCTATCAGTGTGCAATCCTTACAAAACGCTAATGTTCGTCATGTTCAAAATATCTCAATTGGCTCTCAATTTGGTGAACATCAAGCTAATTTGTTGCATCAGATATCATATCCGACAATGCACCACCCGGTGAGTTACTTGTTCTCCAACTTATGTAAATATATTTGACCTTCTCTAATGCTTTACACATTTCGGCATCCAGGGACAAGGCTAAAATTATCCAAACATGTTCCAATATTGGGATCCCTATTCGTCACAGGTTGCATTTCATAATTTTACTAATTCTATATTCTTGTGTAATTGTTGAGTTATTTTCTATGCATGTTTCACTTTGCTTATCAACTGTGTTTGACTTGTACAGGGATCTATTAACAATAAAGAGAGGCCACCTGAATTTCATTAGGATATTTCCTTGTTCTATATTTTAAGTTAAATTCAATAGTTGGTTTTAGTTTGAGGAATTTATATTTCACTAGGATTTTCTTGTTCTGGTTTTTTATTTAAATTCAGTTGTTGGTTTTAGTTTGAGGATTTTCAATTTGACTATGATATTTTCTTATTCTCGTTTTTTAGTTAAACTCAGTAGTTGGCTTTAGTTTGAGGATTTTCAATTGACCATAACTACAGTTTTTCTCGTGTTTTCTTCAACTTATAAAGCTATATATGAATGATACCGATTATTCCAGTCAAGAAATTTCTGTAATGTTTGTGACTGAAGTTAAAATCTAAAGGTAAAATAGTTGAATTACATGTAAAAGAAGAAACCCAAAAAAAAAATAAAAAAATCCGGCCTAGTGTCAACTCCTACCGCCAGCATGACCAAAAGTTTCATCTGTCAACAAAGCTCTCTTCTTGTTTACTGAAAGGCACCATAGTGAATTTTGTTCTATAGAAAATTCCTAGTGAGTTTGCCTTCATTCAAAGTTCTTTTTACAATTCCGGTTTGCTCTCCACTTGCTTGCTAATCAGTAGCCTGCCTCCGTTATCAAATTTCCTAAACGCGTTTCCGCGATACCAAGCTACCAAACCCAGCAATTTGCACACATCTCAGTAATAAATCAAAATTAGCCAAAATTAAAATAGAGCAGTGAAAAAGAAGCTCAACTTTATACTCTTCCTCTTAACTATTAGTCTACGATTTCACTCAAGTTGGCTTAATATTAAACAAAATGACAAAATTTCATCAAGGTTTTCCTTTTACTGAACCTATAAACCATTTTTTAACAAGAAGATCTAAATGGGCACTGTTTAAGATATTTTTTTTTGTCTCACCATTAACAACTCATCTAACTACAAATATTTGTAAATAAAGATGTTTCTATCTTTCTTTGATACCTTAGAATGATCAGTCACAGATAATCACACAAAGCACGACAAAAACAGAAGCAGGTAAAAAATAGAGAAAACCACCGCCTGACGACGTCGCACTACCTCCTGAGCCGCCACCAGACCCTTCGTGTTCGTGCTCGGCAACGTCGGCGTATTAAAAACCCATATTATACACCGGCGAGTACCGCTCTCATCGGCCTGATCAAGTTCCCTGTATACTACATCTCTTTCCCCGATGTTGCTCTCATCGGCCGGATCTGCAAAGATAATTTCTCAGAAATATTGTTGTGTTGTCGGAATAGAATGTTAGCAGAAGAGAGCTCCGTTGTGTTGTCGGAATTGAATAATAGCAGAAGAGAGAGAAGGACCAATTTTTTACCATGGATCGGAATTGAATAATAGGAGAAGAGAGAGAAAGGTCAATTTTTAACCATGGTTTAACAAATATTATATTAAAAAGTAAAGATGAAAAAGGCAAAACAAAATTAATTAAAAATTGAGTAAAGGACACGCGTCAACAACAGACCCACCCGGTGATTATCACCGGGTGTAGGGTCGAAATAGCCGAATTGTAGCCCTTGAAATTAGCTTTCCAATGCCGCCAAAATCAGCTGATTTGGAGTTCTGCTGAGAGAGATATGTTTGAAATGGTGGACACTGCCAAAGCTGTGGCGAGATTCTTTCTTCCAATTTGATTTATTTACTTATTTGCAACTTTTTCCTTCCTTTTTGATCTATTTTCCTTCATGAACACCTAATTCTTGTTTTTCACCTATAAAACACAAAATCAATCAATTAAAGCACAAATATAATTAAATCTTAACAAAAGATCCACGTAAAGTAAGCGTATTAAGCGTAAAATCTACACTCAACACTGATATAGCTTTTTAATGCCGCCGGAACCAGTTGATTTGGATTCTGCATGATAAAATTATGCTCGACTTCGTGGACACTACCCAAGATGTTGGGCGATTGTCTCTTCTAGTTTGATTTTATTTTCCGAATTGCAACTCTTTTCTTACTCATTGGTCATTTTTTCTTCCTGGACACCTAATTTTCGATTTGTACCTATAAGATACCAAATCCACCAATTAATATAGAAATATAAATTAATCCGAAAAAAATCCATGTAAACGTATACGTAGAGTTTGATTTCTACACTCCACTGTATCTTTTTTATCTAGTGTTTTTGCTGTTGTTTGCTGATGCGTATTAAAGTCCTAGTATTGTGTAGTTCGTGTTTTTAAGAACGTTGTTGCGAATACACTTTTGCGCATGATTTTTTACATGTACGTTTGTGCATGTCCATTTGAGCGAGTGTCTTTGTGCATGTTTGTTGATTTGTATTAATGTCCTAGGATTGTAGTTTGTGTTTTGATGATCCTTTTTGCGAATGCACTTTTGCGTGAGTACTTTTGTGCATGCTTTTGTACTTTTACTTGTGCTCGTATCTGTTCTAGCGAGTGTTTTTGTGCACGTTTCTTGATGCGCATTCATTTCCTCGAACTGTAGTACGTATTTTCATGATCGCTTTTGGAATCCTATTTTGACCTTGTTCGAGTCCGAATTTTGAATTTTGCCGTTAGACAAAAATAGTAGCCAGCTGAAATAGCTTTCCAACGCCGTTGGAACCGGTTGAATTCGAGTCCGGATGAGAAAGTTATGCTCGACTTCGTGGACACTACCAAAGATGTACGGGGATTATCTCTTCTAATTTGTATTTATTTTCCAAATTGCAACTTTTTTCTTACTCTTTGATCATTTTTGCTTCCTGGACACCTAATTTTCGACTTGTACCTATAAGATACCAAATCCACCAATGAATATAGAAATATAAATTAATCCAAAAAAAAATCCACGTAAATGTAAACGTAGAGTTTTATTTCTACACTCCACTGTATCTTTTTTTATCTAGTGTTTTTGTTGTTGTTTGTTGATGCGTATTAAAGTCCTAGTATTCTAGCACATGTTTTTAAGAACGTTGTTGCGAATGCACTTTTGCGCATGTTTGTTTACATGTACGTTTTTGCATGTCCATTTGAGCGAGTGTCTTTGTGCATGTTTATTGATTTGTATTAATGTCCTAGAATTGTAGTTTGTGTTTTCGTGATCCTTTTGCACTTTTGCGTGAGTACTTTTGTGCATGGTTCTATACTTTTACTTGTGTCCGCATCTTTTCTAGCGAGTGTTTTTGTGCACGTTTCTTGATGCGCATTCATGTCCTCGAACTGTAGTACGTATTTTGATGATCGCTTTTGGAATCCAATTTTGACAATGTTCGTGTCCGAATTTGGAATTTTGCCGTTAGACAGAAATTGTAGCCAGCTGATATAGCTTTTTAATGCTGCCGGAACCAGTTGATTTGGATTCTGCATGAGAAAATTATGCTCGACTTCATGGACACTACCCAAGATGTTGGGCGATTGTCTCTTCTAGTTTGATTTTATTTTCCGAATTGCAACTCTTTTCTTACTCTTTGATCATTTTTGCTTCCTGGACACCTAATTTTCGATTTGTACCTATAAGATACCAAATCCACCAATTAATATAGAAATATAAATTAATCCGAAAAAAATCCATGTAAACGTAAACGTAGAGTTTGATTTCTACACTCCACTGTATCTTTTTTATCTAGTGTTTTTGCTGTTGTTTGCTGATGCTTATTAATGTCCTAGTATTGTGTAGTTCGTGTTTTTAAGAACGTTGTTGCGAATACACTTTTGCGCATGATTTTTTACATGTACGTTTGTGCATGTCCATTTGAGCAAGTGTCTTTGTGCATGTTTGTTGATTTGTATTAATGTCCTAGGATTGTAGTTTGTGTTTTCATGATCCTTTTTGCGAATGCACTTTTGCGTGAGTACTTTTGTGCTTGCTTTTGTACTTTTACTTGTGTCCGTATCTGTTCTAGCGAGTGTTTTTGTGCACGTTTCTTGATGCGCATTCATTTCCTCGAACTGTAGTACGTATTTTGATGATCGCTTTTGGAATCCAATTTTGACCATGTTCGAGTCCGAATTTTGAATTTTGCCGTTAGACAGTAGTTGTAGCCTGCTGAAAAAGCTTTTTAGTGCCGCCGGATGCAGTTGATTTGGAGTCCGGATGAGGAAGTAATGCTGGACATCGTGGACACTACCCAAGATGTTCGGCGACTGTCTGTTCTAATTTGATTTTATTTTCCTAATTGCAACTCATTTCTTACTCTTTGATCATTTTTGCTTCCTGGACACCTAATTTTTCGATTTGTACCTATAAGATACCAAATCCACCAATTAATATAGAAATATAAATTAATCCGAAAAAAAATCCACGTAAACGTAAAAGTAGAGTTTTATTTCTACACTCCACTGTATCTTTTTTATCTAGTGTTTTTGCTGTTGTTTGTTGATGCGTATTAAAGCCCTAGTATTGTAGTTCGTGTTTTTCAGAAAGTTGTTCCGAATGCACTTTTGCGCATGTTTTTTTACATGTACGTTTGTGCATGTCCATTTGAGCGAGTGTCTTTGTGCATGTTTGTTGATTTGTATTAATTTCCTAGGATTGTAGTTTGTGTTTTCATGATTCTTTTTGCGAATGCTCTTTTGCGTAAGTACTTTTGGGCATGCTTTTGTACTTTTACTTATGTGCGTATCTCTTCTAGCGTGTGTTTTTGTGCCGTTTTTCGTGATGCGCATTTATGTCCTCGAAGTATAGTACGTATTTTCATGATCGCTTTTGGAATCCAATTTTGACCATGTTCGAGTCCGAATTTGGAATTTTGCCCTTAGACAGAAATTGTAACCAGCTGAAATAGCTATTTAATGCCGCCGGAACCAGTTGATTTGGAGTCTGGATGAGAAAAAAATGCTCGACTTGGTGGACTACCCAAGATGTTCGGCGATTGTCTCTTCTAATTTGATTTTATTTTCCTAATTGCAACTCTTTTCTTACTCTTTGATCATTTTTGCTTCCTGGACACTTAGTTTTCGATTTGTACCTATAAGATACGAAATCTACCAATTAATATAGAAATACAAATTAATCCGAAAAAAAATCCACGCAAACGTAAACGTACATTTTATTTCTACACTCGACTGTATCATTTTATCTAGTGTTTTTGCTATTGTTTATTGATGCGTATTAAAGTCCTTGTATTGTAGTTCGTGTTTTTAAGAATGTTGTTGCGAATGAACTTTTGCGCATTTTTTTCACTTGTACGTTTGTGCATGTCCATTTGAGCAAGTGTCTTTGTGCATGCTTGTTGATTTGTATTAATGTCCTAGGATTGTAGTTTGTGTTTTCGTGTTCCTTTTTGCGAATGCACTTTGGCGTGAGTACTTTTGTGCATGCTTTTGTACTTTTACTTGTGTCCGTATATTTTCTAGCGAGTGTTTTTGTGCACGTTTCTTGATGCGCATTCATGTCCTCGAACTGTAGTACGTATTTTGATGATCGCTTTTAGAATCCAATTTTGACCATGTTCGAGTTCGAATTTGGAATTTTGCCGTTAGCCAGAAATTGTAGGCAGCTGAAATAGCTTTTTAATGCCGCCGGAACCAGTTGATTTGGAGTCCGGATGAGAAAGTTATGCTCGACTTCGTGGACACTACCCAAGATGTTCGGCGATTGTCTCTTATAATTTGATTTTATTTTCCTAACTGCAACTCTTTTCTTACTCTTTGATCATTTTTGCTTCCTGGACACCTAATTTTCGACTTGTACCTATAAGATATCAAATCCACCAATGAATATAGAAATATAAATTAATCCGAAAAAAAATCCTCGTAAACGTAAACGTAAAAGTAGAGTTTTATTTCTACACTCCATTGTATCTTTTTTTATCTAGTGTTTTTGTTGTTGTTTATTGATGCGTATTAAAGTCCTAGTATTTTAGTTCGTGTTTTTAAGAACGTTGTTGCGAATGCACTTTTGCGCATGTTTTTTTACATGTCCGTTTGTGCATGTCCATTTGAGAGAGTGTCTTTGTGCATGTTTGTTGATTCGTATTAATGTCCTAGGATTGTAGTTTGTGTTTTCATGATCCTTTTTGCGAATGCACTTTTGCGTGAGTACTTTTGTGCATGCTTTTGTACCTTTACTTGTGTCCGTGTCTGTTCTATCGAGTGTTTTTGTGCACGTTTCTTGATGCGCATTCATGTCCTCGAACTATAGTACGTATTTTGATGATCGCTTTTGGAATCCAATTTTGAACATGTTCGAGTCCGAATTTTGAATTTTGTCGTTAGACAGGAATTGTAGCCAGCAGAAATAGCTTTGTAATTCCCTTGGAACTAGTTGATTTGGTGTCCGGATGAGAAAGTTATGCTCGACTTCGTGGACACTACCTAAGATGTTCGGCGATTGTCTCTTTTAATTTGATTTTATTTTCCTAATTGCAACTCTTTTCTTACTCTTTGATCATTTTTGCTTCCTGGACACCTAATTTTCGATTTGTACCTATAAGATACCAAATCCACCAATTAATATAGAAATATAAATTAATCCGAAAAAAATCCACGTAAACGTAAACGTAGAGTTTTATTTGTACACTCCACTGTATCTTTTTTATCTAGTGTTTTTGCTGTTGTTTGTTGATGCGTATTAAAGTCCTAGTATTGTGTCGTTCTCGTTTTTAAGAACGTTGTTGCAGATACACTTTTGCGCATGTTTTTTTACATGTACGTTTGTGCATGTCCATTTGAGCGAGTGTCTTTGTGCATGCTTGTTGATTTGTATTAATGTCCTAGGACTGTAGTTTGTGTTTTCATGATCCTTTTTGCGAATGCTCTTTTGCGTGAGACGTTAGTACTTTTTGTTGGGGATCGATGCATGTATACGCAGCAGAAAACAAAAATTTAATCGAACTAAATGTTCGATCACATGCATAAATCAATATATTGAACGTACCTTAATGCTTCCGCCATACACATGGTAAGTTTTCATATTTTAATCGAAATTAAATAAAACGAAAAACCAAGACGAGCATGCTTGCATACGACATCATGAAATCGAAAACATACATTCTTCATATAATTGTCATGCTCACAAATTAGTTCACATAATCCAATTATGAATTAATTCGCAGTGGTTTTCGATTTAACCTCTTGAAGCGTGAGATTTGGACGAATCCAAATCTATAAACTAAGCCACGTACAAGCTGCTATTAAACCACTCCATGGCTGCGAAGAACCGACCGAACAGCAGCTGGTCCGATGTGATCTCGACGGCGGCACATGAGGTGCAGCGGCGGCGGCGCGTGCGGGGCTGGCGGTGGTGGAGTTGCGTTCTTCCTCTCCAATTAGGTTTCACCTCGTACAACTAGACCCACTCTAACTGCAGCACTAGATACAGAAGAGTTAAAAAAACAACGGGAATAAAGACGAGGAAGAAAAAGAGAAGAAACCGGCGGCGGCGCGACGGCGATGCGGCGGTGCAGCGGCGGGGCTGCAGCCATGAGGCGGAGCACGGCCGTGCTTCATGCGGCTAGGGTTTGGGGCTGTAAATCTGATCTCAACTCATCATATGAGTTGTATTTATACTAGGGTTCATAACCCTCATGGGCTTAAGTCATTGGGCTTGACCCACTGATCCATTAAGCCCACCCCTTCGTCGGCCTCGTTTCTTACAAACGATCGTCCACAAAATTATAACAAAATTATATTTGTGACGAGCATAAAGTCCTCGTCGATACGAGTGTCTCTTTGAAATTTTCAATTTCCAAAATTGGAAACTTCTAATTTAGTGGACTTGCTAAATCGGGAAACTTCCCAATTTAGAAAGTTCACTAAATTTCCGCATAACTCTTTCTCTCCGTTTATTCCAACTCGTAATCCACAATTACGAATCTTAGATTCAATCATATTGACATCCAACTACGCAAAGATTAACACATTAATCTATGTTTGTTGTTTTTCAAGGATCCATGTGTTGGGGATCATGCATGTATACGCAGCGGAATTTAAAAATTTTATATCGAACTAGTTTCGATTACATGCAATACTAATCACATAGTCAACGTACCTTAACGCTTCCGCCATACATATGGTAATTTTCGATTTAATTGAAAAATACATAAAACCGAAAAATCACGAAACATGCTTATTCATCATTCAATAAGATCGAAACATGTAATCACGTATTACTCATGCTTGCAAATTAATAATCATACAAACATGTTCGAATCGAATTACGAAAGTTCCGATTTGATTACCTCTTGTAGCGTGAGATTTCGACGAATCGAAATCCTAGAACGAGTCACGTACAAGCTGCTAATTACCAATCCACGGGGCTGCACCTCACGGCTGGACCGAGCTGATCCAGCAAGCAACGAGCGGCGACGAACGGCAGCAGCAGCGGCGGCGCGTGGCAGCGGCAGCGGCGGCGCGTGAGCGGCGGTGCGGCGCGTGCGGTGGTGCACGGATTCGTCGGGGCAGCAGCTCCTCTCCAATTAGGTTTCACCTCGTATTTTCGACCCACTCGAACTATAGCACTAGATATAAACGAGTTAGATAACAACACGAATAAAACGAAGGAGAAAGAGGAGAAAACCGGCGGTGTTTCCGGCGGTGGTCGGCGGTGGCGCGGCGGAGATGCAACGGCCGAGAGGTGTTGAGCGGCTAGGGTTTTTGTGCTGAAAAATCTGATCTCAAAACTCCTTTTGAGGTCTATTTATACCTAGGGTTTTCAACCCTAGCGGGCTTAAGTCATTGGGCTTGACCCACTGATGCATTAAGCCCATCCCCTTGTCGGCCTCGTTTCTAACAAACGATCGTCCACAAAATTATAACAAAATTATATTTGTGACGAGCTCAAAGTCCTCGTCGATACGAGTGCCTCTTCGAAATTTCCAATTTCCAAAATTGGAAACTTCCACTTCAGTGGACTTGCTAAATCGGGAAGCTTCCCAATTTAGAAAGTTCACTAAATTCCGCATGTCTCTCTTTCTCTACGTTTATTCCAATTCGCAATTCACAATTGCGAATCTTGGATTCAATCATATCGACATCCAATCGTTCAAAGATTAACACATTAATCTATGCTTGTTGTTATCAAGGATCTATATTACACGAGAAGTGTGACCCTCAATGGTTCAGGTGTATGCTAGCCGTGGGCTCACAACTCTTTGTGATTCGAACAACACATTGTTCTTATACGAACTCCTCCCAAGAGTCCCGATTAGAGTAAAACTCATTTTACCTAATCCCGATCAAATCGGTGCCCAACGAATCAAGATTGGCGTCTAGCAACTACGCATCATGATTCCCTAGATACAAATGAAGTGCCTGCAAGAACCTTATGATATAGTTAGCGTACAGTACGATCCCTTCGTAGCACATGTCCCCATTGAACTAGAGGCATTGGTTCACCGAGACCTCTTATAAAGTTCAATAACCGTGCGCACGTTCTAGGTATTATAAATCCGTTCGTGTGCGACTTAGAGAAACACATTTCCCTAATCACCCCACTATCAACTCTGGCCAGAGATTCCATGGATTATAAACCGTCAGAACACACAGGACATCCATGACTACTCAAGCGCTCGAATCCCCTACTACAATGCACAGACTTCACACTAGATTTCGGATTGCACGAACGTTGGCCCTTGGAGCGGTCCGCGGTGGGACTCAGGGACAGGTCACGATACAATCGGTCCTCTAGTGAAGTCACGGTGATGTCTGGGTCTTAAGGACTAATGGTGTACAACTATATCTTAGAAACCTATTACTCGATGAATGAGAACCACTTATAGATTTCTACGGTGAGGGAGTTCAGTGAACTCATCTAATATGAGCACCCACTCAAGTATGCCGATGTCACAACACCGATGACTGATGAGACGCAGTACACATACACTAAGTGCTAGTCTCAAAAGGGAAAGGCCGGTATCCTCATTATTGGCGTAACCCATCGACTAGGAACAAGGTTTAACAGTTACATTACATTGCTGAGTTATCTCACGATTCTACTAGATCAACTCACAGTAATAGAGTAACTCGTTAGGACTATATCTATGCTGCTTGCATGGGATAACAGATATAGAATGCCAAATAAGATATTTTATTATTACGAACGAAAAACGATTGTTTTATTACAAAGAAAAGAGAAAGACCACAGCCACAAGTTGGCTTGCCGGTCACCTACTCTAACAATCTCCCACTTGACCTAAAGCCAACTACTCATAAATCTAAGTCCCATCGACTCTCGATGTTTCTCGTGGACTGATCCTGACAATGGCTTGGTGAAGGGATCTGCAATATTGTCCTCCGAGGTGACTCTGTCCAGCTTGACTTCACCTCTCTCTATGATCTCTCGGATCACATGGTATTTTCTCAACACGTGCTTCGACTTCTGATGAGCTCTTGGTTCCTTAGCTTGCGCTACGACTCCGTTGTTATCGCAGTACAGCCGTACTGGATCGCTAGCGTTCGGAAATACACCCAACTCTTGGATGAATTTCCTAATCCATGACCCTTCCTTTGAAGCATCTGATGCTGCAATATATTCAGCCTCGGTGGTGGAATCAGCCGTCGTGCCTTGTTTGGAACTCTTCCAACACACGGCACCCCCGTTGACTTTGAATATATACCCCGAGTTTGACTTCGAGTCATCCACGTCCGATTGAAAACTAGAATCCGTGAAGCCTTCTAATTTCAACTCGGTATCCCCATAGACCAGAAACAAATCTCGAGTTCTTCGCAAGTACTTGAGAATGTCTTTCACAGCCTTCCAATGGGCTGGGCCGGGGTCGGACTGATATCTGCTTGTGACGCTCACAGCATACGCAATATCAGGTCGTGTACATAGCATGCCATACATTATGCTTCCTATAGCGGATGCATAAGGTGTCCTTTTCATCTCCTCGATTTCCATTTGCGTTTGAGGACGCATGGATTTCGAGAGACGAACCCCATGGGACATTGGCAAGAATCCCTTCTTGGATTCTTCCATGCTAAACCGTTTGAGAACGGTGTCTATGTACATGGATTGGGACAAGCCAAGCAATCTCCTCGATCTATCTCTATAGATCCGTATTCCCAATACGTAGGATGCTTCTCCCAAATCCTTCATCGAGAAACGTGTGGATAACCATACTTTAGTTGACTGCAACATCCCTACATCATTCCCAATGAGTAGTATGTCATCAACATAAAGTACAAGGAAAGTCACTGCACTCCCACTAACCTTCTTGTAGACACAAGGTTCCTCCGGGTTTTTCACAAATTCAAACTCTTTGATAGTTGTGTCAAACCTTTTGTTCCAACTACGGGATGCTTGTTTCAATCCATAAATGGATCGCTGGAGTTTGCAAACCTTTTGCTCATCTCCAGAAGATATGAAGCCTTCCGGCTGCGCCATGTAAATTTCTTCCTCAATGTCCCCATTAAGGAAAGCGGTCTTCACATCCATTTGCCATATCTCGTAGTCATACCACGCAGAGATGGCCAGCAAAATCCTAATGGACTTAAGCATAGCAACTGGAGAGAAGGTTTCCTCATAGTCAACTCCTTGCTTTTGAGTATAACTCTTCGCTACCAATCTAGCCTTGTAGGTCGATACCTTTCCATCTACTCCAATTTTCTTCTTATAGATCCACTTGCAGCCTATGGGAACGATTCCCTCGGGTGGATCTACCAAGGTCCATACCTTGTTGGAGTACATAGAGTCCATTTCGGATTTCATGGCATTTAGCCAATGTCCCTTGTCTGTATCCGATACAGCTTCGTTGAAAGTTCTAGGATCACATCCTTGGTCAACTTCATCAACGAGGAATAACCTATCGGGCGCTCTCCGAACTCTTTCGGATCTACGCAGCGACGGTTCAGGAGGTATGTTAGTGGTTTGTTGAATTGGTTCATTATCTGATTGTTGTGCTTGAACTTCAGATTGTGGTTCTCGAACTTCTTCGAGATCAACTACACTGCCCTTTCTATCCGATAGAAATTCCTTCTCAAGGAACACGGCATTTCTCGAGACGAACACCTTTGCCTCGGAAACATAGTAGAATTCGTACCCCATGGAATCCTCGGGATACCCCACAAAATAGCATAGGTCGGATTTTCCATCCAACTTGTCTCCCACTAGCCGCTTCACGTAAGCGGGACAACCCCATATCCTAATATGTTTAAACGTGGGTTTCTTGGAGTGCCAAAGTTCATAAGGTGTGGAGTTAACTGCTTTGGTATTAACCCTATTCAGCAAATACACGGCAGTTAGGAGTGCATGACCCCACAGGTATGCCGGTAGCTCGGTGAACCCCATCATAGATCGAACCATGTCTAACAGTGTTCGATTCCGACGTTCGGAAACTCCATTAAGTTGAGGAGTTCCAGGAGGAGTCCATTGAGACATAATCCCATTCTCTTTAAGATAGTCTATAAACTCAGTACTTAAGTATTCGCCACCACGATCAGATCGCAGTTTTTTAACACGTCTACCGAGTTGGTTTTCTACTTGGTGTCTAAAATCTTTGAACTTTTCAAAAGTTTCAGACTTATACTTCATTAAGTACACGAAACCATACCTAGAATAATCATCGGTAAAGGTAACGAAGTAGTTAAAACCACCCCTAGTACTAACGCTTAGTGGACCACACACGTCTGAATGGATCAAATCCAAAAGACCCTCGGCTCGTTCCATCTTCCCTTTGAAGGGAGTCTTGGTCATCTTTCCTTTAAGGCAGGATTCACAAGTTTGAAGTGATTTAACGTCCTCCAAGGAGAACATTCCTTCACTAACAAACTTGTTCATCCTTCTCAAGGAAATGTGACCAAGTCGAGCGTGCCAAAGTTGTGCGGGGTTAAGACTTATATCTTTTCGTTTTGCTGATATAATGTTAATAGGTATTTCACTTGGATTCAGTTCATATAAGTTGTTTATAAGTTGTCCCTTACAAATCATATTTTGTTCCTTTTGTATAATGCAAATCGAATTTCCAAAAACAAAAGTAAAACCTTCATTATCCAAAACAAGAATTGAAATAAGGTTTCGAATAAGTGACGGAACAAATAAACAATTGTTCAAAACAATGGAAAAACTAGAATCCAAAACAGAAAGATAAATTGTCCCAATGGCTTCAGCAGCAACCCTTGCTCCGTTGCCCATTCTTAGGTAGGTCTCACCCACATTAAGCTTCCTACTTCTTGTCATGAGCTGCAAATCATTACAAAGATGTGAGCCACAACCAGTATCCAATACCCAAGCAGAAGATTTAATGGACAAGTTAACTTCAACTAAATACGTACCCTTTTCAGAACGTTTCTGATCGAGGTAAGCCTTGCAGTTGCGTCGCCAATGGCCCTTCTTTCCACAATGATGGCAAGCGTCATCAACTTGCTTGGTGACCTTGTCATTCTTCACTCCGCTCGACTCGCCCTTCTCAAGTTTCTTGCTCGGGCCGAAACTCCTTTCTTTCCTTTTCTTCTGGAAAGAACCTTTCTTCACAGAAGGAGCAACTAGGAGAACAGATTTCTCCTTCTTGATTGTGGACTCATAGCTGACCAACATGTTCAACAACTCATCCAATGGTGGATCGAGCTTGTTCATGTTGAAGTTCACTATGAACGATTCATAAGAACTAGGAAGGGACAGTAGGATCAAATCCACCGAGAGCTCGGCCGGGAGGGTGACATCAAGGTTCACCAGCTTCTCAAGGAGAGTGATCATCTTGAGACCGTGCTCGTGGACCGAAGCCCCTTCACGCAGCCTCATGGTGATCAACTCCTTGGTAGCTGAGTACCTCGATGCCCTAGTATTTTCACTGTACATGCTTTCAAGATGATGCTTGATATCATAAGCATGCACGTGAGACTCATACTTCCTCGCGAGCTCTGGCACCATGGATGCTAGCATGTAGCACCTCGCATGGAGGTCGTCCTTCTTCCATGCCTCGAAAGTGGCAGTCTCGTCAGCAGTAGCAGTCGCAGGAAGAGCAGCGGGGGGACGTTCATTGAGCACATAGAGACGCTCCTCGACTTGGAGCACAAGTTTCAGATTGCGAAGCCAATCCAAATAGTTTGGACCGGTGAGTTTGTTTTGGTCGAGGATTGAGGAAAGGGGATGTTTGGACATTGTTGCTGAGAAAATTTTAAGAAGACAATAATTAGAGTTTAGTTCGTAATAATCGTTACAATTAAAATTTTGGACTTGTATGTTTTAATTGTTCTCCCACTAATTTTATCGAATTCCACCACCCTCTAGCAGACAATCGAGAAAACTTGTTTTTCTTTAATGGGCTTTAGGTCCAATAGCGCAAATGTAACCCGTAGTTAATCTATCCCGATTACATAAGCCTAAAGGTAGAGTACTATCAATCACATCACTATGTGACCCTAAAGATCGATTTACCTCACACTTGATAATGACCTAAGTTAATCTAGCGAATATCAAAATCTTCGTGTGTCAAGTCTAGCCTACCAATATGAGATGTCATAGATCCAACTATATCAAACTAATGCAATCCCTAGTTAATCTAGCCGACCACATTAATCCAACATAATTTTATCTATGACCGTATCTCCATCTAATGTCAATTAAATTACAGCTTATCCCACAATAGCACTCCCCGCTAACACGGCTTACTGCACTATCATGAGAGGCTACACATAATTTAATTGTTGGTAGAAGGAAAGAAAAAATTCAACAATTTGGTTTTTCTTTATAGCTTGATAATTATTCTTAATAAAGAATGAGGGATTTTATTTATTAAATCTTATTAGCTCATCGGAAGTTTTAGGTTATGATCGTTTGTGATTCCTACAACTATGTTCTCTAGGTATGTGGAAACGCATATTGATCCTAAGAGAGACATACGATCATCATCGTACTTAATCACAATTATTCATCTCATGAATTAATTAATAAATACGATTAATTGCAAATACAATTAACGGACTTCTTTAATTCATAAATCATTCAAATAAGAATGAAGTCCATTAATTATTTGCCATCTAATTTGTGTTCCATTAATTAAACTAATTTAACGATTAAATTAAATAATTAATCCAACACTATCCTTTGAATTCAAATTAAATTAATGGATCAATTATCTAATTGGGTTTAATTGATAAATAATTTCAAAAATTAAAAATCAATTAATTTTAATATTAATTCTCAGAAAATCAAATAAAAATTTTTTTTTCTTTTTTTTTTTTTGTTTGCGCTGACCGGACCGGTCCGACCGGACCGGTTCGGTCAGCTGGAAAAACAGCAGAAAAACGAATTTTAAAAATTTTATATTTTCTGAAATATTCAAAATATTAATTAATATTAAACCACCCAATTTGATAACACCAAAAATTCAACAATTCAACAAATCGAAGCATGCTTTCGAAAACGATAAACACGTTGACAAATAAACGATTAACCCGTGGCTCTGATACCACTGTTGGGGATCGTGCATGTATACGCAGCGGAATTTAAAAATTTTATATCGAACTAGTTTCGATTACATGCAATACTAATCACATAGTCAACGTACCTTAACGCTTCCGCCATACATATGGTAATTTTCGATTTAATTGAAAAATACATAAAACCGAAAAATCACGAAACATGCTTATTCATCATTCAATAAGATCGAAACATGTAATCACGTATTACTCATGCTTGCAAATTAATAATCATACAAACATGTTCGAATCGAATTACGAAAGTTCCGATTTGATTACCTCTTGTAGCGTGAGATTTCGACGAATCGAAATCCTAGAACGAGTCACGTACAAGCTGCTAATTACCAATCCACGGGGCTGCACCTCACGGCTGGACCGAGCTGATCCAGCAAGCAACGAGCGGCGACGAACGGCAGCAGCAGCGGCGGCGCGTGGCAGCGGCAGCGGCGGCGCGTGAGCGGCGGTGCGGCGCGTGCGGTGGTGCACGGATTCGTCGGGGCAGCAGCTCCTCTCCAATTAGGTTTCACCTCGTATTTTCGACCCACTCGAACTATAGCACTAGATATAAACGAGTTAGATAACAACACGAATAAAACGAAAGAGAAAGAGGAGAAAACCGGCGGTGTTTCCGGCGGTGGTCGGCGGTGGCGCGGCGGAGATGCAACGGCCGAGAGGTGTTGAGCGGCTAGGGTTTTTGTGCTGAAAAATCTGATCTCAAAACTCCTTTTGAGGTCTATTTATACCTAGGGTTTTCAACCCTAGCGGGCTTAAGTCATTGGGCTTGACCCACTGATGCATTAAGCCCATCCCCTTGTCGGCCTCGTTTCTAACAAACGATCGTCCACAAAATTATAACAAAATTATATTTGTGACGAGCTCAAAGTCCTCGTCGATACGAGTGCCTCTTCGAAATTTCCAATTTCCAAAATTGGAAACTTCCACTTCAGTGGACTTGCTAAATCGGGAAGCTTCCCAATTTAGAAAGTTCACTAAATTCCGCATGTCTCTCTTTCTCTACGTTTATTCCAATTCGCAATTCACAATTGCGAATCTTGGATTCAATCATATCGACATCCAATCGTTCAAAGATTAACACATTAATCTATGCTTGTTGTTATCAAGGATCTATATTACACGAGAAGTGTGACCCTCAATGGTTCAGGTGTATGCTAGCCGTGGGCTCACAACTCTTTGTGATTCGAACAACACATTGTTCTTATACGAACTCCTCCCAAGAGTCCCGATTAGAGTAAAACTCATTTTACCTAATCCCGATCAAATCGGTGCCCAACGAATCAAGATTGGCGTCTAGCAACTACGCATCATGATTCCCTAGATACAAATGAAGTGCCTACAAGAACCTTATGATATAGTTAGCGTACAGTACGATCCCTTCGTAGCACATGTCCCGATTGAACTAGAGGCATTGGTTCACCGAGACCTCTTATAAAGTTCAATAACCGTGCGCACGTTCTAGGTATTATAAATCCGTTCGTGTGCGACTTAGAGAAACACATTTCCCTAATCACCCCACTATCAACTCTGGCCAGAGATTCCATGGATTATAAACCGTCAGAACACACAGGACATCCATGACTACTCAAGCGCTCGAATCCCCTACTACAATGCACAGACTTCACACTAGATTTCGGATTGCACGAACGTTGGCCCTTGGAGCGGTCTGCGGTGGGACTCAGGGACAGGTCACGATACAATCGGTCCTCTAGTGAAGTCACGGTGATGTCTGGGTCTTAAGGACTAATGGTGTACAACTATATCTTAGAAACCTATTACTCGATGAATGAGAACCACTTATAGATTTCTAGGGCGAGGGAGTTCAGTGAACTCATCTAATATGAGCACCCACTCAAGTATGCCGATGTCACAACACCGATGACTGATGAGACGCAGTACACATACACTAAGTGCTAGTCTCAAAAGGGAAAGGCCGGTATCCTCATTATTGGCGTAACCCATCGACTAGGAACAAGGTTTAACAGTTACATTACATTGCTGAGTTATCTCACGATTCTACTAGATCAACTCACAGTAATAGAGTAACTCGTTAGGACTATATCTATGCTGCTTGCATGGGATAACAGATACAGAATGCCAAATAAGATATTTTATTATTACGAACGAAAAACGATTGTTTTATTACAAAGAAAAGAGAAAGACCACAGCCACAAGTTGGCTTGCCGGTCACCTACTCTAACACCATGTTACACGAGAAGTGTGACCCTCAATGGTTCAGGTGTAAGCTAGCCGTGGGCTCACAACACTTTGTGATTCGAACAACACATTGTTCTTATACGAACTCCTCCCAAGAGTCCCGATTAGGGTAAACTCATTTTACTCAATCGCCGATCAAATCGGTGCCCAACGAATCAAGATTGGCGTCTAGCAACTACGCATCATGATTCCATAGATACAAATGAAAGGCCTGCAAGCACCTTGTGATATAGTTAACGTACATTACGATCCCTTCGCAGCAAATGTCCCGATTGAACTAGAGGTATTGGTCCACCAAGACCTCTTATGAAGTTCAATAACCGTGCGAACGTTCTAGGTGTTATAATCCGTTCGTGTGTGACTTAGAGAAACACATTTCCCTAATCACCCCACTATCAACTCCGGCCGGAGATTCCATGGATTACAAACCGACAGAACACACAGGACATCCATGACTACTCAAGCGCTCGAATCCCCTACTACAATGCACAGACTTCACACTAGATTTCGGACTGCACGAACGTTGGCCCTTGGAGCGGTCCGCGGTGGGACTCAGGGACAGGTCACGATACATTCGGTCGTCTAGTGAAGTCACGGTGATGTCTGGGTCTTAAGGACTAATGGTGCACAACTATATCATAGAAACCGATTACTCGATGATTGGGAACCACTTATAGATTTCTAGGCGAGGGAGTTCCGTGAACTCATCTAATATGAGCACCTACTCAAGTATGCCGATGTCACAACACCGATGACTGATGAGACGCAGTACACATACACTAAGTGCTAGTCTCAAAAGGGAAAGGCCGGTATCCTCATTATTGGCATAACCCATCGACTAGGAACAAGGTTTAACAGTTACATTACATTGCTGAGTTATCTCACGATTCTACTAGATCAACTCACAGTAATAGAGTAACTCGTTAGGACTATATCTATGCTACTTGCATGGGATAAGAGATATAAAATGCCAAGAGGTATTTTATCATTAATTTGAAATAGATTATTTACGAGTAGCGTGAGAAAACACAACACTTAGTTGGCTTATTGGTCACATACTCTAACACTTTTGGGCATGCTTTTGTACTTTTACTTATGTGCGTATCTCTTCTAGCGAGTGTTTTTGTGCACGTTTCTTGATGCGCATTTATGTCCTCGAAGTATAGTACAATTTTCATGATCGCTTTTGAAATCCAATTTTGACCATGTTCGAGTCCGAATTTGGAATTTTGCCCTTAGACAGAAATTGTAGCCAGCTGAAATAGCTTTTTAATGCCGCCGGAACCAGTTGATTTGGAGTCAGGATGAGAAAGTTATGCTCGACTTCGTCGAGACTACCAAAGATGTTCGGGAATTATTTCTTCTAATTTGTATTTATTTTCCTAATTGCAACTTTTTTCGTACTCTTTGATCATTTTTGCTTCCTGGACACCTAATTTTTCGATTTGTACCTATAAGATACCAAATCCACCAATTAATATAGAAATATAAATTAATCCGAAAAAAAATCCACGTAAACGTAAAAGTAGAGTTTTATTTCTACACTCCACAGTATCTTTTTTATCTAGTGTTCTTGCTGTTGTTTGTTGATGCGTATTAAAGCCCTAGTATTGTAGTTCGTGTTTTTCAGAAAGTTGTTGCGAATGCACTTTTGCGCATGTTTTTTTACATGTACGTTTGTGCATGTCCATTTGAGCGAGTGTCTTTGTGCATGTTTGTTGATTTGTATTAATTTCCTAGGATTGTAGTTTGTGTTTTCATGATTCTTTTTGCGAATGCTGTTTTGCGTGAGTACTTTTGGGCATGCTTTTGTACTTTTACTTATGTGCGTATCTCTTCTAGCGTGTGTTTTTGTGCACGTTTCGTGATGCGCATTTATGTCCTCGAAGTATAGTACGTATTTTCATGATCGCTTTTGGAATCCAATTTTGACCATGTTCGAGTCCGAATTTGGAATTTTGCCCTTAGACAGAAATTGTAGCCAGTTGATTTGGAGCCTGGATGAGAAAAAAATGCTCGACTTGGTGGACTACCCAAGATGTTCGGCGATTGTCTCTTCTAATTTGATTTTATTTTCCTAATTGCAACTCTTTTCTTACTCTTTGATCATTTTTGCTTCCTGGACACTTAGTTTTCGATTTGTACCTATAAGATACCAAATCTACCAATTAATATAGAAATACAAATTAATCCGAAAAAAAATCCACGCAAACGTAAACGTAGATTTTATTTCTACACTCGACTGTATCATTTTATCTAGTGTTTTTGCTATTGTTTATTGATGCGTATTAAAGTCCTTGTATTGTAGTTCGTGTTTTTAAGAATGTTGTTGCGAATGAACTTTTGCGCATTTTTTTCACTTGTACGTTTGTGCATGTCCATTTGAGCGAGTGTCTTTGTGCATGCTTGTTGATTTGTATTAATGTCCTAGGATTGTAGTTTGTGTTTTCGTGTTCCTTTTTGTGAATGCACTTTTGCGTGAGTACTTTTGTGCATGCTTTTGTACTTTTACTTATGTGCGTATCTCTTCTAGCAAGTGTTTTTGTGCAGGTTTCTTGATGCGCATTCATGTCCTCGAACTGTAGTAAGTATTTTCATGATCGCTTTTAGAATCCAACTTTGACCATGTTCGAGTTCGAATTTGGAATTTTGCCGGTAGACAGAAATATTAGCCAGCTGAAATAGCTTTGTAATGCCGCCGGAACCAGTTGATTTAGAGTCCGGATGAGAATGTTATGCTCGACTTCGTGGACACTACCAAAGATGTTCGGGGATTCTCTCTTCTAATTTGATATTATTTTCCAAATTGCAACTCTTTTCTAACTCTTTGATCATTTTTGGTTCCTGGACACCTAATTTTCAATTTGTACCTATAAGATACCAAATCCACCAATTAATATAGTAATATAAATTAATCCGAAAAAAAATCCACGTAAACGTAGAGTTTTATTTCTACACTCCACTGTATCTTTTTTGTCTAGTGTTTATGCTATTGTTTGTTGATGCGTATTAAAGTCCTAGTATAGTAGTTCGTGTTTTTAAGAACGTTGTTGCGAATGCACTTTTGCGCATGTGTTTTTACATGTACGTTTGTGCATGTCCATTTTAGCGAGTGTGCTTATGCATGTTTGGGTATTTGTATTAACGTCCTAGGATTGTAGTTTGTGTTTTCGTGATCCTTTTTGCGAATGCACTTTTGTGCATGTGTTTTTACATGTACGTTTGTGCATGTCCATTTGAGCGAGTGTGCTGATGCATGTTTGGGTATTTGTATTAATGTCCCAGGATTGTAGTTTGTGTTTTCATGATCCTTTTTGTGAATGCACTTTTGCGTGAGTACTTTTGTTTAGCTTTTGTACTTTTACTTATGTGCGTATCTCTTCTAGCAAGTGTTTTTCTGCAGGTTTCTTGATGCGCAGTCATGTCCTCGAACTGTAGTACGTATTCTCATGATCGCTTTTGGAATCAGATTTTGACCATGTTCGAGTCCGAATTTGGAGTTTTGCCGTTAGACAGAAATTGTAGCCAACTGAAATAGGTTTGTAAAGCCGCCGGAACCAGTTGATTTGGAGTTCGGATGAGAAAGTTATACTCGACTTCGTGGACACTACCAAAGATGTTCGGGGATTCTCTCTTCTAATTTGATTTTATTTTTCTAATTGCAACTCTTTTCTTACTATTTGATCATTTTGGCTTCCTTTACACCTAATTTTCGATTTGTACCTATAAGATATCAAATCCACCAATTAATATAGTAATACAAATTAATCCGAAAAAAAATCCGCGTAAACGTAGAGTTTAATTTCTACACTTCACTGTATCTTTTTTATCTAGTGTTTTTGCTGTTGTTTGTTGATTCGTATTAAAGTCCTAGTATTGTAGTTCGTGTTTTTAAGGACGTTGTTGCGAATGCACTTTTGCGCATGTTTTTTTACATGTACGTTTGTGCATGTCCATTTGAGCGAGTGTGCTGATGCATGTTTGGGTATTTGTATTAATGTCCCAGGATTGTAGTTTGTGTTTTCATGATCCTTTTTGTGAATGCACTTTTGCGTGAGTACTTTTGTGCATGCTTTTGTACTTTTACTTATGTGCGTATCTCTTCTAGCGAGTGTTTTTGTGCAGGTTTCTTGATGCGCATTCATGTCCTCGAACTGTAGTAAGTATTTTCATGATCGCTTTTGGAATCCAACTTTGACCATGTTCGAGTCCGAATTTGGAATTTTGCCGTTAGACATAAATATTAGCCAGCTGAAATAGCTTTGTAATGCCGCCGGTATCAGTTGATTTGGAGTCCGGATGAGAAAGTTATGCTCGACTTCGTGGACACTACCAAAGAAGTTCGGGGATTCTCTCTTGTAATTTGATTTTATTTTCCTAATTGCAACTCTTTTCTTACTCTTTGATTATTTTTGCTTCCTGGACACCTAATTTTCGATTTGTACCTATAAGATACCAAATCCACCAATTAATATAGAAATATAAATTAATCCGAAGGAAAATCCACGTAAGCGTAAACATGGAGTTTTATTTCTACACTCCACTGTATCTTTTTTATCTAGTGTTTTTTATGTTGTTTGTTGATGCGTATTAAAGTCCTAGTACTGTAGTTCGTGTTTTTAAGAACGTTGTTGCGAATGCACTTTTGCGCATGTGTTTTTACATGGACGTTTGTGCATGTCCATTTGAGCGAGTGTGCTGATGCATGTTTGGGTATTTGTATTAATGTCCTAGGATTGTAGTTTGTGTTTTCATGATCCTTTTTGTGAATGCACTTTTGCGTGAGTACTTTTGTGCATGCTTTTGTACTTTTACTTATGTGCGTATCTCTTCAAGCAAGTGTTTTTCTGCAGGTTTCTTGATGCGCATTCATGTCCTCGAACTGTAGTAAGTATTTTCATGATCGCTTTTGGAATCCAACTTTGACCATGTTCGAGTCCGAATTTGGAATTTTGCCGTTTGACAGAAATTGTAGCCAGCTGAAATAGCTTTGTAATGCCGCCGGAATCAGTTGATTTGGAGTCCGGATGAGAAAGTTATGCTCGACTTCGTGGACACTACCAAAGAAGTTCTGGGATTCTCTCTTCTAATTTGATTTTATTTTCCTAATTGCAACTCTTTTCTTACTCTTTGATTATTTTTGCTTCCTGGACACCTAATTTTCGATTTGTACCTATAAGATACCAAATCCACCAATTAATATAGAAATATAAATTAATCCGAAGGAAAATCCACGTAAACGTAAACATGGAGTTTTATTTCTACACTCCACTGTATCTTTTTTATCTAGTGTTTTTGCTGTTGTTTGTTGATGCGTATTAAAGTCCTATTATTGTAGTTCGTGTTTATAAGAACGTTGTTGCGAATGCACTTTTGCGCATGTCTTTTTACATGTACGTTTGTGCATGTCCATTTGAGCGAGTGTCTTTGTGCATGTTTGTTGATTTGTATTAATGTCCTAGGATTGTAGTTTGTGTTTTCATGATCCTTTTTGCGAATGCACTTTTGCGTGAGTACTTTTGTGCATGCTTTTGTACTTTTACTTATGTGAGTATCTCTTCTAGCGAGTGTTCTTGTGCTGGTTTCTTGATGCACATTCATGTCCTCGAACTGTAGTACGTATTTTCATGATCGCTTTTGGAATCCAATTTTGACCATGTTCGAGTCCGAATTTGGAATTTTGCCATTAGACAGGAATTGTAGCCAGCTGAAATAGCTTTGTGATGCCGCCGGAACCAGTTGATTTGGAGTCCGAATGAGAATGTTATGCTCGACTTCGTGGACACTACCAAAGATGTTCCGGGATTCTCTCTTCTAATTTGATTTTATTTTCCTAATTGCAACTCTTTTCTAACTCTTTGATCATTTTTGTTTCTTGGACACCTAATTTTCAATTTGTACCAATAAGATACCAAATCCACAAATTAATATAGAAATATAAATTAATCCGAAAAAAAATCCACGTAATTGTAGATTTTATTTCTACACTCCACTGTATCTTTTTTTGTCTAGTGTTTTTGCTGTTGTTTGTTGATGCGTATTAAGGTTCTAGTCTTGTAGTTCGTGTTTTTAAGAACGTTGTTGCGAATGCACTTTTGCGCATGTGTTTTTACATGTACGTTTGTGCATGTCCATTTGAGCGAGTGTGCTTATGCATGTTTGGGTATTTGTATTAATGTCCTAGGATTTTAGTTTGTGTTTTCATGATCCTTTTTGCGAATGCACTTTTGCGTGAGTACTTTTGTGCATGCTTTTGTACTTTTACTTATGTGCGTATCTCTTCTAGCAAGTGTTTTTCTGCAGGTTTCTTGATGCGCATTCATGTCCTCGAACTGTAGTACGTCTTTTCATGATCGCTTTTGGAATCAGATTTTGACCATGTTCGAGTCCGAATTTGGAGTTTTGCCGTTTGACAGAAAATGTAGCCAACTGAAATAGGTTTGTGAAGCCGCCGAAATCAGTTGATTTGGAGTTCGGATGAGAAAGTTATACTCGACTTCGTGGACAGTACCAAAGATGTTCGGGGATTCTCTCTTCTAATTTGATTTTATTTTTCTAATTGCAACTCTTTTTTACTCTTTGATCATTTTGGCTTCCCTTACACCTAATTTTGGATTTGTACCTATTAGATACCAAATCCACCAATTAATATAGTAATATAAATTAATCCGAAAAAAAATCCACGTAAACGTAGAGTTTTATTTCTACACTCCATTGTATCTTTTTTATCTAGTGTTTTTGCTGTTGTTTGTTGATTCGTATTAAAGTCCTAGTATTGTAGTTCGTGTTTTTAAGGACGTTGTTGCGAATGCACTTTTGCGCATGTTGTTTTACATGTACGTTTGTGCATGTCCATTTGAGCGAGTGCTTATGCATGTTTGTTGATTTGTATTAATGCACTAGGATTGTAGTTTGTGTTTTCATGATCCTTTTTGCGAATGCACTTTTGCGTGAGTACTTTTGTGCATGCTTTTGTACTTTTACTTATGTGCGTATCTCTTCTAGCGAGTGTTCTTGTGCTGGTTTCTTGATGCGCATTCATATCCTCGAACTGTAGTACGTATTTTCATGATCGCTTTTGGAATCCAATTTTTACCATGTTCGAGTCCGAATTTGGAATTTTGCCATTAGACAGGAATTGTAGCCAGCTGCAATAGCTTTGTAATGCCGCCAGAACCAGTTGATTTGGAGTCCGGATGAGAAAGTTATGCTCGACTTCGTGGACACTACCAAAGATGTTCGGGGATTCTCTGTTATAATTTTATTTTATTTTCCTAATTGCAACTCTTTCTTACTCTTTGATCATTTTTGCTTCGTGGACACCTAATTTTCGATTTGTACCTATAAGATACCAAATCCAGCAATTAATATAGAAATATAAATTAATCCGAAAAAAAATCCACGTAAACATAGAGTTTTATTTCTACACTCCACTGTATCTTTTTTATCTAGTGTTTTTGCTGTTGTTTGTTGATGCGTATTAAAGTCCTAGTATTGTAGTTCGTGTTTTTAAGAACGTTGTTGCGAATGCACTTTTGCGCATGTTTTTTTACATGTACGTTTGTGCATGTCCATTTGAGCGAGTGTGCTTATGCATGTTTGTTGATTTGTATTAATGCACTAGGATTGTAGTTTGTGTTTTCATGATCCTTTTTGTGAATGCACTTTTGCGTGAGTACTTTTGTGCATGGTTTTGTACTTTTACTTATGTGCGTATCTCTTCTAGCAAGTGTTTTTCCGCAGGTTTCTTGATGCGCATTCATGTCCTCGAACTGTAGTACGTATTTTCATGATCGCTTTTGGAATCAGATTCTGACCATGTTCGAGTCCGAATTTGGAGTTTTGCCGTTAGACATAAATTGTAGCCAACTGAAATAGGTTTGTAAAGCCGCCGAAATCAGTTGATTTGGAGTCCGGATGAGAAATTTATACTCGACTTCGTGGACACTACCAAAGATGTTCGGGGATTCTCTCTTTTAATTTGATTTTATTTTTCTAATTGCAACTCATTTCTTACTCTTTGATCATTTTGGCTTCCTTTACACCTAATTTTCGATTTGTACCTACAAGATACCAAATCCACTAACTAATATAGTATTATATTAATCCGAAAAAAAATCCACGTAAACGTAGAGTTTTATTTCTACACTCCACTGTATCTTTTTTATCTAGTGTTTTTGCTGTTGTTTGTTGATTCGTATTAAAGTCCTAGTATTGTAGTTCGTGTTTTTAAGGACGTTGTTGCGAATGCACTGTTGCGCATGTTTTTTTACATGTACGTTTGTGCATGTCCATTTGAGCGAGTGCTTATGCATGTTTGTTGATTTGTATTAATGCACTAGGATTGTAGTTTGTGTTTCCATGATCCTTTTTGCGAATGCACTTTTGCGTGAGTACTTTTGTGCATGCTTTTGTACTTTTACTTATGTGCGTATCTCTTCTAGCGAGTGTTCTTGTGCTGGTTTCTTGATGCGCATTCATGTCCTCGAACTGTAGTACGTATTTTCATGATCGCTTTTGGAATCCAATTTTGACCATGTTCGAGTCCGAATTTGGAATTTTGCCATTAGAAAGGAATTGTAGCCAGCTGCAATAGCTTTGTAATGCCGCCAGAACCAGTTGATTTGGAGTCCGGATGAGAAAGTTATGCTCGACTTCGTGGACACTACCAAAGATGTTCGGGGATTCTCTCTTATAATTTGATTTTATTTTCCTAATTGCAACTCTTTTCTTACTCTTTGATCATTTTTGCTTCCTGGACACCTAATTTTCGATTTGTACCTATAAGATACCAAATCCACCAATTAGTATAGAAATATAAATTAATCCGAAAAAAAATCCACGTAAACATAAGAGTTTTATTTCTACACTCCACTGTATCTTTTTTATCTAGTGTTTTTGCTGTTGTTTGTTGATGCGTATTAAAGTCCTAGTACTGTAGTTCGTGTTTTTAAGAACGTTGTTGCGAATGCACTTTTGCGCATGTGTTTTTACATGGACGTTTGTGCATGTCCATTTGAGCGAGTGTGCTGATGCATGTTTGGGTATTTATATTAATGTCCTAGGATTGTAGTTTGTGTTTTCATGATCCTTTTTGCGAATGCACTTTTGCGTGAGTACTTTTGTGCATGCTTTTGTACTTTTACTTCTGTGCGTATCTCTTCTAGCAAGTGTTTTTCTGCAGGTTTCTTGATGCGCATTCATGTCCTCGAACTGTAGTACGTATTTTCATGATCGCTTTTGGAATCCAACTTTGACCATGTTCGAGTCCGAATTTGGGATTTTGCCATTTGACAGAAATTGTAGACAGCTGAAATAGCTTTGTAATGCCGCCGGAATCAGTTGATTTGGAGCCTGGATGAGAAAATTATGCTCGACTTCGTGGACACT